>NW_009260614.1:2050558-2104779 GCF_000687185.1 Egretta garzetta
CAGGCAGACGAGGTGCTTAGGGACAGGGTTTAGTGGTGGGATGGCAGGGTTAGGGGAACGGTTGGGCTTGATGAGCTTAAAGGTCTTTTCCAACCCAAATGATTCTGTGATTCTACATAGGGGAATATTTTCTTAGGCTTACGCCAATAAATAATGATGTACAGCACGAATGCCGTGTACGGTGCGATAAGGCTGAGGGCATATGTGCATATGGAGGGAGAGGGCTGAAGGTGGTCCCTGGGGGCCCGTTTCAGTCTGTACCTATATCACCACCAGCAAATGTGTAGAGAATCCCTTGTGTGTGTGCATGTGCACTGGGGATTAAGGTCTTGTGCTGGTAGTCCATACATCCTTGTAAAATGTATGAAATTAATCTGGATGGATTAATTTGTTGAATATACCATGTGTGTAAATGCTGGGTCTAGCTTTTGTTAAGCAGCCCTGCTCCCAGAAAGTGTGAGTACTCCTGTTTTCCAGAAGTAAAAGAAAAACCCTTTCAGAGGAGGCTTTAGGGCTCACTTGCACTCACAGCCCAATGACTTTGCATTACAGTCTGAGGAAATTTGGCTTCCAAAAATGTTCCAGTGTGTTTACTGCTCTGTGGAGGCTGCAGCGGTGGACTGGGAGCAGGGAGGCTCTTGCCTCTTTCTTCTGGTGATAGATCTGTTTATATATAGCCCAAATGTACCTTTCCATGTGTTTTGGGGGATTTGGCTTTATTGGTATCAATAGTCAGAAAATACAAACCTCCTGAAAGATTTTCCTCCCTGGGAGGATCTATTTTAGGGCTTTCTTTTAAGGCTCCTGATGCACCAGACCTTATTTTTCTCAATCCCAAGGCACCCTTCCAAGACCCACTGATATTGATTTTGTAGCTACAGAAGCAGCCATCTGCCTAAGCATGCTTTCATTCCTGTGTCTCTTTACGCACCTGAGTTGAGACTGATTAAAGAAGACTTCTGCATTTTATTGCAGCAGCTTAAATCCTCACACCTCATTACGGAGCTCTCGATGCGCTCCCCTTCCCTGCATCCTCAGAGCTCCTCCCAATGCCAGAATGAGACTCTTTGGGCCCTTCAGACTTTCCTTTGGTAGCTTGGGCTCATATTGCATTCGAGGTGCCAAGTTTTTGCACAAAATAAATTAAAAAATAAATATCTTTAAAGCTATTGTTAGCAACAGCAACTGCAGGTGATAAGGGACAAAGTGACTTAGTGCTCTTCCTAGCAGAAGGATTTTGCTAAAGCCACATGGCTGCAACAAAATGCTTGACTTGTCTTCCATTAACTTTATTGGCTACAAACACAGACATGGGGACAGTCCAGCTCAGTCGCTCCCGTGCCAGAGGGGATGGGCAAACCAGGACCCTCAGCTGCTGGGGCCTCCTTGGGAGAGAGGGAAGGGACGAATGCATGGGCAGCACTGAAAGGAAAATGTTCTGCAACAGCAATGAAGACTCTTTGGAAAGTAGGTAGAGTCCCCTGACTGATGCGTCACGCCTGGAGCATGGAGGATCAAATAGCCCAGGAATTTCCCAGGTAATACTCAGGGTTCTGTTTGCTCTGCTCTTCCCCTTGGATCCAGCTAGATACTACACAGCCTACCTGAAAAGATAATGGCAATTGTTCGGCTCTGGGGAGAACAAGATAATTTTTTTTGGAAGCCACTGCTGTTACTTGCCTTAGATGTTATAATGTGTCTCTGACCAGGGAGAAGCATCTTTAACACCATTACTTCATTTGATGAATTTTTAAAGGGTTTTAGAGCAAGCTGGGGGACTTTACAGCTACTGTTCCTGTTTCATACCATCTGGTTACTTCATGGATTCTCTATGTATTCCTCTATTTTTTTAGCTTGGTTTCTTGAGAAAATGAAGCTTACGCTGCTGTACTGCACGTGTGTGATTGTCCACCCATGCATGTGTTTTCCCACACTGTCAGCTTGAACTCCCTGCTCAACCTCAGCCAGATTTGTCGGAGAGACGGAGATCTCAAATTTGCCATCTTCCCATCTTCTTTACCATTTCTGCATGGTCTGTTTGACACCCCTGGGGCAGCAGCTTTGGGGCTAGTTGGCATCCAGGGTGGGGATCTGTTAGCCCAGGTCCCGCATAACCTGCTGGGCAGCAGCCAGGATCCACCAAATTCCAGCTGAATTCCTGGCCGGGTGAAGCACCCAGGCAGTGCAAATGGACTTTGGTGTTACGTGCCTGAAGCTATAAACCCAGGGTCAACCCTTGGGCATCAGTTTGTGCTGCACATAGGAGAGAGTTTAGCAAGAAACCTTTTGGTAACCACCAAGGGAGATCCAAGATCAATACAGATTGATCCTGATTCCATCTCATTGACTGATACTTAAGTTAAACCTTCCAGTTTAATAGTGGTGTAGATTTTCAATTGGGTCTGAAAGCCTTTTTAAAAAACATATCACAAGAGCTGGTGAAGGATGCCAACCGGAGCGAGCGTAGCCATGTGAGCACTGTGTAACCGCCTTTTTTTTTTTCCCTGATGGCAAATTGCTTACGAACATCTTATAAATTTCACAAATGTGGTTGTGTTGCAAGGAAAGAGCGAGGCTGGCAGTGCTGCTGCCGGGCGTTACGGGGGATGTAACCTGCTGGTGAGCTTGGCGCAGAGACGGAAACCTTGGCAAGGTACCATGGTAACATTTCCATACACATGTTTATGGGTTCTTTGAGGGCTTTTTGGTTAAATGTCAATGTTTTCATGATATTATTCAAGAAGATTTCATTGCTCCAAAATCCCACTATGCCTTTGAAAACTGCTTTCAGTTTGCAAGTTGCTCAGTGGAAAATGGATCTGTCTCTGCTTGGGGATGGAGAACAAAGCTCACTACTCAGGAGGCTTGGTGTATAGCTCTGTGAAATGGGGCAAGAGCCGGGGCCCCTTCCCTGTCCCCATTCGGAGGAGGTGAGCGCACGTTGCTGCACATTGGCACCTTGAAGAGGCAGAAGGCTGCCGGCACTCTGCACGTCGGCTCCAGCATCTGCTGCTGAGCGAGCGCCTGGGAAGGGCATCACCGTGGTGTGGGTGGATCCCATCGGCACCGGTTCACTTACGCTTTGAGTTTATGCAGGGTCTCAGCTGGCACTGGAAGGAGCAGCCATAGGCAAGCTGAAGGCGACCGCTTTTCTAACACGGACGTTTTGGCTAAATTCAAAATGAGCCTGGACCGATCTGGCTGTGCTAGGACAGACCTCTTGTTCCCAGACAGACAGACAGTATTCCTATTAAGCTTTTTATGTGTCTCAGCGTAGGGTGCTTTGCCAGTCGTGGTGCTTTGTTTGATGAACTCTCCCACACGTCACACCTTGCAATGCCCCTTTTTGCTGTTTTCTCGCCCGGTGCAGGCTCGGTTTTGACAGCAGACTCCTGGCTGCAGGATGCTGAGCGCTCCCGAAGCGTGGCTGCACATCCTTGCTTGGACATCTGGCGCTGGAGATGCTGCTGGGCTGGTTTTGAGCATCTCTTGTGAAAGCTGGAGGCAGGCTGAGCGCTGCTGAATTCCAGAAGCTCTGCAGGGTTTCCATTGAATAATATTACAATTTAAAAAAAAATATATATATACCTAGGCAGAAGAATTTAATCCAAGTTTTCTCACTGTAGAATACCGTGCCCCCCTCTCCAGTACTAAAATGCATTACAGGATCCCAGGTGGGAGCTGATTTTAAGCACTTCAGCCCTCAGGGGAGATGGATCATCACTTTTTTTTTAATGGTTGTAGAAGTGAAGGCACAGAAAGTGATTTCAGAAATGCTGTAGTGCCCCTAAATTCATGCTTTGCAGGTACTCCAACAGTGGGTGAGCTCGGGGGGGGCGAGGGGCTGAGGTCCCTTTGCCCCGGGGCCAGGGCAGGCAGGTGCTGGCATCCGTCCCCAGCCCCGTGGGCTCATTGCGCACTGCGTTTGCAGTGCAAGCTCACCCCGCAGCTCCGCCTGGGCCCTTGACGGTGCTCGATTTAAATCTCTTTAATTTTGATAGGGTTTTGAAAATCAGTGTAATCGCTTTTACATTGAGCATGTGATTATCAAGAGAAAACATGGATCGATTCCTGCCTGGATACTTTGTGGCGGGACTGGAAGGTACTGAAGGTGATGCAAAGGGCTGGAAGCATCTCTCCAGCCCTGCTCATCGGGACCTAGAGCAGTACCAAAGCTGGTATCACCTATGTGTCTTCCCGCGGGTAGGTAAAATTCCCGCCTTAGTGCAGAGCAATCTGTCAGAGTGAGCAATATATCAGGATGAAATACATTAATTGGCAAGTGCTGGGAAATTACAGATAGGCTTAATGAAAAAGAAAACCTTGTTTACGGTTTCTAATGTGCTGCTGAAAAAACTGGCTCCCAAATAAAAATACTGAAAATTACGATTAGGATTTATTTACATAATTACTGCAAAAGAAATTCTAAGTACGTGCTAAGCAGTGCAAGAGAAACCTCGTGGCTTTTCTTCTTCGCTTCCCTGTGTCTTGAGGTTACTTTGCTCTTGGTGAGTCTATTAAAGCTTTTACTAACTCAGTGAGGCAAGGCGGCGTTTGCTACAAAATGAATGTATATATAGGTATATATATATATATATATTTGTTTTATTCACTGTGGTAAGAACATATGGCTGAGTAAGAGCCAGATCATCCTTGTAATCGTAGTGTTGGCTGGAGAATGATTCAGTAGGTGGCACTTATCTCTTTATGGCAAAGCAAGTCGCGGGGCGGCTGTAGTGCGAATGCCCTTGGAGTTCATTTCCAAGGGGCTGTGTCCCCCACTGGTCTGAGCGAGATTTGCCAAAGCTGCCATATCAATTTATATTAATGGTCCATCCCAAACCGTACTGCCCAGTGGGTCCTGGCCACCTTCCAGCCACCGCGGAGACCCTGGGCCAGATCCTCGGCTGATGTCTGGGTGGCTCCGCTGATTTATATCTGCTGGAAGTGTGCAGTAGAAAATGCAATAGGCCCAGGATGGGGCTGCGCTGATTGAAACCAGCCAAGGGGATGACAAATCTTCCTCTTAATATTGCAATTGACTTTGGCAAACTTTCCTCTTTCTTGTGTATCCTAAATCAATGTGTAAGTGCTGCTGACAGTAATTTCCACTTTTGTCTGTGCAGATGGCTGCCCTTCACTAGGCTGCGGTGTTTATACCTGCTAAGTTTGCAAACACTTTTCTGCTACAGCCTCCCATTGAGCAGTATTTTTCCTTAGCTGTCATATTTGTGAGATGAAAATGTTCTTTGTTGGGCCCTGCTCGAACGTGAATTTTCTTCTTTCAGCAAGGGCCACTGAAAGTATGGAGCGGAGGCACTGGTGCGACGTGCGTCTCGCTCAGTGTGGATGCTCTGGGCGGGCAGGGTTGAACCATCTTAGGGATCCAGATCCTCCGGAGCAGGGTCTGAGAGCTGGTATCCAGACCGTGGCATGGCTTTGAAAGTCATGCTGCTGGATCCTATGACTTTTTAATTGCATATCAATGTAGACCCCTATGCACTATATAATTATCAGCAAACAGCAAATCTCTAGGCTGAAAGCTGCAGTACGAGTGCTAGAGACTCATATTTTCCTAAGGCACCACTGTTCTGCCTCTGCTACCTCTTGTTCGGCATAAAGAAGATGCTGGTTTTTTGTTTGTTTGTTTAGCTCCTGTCTTAGACACTAAATAAAATCTGCAATGCATCAGTCGTGCACCCTACTTCCGTGTGCGTTCCCTGGCATAGGATACTTTGGTCCAGCTCCTCTTTCAAGGCAGGCTATTGTACTATTCCAAGAAAACAAAGACAAATAATTAAAATAAGCCTTTCTCTCCCCTTTTCTCTTGTGCTCAGGGAGAAGATGCCATTCCATCATGTAACAGCTGGCTTGTTTTGCAAAAAACCTGACCCGCTCACTCTCTGCTGGCAGCGACAGCGAGCAGCTAGCGAATATCTCCGTGGAGGAACTGGATGGTGAGCATCGTCCTGGTGATTTTCCAAAGGGGTCTGGGAATGGGGAAAGGCTCTGTTTCACCTTCTCTGTAGTGTTGTCGTGCAATAACCAGAGGTATTCAAAAGGCAGGTAGGAGTGAGATGGCTTGGCAGATCAGGGACAAAGAAAAGGTTCCAGACCAAAGTTATGCTGAGAGCTGTAGGCTGATTTTAGCCTCAGATTTTGCCCTGCCTAGAAATAAGGCAGCTTTTTGAAAGAGTAAGGCTGCTTTTTATGGGCAAAACTTTGCAAGAGAAAAAGTTAGGCTAATATCTTTTTATAAAGATGTCTTTAGCCTTTCCTGGGAACCTGCAGAGCGGAATCTGTCTTCCTAGCAAGTCTTCTCATTTGCTTTGTGGCCTTTCAGAAGTGAGGTTTCTCTCTGTTTCTCAATATAACAAGATGCACAGAGGTGGCTTGTGGCTTAAAGCAGCTGGAAAGAGCTTTCAAATTCCCTTTTCCAGGTCAGTGAGTAGGAGGACAGGCTGGCCTTAGGCTGGCAAAGGCTATCAGGAAGGTTGTCCACATCTGCTGCCTGTATGATCCCATAATTTCCTCCCTAGAAGCTGGTTGCTGCTAATCCCTTCTGCCCTGCAGACGGGATGTGAGGCCAGGTAGACTCCCAGTCTGGTTTGAAGTGGGAAGGTCTCTTTTGTTGGCAATTTGTGGCTCACCAGGGTCATTTCTAAGCAAAAGTTGATATTGTTGACAGCTGGTCTTTGAGGACTGCGGAACAAATTGAAGCTCTTGGTTTGCTTCCCAGTGGACATTTGGTACAAGCCATGATCATAATCAGTGGTCTTGACAGAGAACTTGATGAGGCAATGAGCAAGGGAATGGTGCAAGGTGGAAACGGTCCTTCCAGGAGAGGCTGGCAAAACAGAAGGCCAACATTTCTGCCCCTTTTCACCTGTGCTTTGGTAAATCAGACCTTAGTCTTCAAGCCTTTTCAACTTGGAGCCTTTGGATTTGATTTTGCAAGCTCTACATTAACTTATTTTAGAGTACAAACAGTGTTTTCTGAGTATTTGTAACTGCTGCTCTTTTTCCCAGTGAGTATGCACTGAACGCAGTTCAGGTGAGAGATGCAATGTGAGAAACCACTTTCAGTGCAGCTTAGCTAAGACCCCAGGAACACAAGGGCTGCAGAGGCAGCTTCTCGGCTCTTCTCCTGGGTTATAGGAGCCTCGCTTGATGATTTGAGCTGGTGAGCAGAACTGAACTGGCTTAGCTTCTGTGCATCCTATAGATGGCAAATTACTTTGCAAGGTAAAGCTTAGTTGTTAGCCCTGTTCGGGATGACAGGGACTGGCTGAGCAGACAGGAGGATGTTGGATGAGATCTTGCAGTTTATTTTAAATGCAGAGAACAAAGATTTTTTTCTGCTGTGCCTACCCTGATTAGAGCACGTCTGCTGTAATTGCCTTTGAGATTTGCAGACAACTGTCAAGAACTGATTCAAGTGGCATCAGGGCTGCAACCCACTGTCAGGGCCATCCCGTTGCAAGAGGGAAACTCGCCCTTGATTTGTTCCCCTGCTGTTTGTGTGGAAATGGTCTGTGGCGTGGGAAGGCAGCCCAGTCTCATTTCCATCCTTCCTGTGTCTCCCTGCTGTCAGCCTGAGCCATGCCGGGTGGGCTGCAAGATTTGCGAGCCCTCTCGGCATCGTTTTCCCTCTGGGGCGGGAGCAGCAGCTCCAGGAGGCAGCGGAGCACAGCTCCACAGCCAGACCCGCCTTCCCCAAGGAGAAACCAGCACTCGAGAGGCTGCGGATCAGCTCCGTTAATTAACGGCAAATGAAGTGAATTAGGCGTAGAGGAGCTGTTTTTTGAGAAGGCAGTAGCTGAGTTGCTGCTAACGCGAGCGCTGCACCCATTTCACGTGGCCAGTGCCCTGTTATAACTGTGCTATTGAACCGGAGAGCAGCAGAGTTCATTCATCTCTGTTCACAAAGAGTATCCCCCTTGTTCTTCAGGAGAACGCTTAGAGCTCTTTAACTAATCACCCATTTATTCTCTGGCTGTTGCGCACAGGCTTCTTGTCAGAATTTAGTTCTGTTTCTTTCCAACAGCTTTTGCTTTACAAACACCTCTTTTTGAGGGCTTTATGTCTTTGCTATGACAATGTTGCCCCAGTTCTTTTTTCCACCTGCAAACATCGAAATGGTACCGAATTGATTCGTGTCCACTAAAGCCAGAGCAGCGTGAGAAGCTGGAGATACCTTTCCGTGTGCCAGCTACCAGGGTGCAGCCTCGCCACTGGGAATTCCGTGTAATATTAGGTCAGCCATCTCTATCTTACTGTGCTTTGTCACTAAGACTAGATCAGTGCCTGGGTGTGCTGGTAACTGGTGAAGCTACCACTGTTCACTGCCCAAACCCAAACCAGAAATAGTCTTTCTGCCTTTAAGCATAAACTCAGGGCGAGTAACAAAATGTTCTTCCTCAAGAAGTTAATGTCAGTGTATGGGAGCTTTGTGGATATATCAAGCTGTGATAGCTTGATGCCAATAACATATTTGCATTTAATCTTACAGGCTGGGAAAGACATGCCAAATTCTCCTTGGTTTCTTTTTCAATGAGACTTTGGTCCTGAGGGAGTTCCAGCCTATTGAGAAATTCCAGTCACACGTATTAAATTATTAAAGGTTTGACGCTGGGGAAGTCAGTGGGAATTTTCTATGATGCTCCTCTGCGCTCAAGGCTTCAACAAGTGCCTGATCTGTTGGGGTTTTTTCCAGCAGATTTTTTTTTTTCCTTTTTTCGCATCTAGCATTGCGTGTCTCAGCGCCATTTGCTTTGGGAAGGATATCTGCAAGTGTGGACTCTGGGATGCTGCAGGGCGAAGGTGCTGTGCAGCCTGGCTGGGCACAGCCTGCCCTCCCCCTCCCCATCCCTGCTGTGAACATCGACGAATCCTCCTTCTTTGCAGCCTGCAGGTGGTAGATGGAGGAGATCAGGACATGAAAAATATTTCCAACTTCGAGTAACGTAAGGGGGAAGGAGTCCAGGTTTTTGGATGAACGCACGGCACTCAGAGCAGCGCACTCAGGGTGCTGCTCTGCCTCTTCTCCGACCACTTATTTTTCTCCTGTGAAAACTTTCCCAAGTAGCATCAGCCATCTGTCGACTTTAACTCCGCTTGGTTTTTTTCCACCCTGCTTTAAATACTATGCTGGCAGCGAGGAAAGAGGCTGGAGAGATAGCAGGTCACTCTGCTGATGGCTCGTCTATTCCTAGCAGCAGTGTTTGCTATTTGCGGTTCTGTAGTAGCGTGAGGGTTTTTAGAAGCTGTCACCGTCACAAAGGGAATTAACTTGCAGAAAGCTATATTAGGCCATGCTTAGCTTTGTAGCACGAAGTAAATGACGAAGTTGGAAGTGGCAGGCCATCCATAACCTGTCTCTTAGGGATGGCGAAGTGTGGTGGGGTCTCGGATAGATGTTATTGCCATATGCTTAGCGGTTTCTAGGCATGAGATTATAAATTAAGGCTGGGAGGAACTGTTTTACATATAAATTCTCTGGCTATTGTTGGGTGACAGAAAATTGTGGCACTGTTTGTGCATACTCTGTGGTTTCCACGTCCCTTTTAAAACCAGCTTCTGTCTTCAGATTACGAACCGCTAGGAGTATTTTTAATAAAAAATGGTGGATGGAAATTATCATGTCAAGCTTGAGTCATCCACCTCCATAGGCACTATCTAAAGGGTATTGTCAGGAGGTAAAAACATTTCCATAGTGGGAATCTGACAAACATCACCTGAAGGGAGGCACACGCATTATAAGTAGGCTTTGCAAAAAGTGTCCATGCAATGCATGTTAGTCAGTGCCTTGCAGAGAAAACCCAAATAGGAACCACAGCAGCAGCTATTTGTCCAGAAACACATCGTGATAAATCCCTACCTGACCCAGATTCCTTTGGAATCAGCAGTGCCCATGCAGGAGGAAACATTGCTGCACGACAGCGGGGCAGCTTTTGGCATCTGCTGCCTCGCACCACACGGCCCCTGCCCCAGGTGGGGTCTGTGGTACCTGCAAGGCTTTTTCTAGGCTGGGAGATTTCTTTTTATTTGTTTTCTGGTGGTGGTAGACATCAACCTGGCCAGCTTGATGCAGTCCTTAAGGCTGAGATCCAGAATGGAAATGCCAGTACATGGGTTTGCCTGCCTAAACTGGAGGCATCAGCAGAGCAACACATGAAATGGGGGCTCGGGGTGCAGTAGGCTCGAAGGCAGGAGTCTGGGGGCTTCCCTCACCGCGGGACTTTTCTATCCTTGTAGATCATACACTACATTGCAGGATGTGCTTTGCCTGGTTTCTGCTGCTTCCCAGCAACCTTCCATCATCTGCAGCAGCTCTTAACTGGGTCACTCTTCCCTGGGCTTCTGTGTAAAAGTCAACCATGAGCAGCTTCAGGGTATACTGGGAAACAGCACTTGAAATAGTTTAAAGGGTATGGTTAAATGATGACCTGTATGGATTTTAAGTGAAAGCTGTCTCCTGCGTGCTGATAACACAGGCAATGCCAAGTGGCTGAAGGTGCGTTGGGGCTGCAGCTGGTGCTGGCCTCCCAGCAGCAGGGCAAGGTGGTCAGTCATGGGGCTGGTGGCACGCTGGGTGCCTGCTGGGGGGGACGCTGGGTGAAATAGTCCCACATCACAAACACAGACATGCCAGCCAAGCCCTGCCTCTGAAAATAAGGCCAAAATCAGGGGTGCTCACCCTCTTGTGTGTATCTGATATGATGGACCTTAGATGCTGTAAGTCCTGGGAAGGAAGGATGCTGCAGAGCACAGTCCCTGATGCTGCAGAGCACTGTCACCCTGCAGTCCCTTTTGGGGGCTGTTATTTAGCAGAAAACCCATGAGCCATGGGGACTGTGTCTGATCCAGCTCCCAGTTCACTCCCATGTTATCAGACAGGCTTGATAAGCAGTCCCTTGCTTGCTGGAGAGTCGGGGCTGTGGTGCAGCCCCTTGTATCTCTCCCCAGGTGTTGATTTTTCTCTGGGTCTTCTTGTTTGCTAGCAGAGATTGTAATCCTGCTGACGGGCGCAGAAGGTAAAGGGGCAGGCAGATTCCCTCCAGCCTCAACAGCCAGCTGGCTGCGCCATGTCGGTGGCTGAGGCTGTGTCCCAGGTGAGATCAAACAGTGTTTTGGAGAAGCAATGTGCTCCAGGAGGGAAACCCAGGGGGGAGAGGCATTAGTCACTTGACTGACTCATGTAGCAGCAACAGGCTGAGCCTGCTCCGCTCGGCTTTTTGTCCATGGGAAGAAAAAAAAAAAAACACTTGGAAAAGTGGAAAGAGAAACAGAGAAGAACGAGCATCCTGCTGGCGAGGAGGGAGTTGCGAGGGTATTCTCCTGGGATAGGGGGGAGCAGGCCCTTGGGGTACGGCCACCCCGGGATGCTCTGCGCGTGGGTCTCCACGTCCATGCTTCAGCGTGAGCACTGCAAGCAGCCTGTTAATGAAGTGGATGAAACTGTACAAAGCTCATTTTCTCTTCTGCAGAATTCTTTTCAAAGAGAGGTTTATCTACAGTGTCTCTGCTGTGAGTGATCATGGCTGGAAATGGTGTAATTTATGTCTTATATGGGCTTTAATAGTGTTTTGTGCCTCTGAATATAAAACTGCGGCATTACTATGCAGATTCTTCTGTGGACAGAAGCAGCTGTATCACTCACTTCTGCTCAGCTCCTTCTGCTAATTTTCCAGTTACCTATTTTAATTACAGTGTGGGTTTCCTCGGGACTTGGTCGTTTCAGGTGTTAAGCAGCATCCATTTAAAAATCATAAGAACTGGCACAGTATTAATATTCTGCAGAGGATTATTTTATTACAAGGTGCCTGCTTGCTCCAGACAGTGCCTGTCTAGTGGGGGAGTGGAGTTGCTGATGGAGAAACTGTGGGTACCTGTCACAGGCTGCGTGCCAGCTTAGCCCTGTTGAGGTTCAGGGGAATTCACCAAGGGAGAGGTTTATCGGTACAGTTCACCATGGTGAAGAGCTCTGTCCCAGCCTCGTTAGGAGCCTCCAGATGTCGGCACTGACCAGAGCAGCCGGCAGGCGCCAGGCCGCTGCCGTGCATCTGGAAGGGCTCAGTCCCCGTGTGCTGCCTCTGGGAATCTTTCCCCGCCTTGCACGGAGCAGCAGTGGGGTCTTGTGTGCTGCAGACAAACAGACGTCTGTCCATCCACCATCACTGACCTTTCACTCTGGGCCCCCAGGAAAGGATTTTTTTTGCTGAAATTAGTAGCACGTCCTGCCCCAAACAGGCAATGATAATGTTTGGACACCCAAAGTGGCTGAGCACAGGGAGGTCTGGCTCCTCCGGGTTTCACTGGAGAGGAAGACCATGTCTTGAGGGTTTTAGCTGCTGCATTGCCTTAGGGACCATTGGGGCTTGAAGATCAGCACTGGGTTCTCTCCAGCACTAGAGATCCTCAGCGGGAAGGTGGCAGAAAGCTATGGATTAGGGGAAAAACTCCAGAACAGCAAGTATTTCCACCCTCCAACGCTTTACAGCCCAAGCCCTATGCAAGGTGCCAGCACTTTGGCAGGTGGGTTAGCCAGGGGGACAAACATTTTGCTGGGTGCAGCCTTGGGAAGGGCTTGCAGAGGCTCTGTTCCCCCTCTGCCAAGGGGGGATGTGTCACTTGGCCTCCCTGCCCCCAAAATACAAGAACAGGCAGCATCTCTGAGGCAAAGAGTCCTTACAGCAAAGAGAGTATAAATAAAATCAGATTGGCTGCCAACAAATTAGAATTACAGGGACACCATCTGGACAACAATTAAAGAGATTGTTTGAACTCCAGCTATGCTGACATAGTTATAGGAACTGGCTGGCAAGCAAGCGAGTTGCTGGTGGTGGATATTCAAATATCCTTGGTCAGAGGCTCGAGGGCTTCTGGCTTATTGTGGTGGAGAAGGAGCCTCTTCAAGCTGGAAGAAGACGGGTTTGGGGGAGAGGGATGCAGACTGTGTCTTCATCCAGATCCTTCCAAATCTGCTGGGTTTGCCTCTTGCTGCAGAGCTGCTGCTGAGGCTTTGGTGCTCCCTGATGTGCCATGAATCCTGCCGGGCCCATGCTCCCCACAGCCGTTTCAGGTGCTGCCCCTTTGCTTTCTAGCTGGGCTCTCGGTGGAGCCAGCTGATGCATCGCCTCAGGCCATGGGAACAGAGCAAATTCAGATCAAGAGCTAAACATGCTTTAAAAGGCATTTAAATCTTGCTGTGACACGTTTATACAAATTTTAATATGGATTTTTAATTTTTTATGCAAGCTTCTAGTCTGGATCATTAATTTTACAAGTTCCTTCAATCCCTTGCCTTAAAACCCTGGCTTTAGCAAGTCGCTCCTATTTCTAGTAAGCATTGCTGTGTGGGCTCGGGGGTCTCATCCTTATCTGCTACCTTATCTGCAAAGCCCTAGGCAATGGCTTTTAGCTGTGCATGGGAAGATGGGGGCCAGGGTAGGGTCACTGCAGCCCAGGCCCGTAAGGACACACGGGGCTTGGAAGCAAAGGAGGCTAAATGCCTCTGTCTCCCCCATTTTCCAGACGAAGGCACAGGAGAGCTGTGGATACAGCGGGGTGTTGGGGTGTTGTACATCCAGCCCAGGTGGCCACCTTTGAGCACACCTTTTCTTGCTGGTCCAGCTCCCAGGGAGTTCATTTGGGATGCAGCTAACCTGTCCAGAGCATCTTTCCCTGGCAAAGGGAGATATCAATTTCTGCCCCAGGTCTGTGGCTTTTGGGGCTGAACAGGGCTGGCAGTGCCATGGGAACAGAGATTTCCATCCAAGGCAGGCCAGGAATGGTTTCCTTGCCCCAGAAGTGGAAGTCACAGTGCTGCTTTTTTGAATCAGGCGAGAAGAGTCTTGGCCATCTGGCTCCTTTCTGAGCTGCAAGGCTGGGGCACTGGGGAAACCTCAGCTCTGCAGAAGCCACAGCAGCTCTGGAGAGTCAAAGTACTCACTCCCCAACTGAAAATTACTCTGAGAAGCCATTTCTTCTCATTTAACTGCACAGACAGAGGCATGAACCCAGGCTCTAGGCTGGGTTTAAGCTGCCTGAGCCATCCCATCTGTGGTACTGAGTGCCAAGCAAGTGGCTCGCTATTTATTTCATTTCCCGGGGCCTCCTTATTGCCGCATGGCTGGAAGAGGGCTCGGAGAAGCTGCCGTTACAGCAAGTCGGAAGATGAATGGCGGAGCATGCCGGTGAATCCCGGACCTGAGCGCTGGCGTGGATGGCTGCAAAGCACAGGAGCAGGATGGACCCGAGGGTCTCGTGAGCACTGCTGGGTCTCCAGTTGCACAGGCAATGTCTTACAGTCAGCATTAGGCTTCGTAGGTCCCTCCTTTAATTCCTGTGATTTGAGGGTTATCATGATGCTCTGCATGCTGCGCATGTGCCCTTTGTGATGCGGCTACTGTGGATACTCAGGTGCCCCTCCCAGGTGTGGAGACCGATATTTTAGCCTGGTTGTGCTTATTAGTTCACTGTGTCTTTCAGCACGTCAGCTTTAATCAAGTCATGGGAAAACATAAGCAAAGCTGAATTGATTCCCTTGCCTCCGTCGGGGCAACCACTTCACCAAAGTGCAAACATCTGCAAAAAAGCCTCTGTTCTGCAGTGCATCTACGTGCTCGCTTTAGAGGAACATTCAGAAATGGGTTTGCCACTGAAATAATGAGGTTTATTGTATATTAGATATATAGAGAAGCAGGAGACCAGACACCTCTTTCCAGTTCTTCACTGGGATGTTTTGGCTGTCACTGATCGTTTCGTGCCTCAGTTTACCTAGCAACAGCAGTACTCATGAAGAGGGAGGAGGGCAATATGTCCACCACTGCTTGGGGTGCTACCAGACCTCTGGGTCAAGCATCACCCAGGGACCTTGCTCCCTGTGAGCAATGGTTTTGCTTTGATTCCCCAGCTCCGGTGTGGCTGTGCCTGGCTGTGCCCCAGGAGGGGGGGGCCTGGCACCAAAGGCTGGTGGCTTGGCACAGCTCTGCTGTGGAAACGTCAAGGAGAAGAACTCAGTGATGCAGAGAGGGTTTCACCCGCCTCTTTTGAATGCTTTTTTTTTCACCTGCCTTTTTTTTGAATGCTGGTCAGAGCAGTGCCGTATCCAGGCTGGTGCTCCTGGCCTCCCCTTGGCTGTCAGGGCATCTGCTGGGCCACAGCAGAGCCTCCCCGTCCCGCTGCGCTCCTGGGCAGCCATCGCCCGCAGCTGCTTGTCGTGAGCCCGCTCTGCTGATGGCGCCTGTGCTCCCCGTCCTCCTGCCCCTGTTTATGAGGAAGCGCGTTTGGCTTCCTGAGGATGAGGCCAGCGGCTTGCCAGAGCGAGAAGTCACTTAGCAGGGCGCGAGTCCCGATGAGGGAGGCAGACGACAGTAATGCTGGGAATTAAACAAATAGATCTGGCCATCCTCTCCCTCTGGCTGGAAACCTTCTTTTCCCTTGCCCAGTTGTGGGTCCTGAGACCATCTCAGCCCCATCTGAGAGGAGAAATAGGCACAAAAGGCTGGGGAAAGAGAGCTGGGGCGGTTGGTCTGCTGCTTATCAAATGGGCTGCGCAAGGATGCTCCCTCCCAGGGTTTGCGCTGTGTGCTCCCCGGAAAAGTCAGAGCTGGGGGAGGCAGGTGGAGATGAGGGGCAGCAGGGAAGGAATGCAGAGCTCCAGCACCCCAGCGGGATGGGGCAGGATGAGTGCTGGGCAGGAGGGAGCAGAGGGCAGAGTTTGGAGCTGGAGAGGAGGTGAGAGGATGGGCAGCTGCATCCAGTGCTGGATCTGCTGTTCCTGGAGCTGCCCCATGCTATGGGCAGCCTGTGCTATGTGCAGCAGTTGTCAGCTTTTGCAGGACCTTGTGGCCGTAGCCACCAGCCAGAGGGGTACAAGGGGACAGAGCAGGAGCCCAGTGGGGAAGCGCTGCTTTTCCAGCTTGACTGGCTTTGGCGACATCAAAGAGGATCAGTACAAACCCTTTGAAGTCAGACTTAGCTCCTGACTGCCTGTGAAAACAAAGGGGTGCGAAGCTCCCAGGGTGACGGTGATGCTTGGAGGAGGTGGGTGCTGCTCAGGACTGCAGCCAGCTTTGCTAGCGAGGGCTGTGCAGGTACAGCAATGCTGCTGGGCGCACTGGCGAGGCACAGCCAGAGCTCAGCCACCTTTGCTGTTCTGCTCTGACATTTGATGTCAGGGACGTGTCCAGGAGCACAGGACGTGCAGCAAAGCTCACCGGAGCCAGGCAGAGAGTGGTAGTTCATAAAATGCTTTGTGAGCCTCCGGCGCCAGAGCAGCCACTGCAGTGGAGGGTGCCTGGGCTGAAATCACTGCAGTTCCTAAGGCTGATGCCAGTCTGGCTCAGATTATTCACTCTCCAAACAAAATGAGTTAAAACTGTACTGGGTTTTTTGCAGACTAAGTTCAGCCTGAGGTTCCGCATCTCCTGTGTCGCTGGATGACGCTGCTCCGTGCAGGGCTGTGCTCCCAGGACAGCAGGGAGGGCTCAGCCAGGGGCTCTCTGTGCCCTGGGCCTTGCACCGTGTGGGTTTGTGGGGGTGAGCTGGGGCAGGACCTTGCTGTCTGCCTTGGTCTCCTGTTCATCTCCACGCTGAACCACTGTTGTGCCCTGGATCCAGCTGAGAGGACCGACCGGGAGGGATTGTGGTGGTGCTGTAGGGATCAGCAGCAGGACCTGCGTGAGCGTCACATACAGCAACACCCAAAATGAGCTGGGACACGAGATTGTGGAGCTCAGTGTCCTCGGGGACCGGGTACGCAAAGCCCTGGCACCATTCAGCAGATGGAAAAGTAGATAGGAGCAAACATCGGTCTGGAATTTGAATGGGTTTGACAAGTAGTGAGCTGCTCGGTCCCCCGCTGTGTCCTGCCCGGAGCCGAGGTGTCGCAGGCAGCTCTGAGGCCCTTTGCAGCAACAACCATGAGATAAGTAAGAGCAAGAGAAATAACTTTCAGAAACGTGAGCATTTGAGATTTTCAATTTTTAGTGTTGCAGAACAGCACAAAGTCTTTCTTAAAGTGTTTCTTTATTTGATAAGGATTCTGTAAAAAAAAAAAAAGAAAAAAACCCCAAAGCCTTGGTAGTGAAAGATATTTGTGTCCTGTTCCTGAACGCACATCATTAGGGTGTCACTTAAGAAAAGTCCCTCTCTAAATAAGCCATTAGAACACAAGCCCATTAGCAACATGTGGGATGAGGCAATGTTGTGTTGTAGAATTATTCTTTTGGGCAATTTCTATTTAATTTGCTAGGAAACACAAATCTCATTACTTTTCTTTCAACTAAATCTAATCCAGGGCATGAGATTTGGTGAATAGGTTTGGGTGGGGAGGGGGAAGAAATACGGCTGGGTAAGTGGTGGTAATTGCTGTTACTTCCCGAAGGTAAAACAGATCTGAAGCATTTTTTTTTTCCTCAGTAATTCTTCATGTTTGCACATAAGGAGTGAATTGCGCTTTGCGGGGACACAGTAATTTCTGCCTTTGAAATGTGGAACTGTGTTTGCCAATGTGTCTGATGGATGAAATGTCCGTCACAAGCACTTAAATGCAGCTTGTCGCTGCTTTGTAAATTTGATTTCGGTGTTGCAGAAGTGAAAATGAGAAACGAGAGCAAGTTGGAGGATGTCACCAAAACGGCGTTCTCTACTGCTTCGCCCCTTGGAGAGGTGGATGTGCAGTGGGGTTTAGGTTTAGGAGCACCAGAGGTGATGTTGTCCCGGGTCGCACAGGCTGTAGGAACCAAGTCCGTACCTTCGAGGCTGGCAAGGAGAGTGAACAGCCCTCGGACAGGCACTGCCTCCCAGGCTCAGCTTTGCAAATATGGGGTTTTTCAGTTCACCAGCAGTTTAAAAAAAAAGAAAAAAAGAAAGAAGAAAGTAGGGGATCCATTTCGGCTTGAGCCAAATCAGCACATTTTTATTTTTGCATTTTTTTTCCATGAATCGGAAGCTGGGAAAAAAAAAACCCTCATCTGTTCCAAAACAAAATGTTTCATTTAGAATGTGAGCTTTTAAACTTATTTCTGTCCTGCAGGTGTGACAAACTTATAAATTTTGGCTCGCCAAGTGACGTGCTTCCATTAAAAGAGTCAAACCAAAACATTTTATTTTGTCAGGAGCCTGGACAGGCAGCTGGTGCAGCTGCTGCGAGCTGATGAAGTGTTTCAGAGGGGCTGAACCTGTGGGTTAGGTAGAAAGCGCTTCAGGAGACAAATTGTCTTCTGGTGTTTCTTCTCTGGCCAAGGCAATGGTAAGGTGCCACGGTGGGGTGAGAAAGAGGTTTGAGCAGGGACCCGTAGCAGTTCCTCCCATCCTGGCCAAACCAGTGGCATTGTGACTGGGTCACCATGAGACAAGCAACTTTGCATCCATGGGGTCTCGCTCCTTCACGTTGCCATCAGGCAAATGGCCTCTCCCATGCTTTAACTGCGTCATTGATGAGCTCCCGTGAGCCGAGCCTGGTCTGCTGGTGAGCCCATGAGCAATGGGTGTTCCAGCCCAGCGGTGCTTCTGAGCAGTAAAAATATACAAGGTTTGGTTTGGACTGAGATGCAAAAAGAAAGCACACTTCCCCCTCTCAGCCCATTTTGGGGCTGTTTAAGGGGTTAGGTAGCTAATGACTTCTGCAGAGTTCATTCCACTTGCCTTCCAGGCTTGTTTCTCAATAGCTTTATTTTGCTATATTCCCCATCTTCTTTCTTCTCTCTCTCATTTTTCACAATAAAGGGTGGAATATACGAGCCGAGGAAATGGAAGCAAAGGAAATAAAGAGGCTGGTTAAGTACAGGGCTCTGGAGGGAAGTTCTGGCTGCCCTCAGGGATTCCCACTGTCCTGCACTGAGGTCCGGCATTTTCTGCCTTCCCTTTTTTTGTTCTGATAATAGCAAACGGGAGACATGTTTTGGTGTCTGTAACACCTATCAATAAGGCTCATGTGTCCTTTTAGGGGGAGAAGGTCAGGTAATAAAAATGCAGCAGGATATTGGATTAGACAAGCAGCCTCTGACTTTTTATCATCAGCTATTCTGGGGTTTTAGAGGGGGGTTTTGAGCTAGTGGTTGGAGGAATTTTTCTGCAAGTTAAGTTTGTTGTCTTCTGTGTAATGGTGCAAGGAGTTCAGGCTTTTGGCTGGGATATAGGTTCCTGATGGACACCTTGCGTGTGTTCATAGAATCATAGAGTCACAGAACCATAGGGTGCTTTGGGTTGGAAGGGACCTTTAGGGTCACCCAGTCCAACCCCCCTGCAGGGAGCAGGGACACCTTTAACCAGATCAGGTTGCTCACAGCCCCGTCCAACCTGGCCTTGAATGTTTCCAGGGATGGGGCCTCCACCACCTCTCTGGGCAACCCGTTCGAGTGTTTCACTGCTCTCATTGTAAAGAATTTCTTCCTTATATCCAGTCTAAACCTACCCTGCTTCAGTTTAAAACCATCACCCCTTGTCCTGTCACATGCTCTGTTGCTATGGCATGGCAGGAGCTTTGCTGTGGGAAAGTGCTGACTCCGTAGTGCACTGGGTGATATCTCTGGTGGTGTTTATTTGCAATAACAGAGGCCTGAAGCTGCTGTTTTCAGGTATTTTGTGCAGTTATTGTGCCTTCTAACACTTTCCAGGGTGCTTTGGAGCACACAACAAATTCAAGGTTGGAGTCAGTGTTAAGTCCCAGCAAACAAAAACCTCTTCTGATAACTTGTTGACCTTGGCAGCATGTGTTTCTCCACCAGAACAATGTTTAAAGCCAAACATTGTGCATCCCTGAATTTCCTAATTGCTTGGCTGGATGAAGGTGCCCATGAAGTGTTTCTTGAGAGGCAGAAGGGTTGATGTCCTCCTCCTTGACTAGCCAATGAAGACCTGCTTTCAGCTTGGAAGGGGACTTGTCTTCAAAGTAAAAGGTGCTTATTTTGCACATGTGAAATTCTGTTCCCGTTGACAGAAGGAGCAAAATTCCCATCAACAGAGCTGGGCTTTTACTCCCTGTAGCTGAAAAAATCAGATAACTGGCTAATCTCCTCAGTGCCCATTTTTCTTTCTAATGGAAAGCTTTTTAGTACCAACTGCCGGAGAAAGTTTCGTCTTCACAGCCTGAGCTTCAGCTTCCCTAACTTAGTGCTAAAAGACTGGACATCGCGTCTTGTCATGGGGTGCTTTCTGGGATGTAGCTGCGTGTGTCTGTCTGTGCATGTGAGCACAGGTAATATTGACATCTCTTATTTACTGGCTGGTAAGGATATGCACAAAACCAGTCCCATCCCAGTTTGTAATGAACCCAAACAAGCCCATCTGTGTGAATGGGCTGGCCCAAGCCTGGTGTGGGTGTTCAGACTGAGAACTGATGATGGAGAAGATGCAGGCTCTTTTGATTCTTAGTCCTTTGGGCAATTACCAGTATGATAATTTATGTGGTTCATAGCAATCAGCTTTCTGCATTCCCACTTACCTCTTCCACCACTTGTTCATGAGGCCTCTGAGGCTTTGATGGGATAGGAGCAAAACAAATTATAAGAATGGACTAAAAAGAGAAACTCAGAGGCAGGAGGGCTACGAACCTGTCTGGTTTAGCTCTAAAAGGGATTAAACAAATTGGTTTGATGCCAGCCATTTTCTTCCCACCCATGTGTAGAGGTGCTTTCTATGTCTCCATCATGGCCTCAGCTCTGCTTTGGCTGATGGTGGTTTCAGACTCTCCATGACCTTGGTGGGAGCGGGACCGGCTCTGGCCATCCAGAGGACTAACACAGACCGACCTTATCCAAAAGGGGGAAGGAGAAACCCTGGTGTGGTTCACAGCTGTGGGCATGGGACGCAATTAATTCCCTCACCTGAAGAGCTCATTGAGACTTCTCAACCCCTGATCTTCTGTGGTCCGTGGGGACAGATGGGCATTTCCCAAGGATGACCTCCAGGAGATGCCAGGCAGCAAATCAGCCTGTGTAGCTCTTTACGAGTAGCTATTGAGGGAGCCTGAGCTTCAACTTAAGTTTGAAGTTTTGTGGGAAAATGCTGGACAGCTGTGACAAGCTTTTATGGATGTCGGCTCAGGGACATGTGTAGGAATCTTCAAGCCATAAATACTTGGTGAGTGCTGCAGTGACTTTTTAATTTTAGTGGGAAAACCAGAATGTGGCAGACAGAAAAAAAAAAAGATACAAAAATAGCAGTAAGCCTTTTGGGAAGCGGAAATGATATTCCACTAAGAACAGCAACCCCAATTAAATGGGAGCCTTTAAAGAATCAAATAGCTAATTACCTAGATAAGGATGAGGCAGACTCTCACACATGGAAAACAGATTTACTGGGGAACTTTTATCTATGTACATATGTCCAAGATGATTTATTTTCTTGCCACAAGCCCAAAATTGTCTGTGCTTTGTAAATATTGTGGTTGATGGCTGTAAAGATTTCCAATGAGATCAAGTTGGAAAGAGTCATATGGTCAACCACAGTTACCAGAATTGGAGAATTTCATTAACAGCTCCAGCAGCTGAGGAGATATCGGGGGCATGGCCAGGCACATCGCAGCCCTTGTTTTAAATAACCACTGACATGTGAAGGCAAAGGACCCTCCTGCCCTGCAAGGCCCTGTTGTGCTTGGTGGCCTGGCGTGACTCCATCGGAACAAAGTCTTTTTAAAAGCAGGTTTGTGTTGCGACTTGACACAATTATGCAAGAGGGACAATATATTAATTTTCTAACTGGGATGTGGGAAATGGCCCATGGCTTTGCTGCCATCACGTGTTGAACATGACGGCAATGTCTTTGTGCTTGCATTGCATGGGGTGGGCATGGGTGTCCTGCAACATCGCAGGGCTCCCTGCACCCACGGGACACCCTTCCCTGCTGTCACCTCTTCTAGTGTGAATTTTCATCACTTTTTCACATCTCCAAATCACTTATGTTTTGACATTAATAAGAGTAGCAAAGAGTTCAGAGAGAGTAGTTTTGGCATCTACTGTATTTAATTTGCACAAACTTTCATGTGGAGTTTAATTTAGACTGATGAGAGAGGCAGTTTTTATGAGTATAAAACTCCATTAATTACAGATCCTGTCTTAATTATAAATGTCTCTATTTTAAAGTGAGTTTTACAACCAAAATTAAGACTTGGAGCAGTTCAATCAATACAAACATCAATTAGACCTGACTTTGTACTCCAATTAATTTATAAAGCTTCCCAATGAAGTGTAAAAAGTGTGCCACTTTGTACTCCTCTTTCTGCCATTCCTGGGCATCAGGAGGTCTCTGTGGCTTCATTAGCAGCCTCCTAATGATAAGCATGGATGAAATAACAAAGCTCCCAATGGTCTGCTTTTCTCAAAATAAACCCACAGTGTTAACTGCATAAAATGGAGGAACCTGGCACAAGCAAAGGGGGAAATGGATACTCTTACAAGTGCTCAAATCACATGTGTTTTGTTCATTTGACTATGGTCCAGTGAAGTCTGGGGTCCAGCCGTGGAAAGCATTGTCCCACCAGACCATGGCTGCTCTGAGGAGCTCCAGGAGACCCCAGGGTAGGACACAGTCAAAAATATGAACCTACTGTTCAGGTTCAGTGTCATCATCCTGATGTTACAAGACAGGTAGAGGTATGACACAGTTCGTTTTTCTGCACTGCCTTCTCATCAGCTTTGCCCACTTGGAGTAGTTGGTGTTGCAGCTGCTGACTCTGGGGACATGTCTCCTTTACAACCCTAGCCAGGAGCTGAGGATCTAGCCCAATTGAGGAGTCAGGATCTGCTCCTGGTGATGTAGCATTGGTTACTTGAATCCCCACTAGCATCTTCAGTCCATGCTGCAGAGGGTGAGCTCGCCTAGAATGTGAGTGCATAAACCAAGCTTGTTCTCACCACCAAAGGGTGAAGTGAAAGGACCTGAGGACTCCCGTAGGGAACCCAAGCATTAGCAGATGAAGTAAAATATCTTTGTGTTTCTAAATGGAGTGCAGGTCATCCACAAGCTGCTGGGAAATAGCAAATCTCAATTCCTGGAGAGTCATCTGGGCATCCTCCTCCCTTCAGCAGAAGAATGCCATTGGCCCAGGTGTGGATGTCACGTGCAAGGTCTTAGGAAGATTTAAATCTTTAATGCAAGACTTAGGAAGCCATGGAGCTCTCTGTGGGCTTTAGACTGGTCCCAGGTGCCTTCTCCTCCCACAGCTCCCCAGAGCTCTGCCTTCCCATCCAGTGGTACAGCAACTACCACGTGGGACCCTGGCCCTCTTGGACCTGCAGTAAAACGAACAAGAAATTATAATCTGACCATGCATAAAGTCATGTCGGAAGTGGGAAAGGGTGGAGCTAGGTGTTAGCATAGTTTTTATTTAATTTCTGGTGAAACTGGGTGTTTTAGTAAAGCCAAGCTCTGGGCCGTGTAACTGTTTGAAGTTAGGAACTAAAAAGCAAGAGTCAGGCAGGCAAACAAAGCAAAAGCCTGCACTGAATTATCATAAGCTTTTTTGTTGTTTTAAACCCTTTCAAGCAGAGCCATTTGTACTGGAGCAAATTCTCCCAAGATATTTTTAGACGATATGAGCAGAAAAATATTACTCCATAGCAAGCTGTTTACAAATCTGCTAACCTTGTTTAGTGCTAGTAAAACTCTCAGCTTGGTGTGCCGCGGAGCACGCTAATTACTTGACAGAAATTACGCAATGATGTCTTTCCGAAGTGATATACATTGGCTCAGCCCTGCAGCTGGGCCCATGTACAGCTTTTTATATAATTAAGTGTGAATGTTTCTGCAGCTTTTCCATTAAAATGAGGAGAGTGAGGCAGGAAAGAGGCAGACCCTGCCAATTACCGGCTGCTCTCCATCCTCTCATCGTTTCTGTAATGGGGCCATTCTGCAAGTGGCGAGTTCAGCCGTTATCAGCCAATTTGAGCAGCGTTTGAGGCACTGCTGGCCAAGCTGCTGCTTCCACCTCCATGGGAGGTTGGTGGAAATGTTCCGGTGGGTGCCTGCTGGAGATGGCCAAGAGGGATAGCTGCTGATGGCCCATTGCGTGTGTCTAGTTAAGGAGTCCAGGTATTGCTTTGTCACTCCCTGGGCCTTGGCTGGCCATGGAGTGGAGATAACAGCCATTCACCATCACATCTTGGATGAACAAACGCAGGTAGCAGTGTGGTATTTGGATGCTAAGGTAATATGGCATATGAATACACTGAAGATTGATATGGACTCCTATGGACAGGAGATCCCAGTCCCTCTCAGTAGATCTCACTGGTCTGTCCCTCTCATGGATGTTGGGTATGGGGATGAGACCAAGCTCCTAGCTCTAGTGACCTGCTCATGGTGATCTTGGGGAAGCTCCTGTTCCCATGGGAGCTGCTTCCAGTACTGGTGATGACTGCAGTGTGGGATTTCCACCTTGAATACTTAGGGGGTTGATTTTAGGGGGGCTGGAGGTTTCTTTATTTTCTTCTACTGGAAAGGGCTCAGCAACAGACTGATGATCTTCTGAAGGGTTTGGTGAAAGCCCAGTGTTTCTGATGATCACTGAGTGTTTAGCAATGGTTGAATAAGCCAAGTTGGAAGGACAGATTAGATGAAGCCCATTGTGTGATAGCTAGATAAAGACTTTTCAGCCTGAACACAGCTGAGGATATGGTAAATCTAAGTCTATAAAGTGGGTGAATGGTGTGGAGAATGAGAACAGGGAACAGTTGTTTGCTGTCTGTTCCAAAACAAGAGCTGGAAAATGTCAGATGGAAGTTGGAGGAGGTGTTTCAGAAGAAGAGAAAGTGGATCATCACATATCGCATGGTTAAACTGCGGAACTCCTTGCTACAGGACAAACAAAAGTAAATGTGGTCATAAAAGGAACTGGAAAGATTTGTGGAAATCTTGGATCTGTTTGAAGATGGGCCCTTGGATGAGCCTCAGATCTACTCTGGCCTGTTATCGCCATCACAGGCATGGACACACAACTGCTGCTGCTAGTTGGAGATATCTAGTTGTCCCTTGGTCAGTTTGAGCATTTCAGGTCCTCCTTAGTACCCTTCCTTGAGAAGATATGAGCTCAGCTTGACAAATGCTGCCCTAGGTGAGCTTCATCCAGGCTTTGGGTGAACACGGGGGATGTGACCTCTTGAGAGCCCTTCCAGTCCCTTGCTGGAATTTGTGTAGCACTGTGTATGTGATGGACCAGATGGGAGGCAATAGAAGAGGGAAAGCAGCTGATGTGCTACAGCAATAAACTAGCTGGCCTGCTTGGGATTTTTCCTCCTTTTTTGCTCTTCTGCACTGTTGCTTAAATCATAGATCATAGGTTGGAAAAGACCTTTAAGCTCATCAAGTCCAACCGTTTCCCTAACCCTGCCATCTCACCACTAAACCCTGTCCCTAAGCACCTCGTCTGCCCGGCTTTTAAATACCCCCAGGGATGGGGACTCGACCCCTTCCCTCCTGTTCCCAGGGAGCAGAGCCCCTCCGGCTCCCCTTTCCTGTCAGGCAGTTGTAGGGAGCGAGAAGGGCTCCCCTCAGCCTCCTCTTCTCCAAACTAAACAACCCCAGCTCCCTCAGTCGCTCCTCGTAAGACTTGGGCTCCAGACCCCTCCCCAGTTTTGTTGCTCTCCTCTGGACACACTCCAGCAATGCAACATCTTTCTTGTAGTGAGTGGCCCAAAACTGAGCACAGTTTTCAAGGTGTGACACTAGAAGAGAATCTCAGATGGAGATGAAGAACAAGCAGCTCTCTTTATCCTCCCCCCACCTCCTGGGTTGCTTTGCATGGTTGTGCGGCAGCAGTCGTCCTCTGTGTCCAGGGTCCTCCGATGTGCTCACACTAGGGTACGGTCCCCTTCCACTGGCAGCTGGCACATGGATACAGCCTGTGGAGCGCAGCTGGGATTTCCCTCCTCCTTGTTATCCTTGGCCACTGTGAAATCCCCTGGAGCTATTGGCAACCTGCACAACTTGCAGCAGCTTTCCTAATAGCTCTGGTGATGGTGTTTTAGTGTAGTAACGTCTCCAGGATAACAGGCAGATTGTGTCCAGCGCAGCAGGCTCAGCTGCAGAGGGATGCGGGGAGTCTCTGCAAGCAGAAGCAGCATCACAGCTTGGGACGCAAACCAGCAGCGCATTTTCTGTCTTGCGAGAGAGGCCTCTTTCATGGCAGAGGGATGGGAATATAACAGAAACTTTTTTTACCCTCCACCTTTTAAAAACTTCATCTTTGAATTTAGAAACATTACTCCCTTGTCACTGCTTTCTCAGCAAGATGCTTCCCTGGTCCTCTCTTTCCTAAGGTGTTTTCATAGCAAACTTCTGAATTAAGCTGTGCAGGTGTTGGAACAGGGTCCCTGAGCAGTTGCACACCTCCAGAAGAGTCCAGCCCAGGTAACCACTGGGTTAAAATGGTTAAAAACCATTCAGGGACATGTGCGGCGGCTGTGTTATGAGAGATTTGGGCTGGAGCCTTTTTCTTCCTGCAGTTGGTTTCTTGTGCAGGGAATCCAGACTAGGGACTAGGTTTACTTTGAATTTAATTATGTATCTAATGGCAAAGCTGCCAAGAGCTGTCAGGTGGGGGTTTTTTTTCTTTATTATATTTCTTCTGAATCTAAATAGATTAATATTTGCAAGAAATACTTCCAGATTAATTTTATCAAACAACTTCATTATTGCCATGGGAAATTCAGTGCAATTTTAATCTGGGACTAGTTCCACCTTGCCGTCTAGCTAGACTATGAGTTTTTGAGGTCGGCACTGTGTGAGTACTGTGTCTGTGGCCTATGTTGTACACATATGTTGTGATGGTGTAGCGAGCCTGCTTCTGGGACCCTGCATGCACCACCTGAGTGTCTGTGCTGATGTCTTGTGGTTGCAGTTAATGAGCTAAGAGTTGATGATAAGCAAACCCTCTCTGCTGTGTTCCACTATCCAAAGTGAGACAGGCAGGGAGCGATATAATGACAGCAGCCGATGAGGATGAGCTACGTGAGAGCTGCAGCCACGCCAGCCCCTCTTTTATTAAAACTTTAGCTGTAATGTTTATTTTAGCAGCAAGCTGCTCCCCCCTCAGCAACCTGAGACAGCAAATGAAGTATGCACGTAGCGGACCTGCATGGCAGTCCTCGAAGCCCGTTGTCAGATTGATTACCTAAAGTGCATTTGAAATGAAGTGCTGTACAGTCAGCTCTAGATCATTTTGCAATCATTTTTCATGTGCCAGTAAGTAAAACCACAGTGAATAATACAGCTGGCTGAAAATGGGGAAGCTACTCTGTCTTGTAAATCTAAACGGACCTCTCCGTCTCTTCCCTCTGCCCTTGAGTGCAATGCAATCATCATGACATAAATAACAACCGCAGCGATATAATGGAATTGTACGAGGGCTGCTATTGTGAGTGCTGTAGAAATAAGGCTGGCAATACTTGGAGAAGCCAAGATCAGAGCTGAAATAGAGTAGAGGTTGAATTGATTTCTTTTTAGTTGTCAGGAGAGAAGGAAAAGAATACAAGTCCTGCTATGTTTGTAAAAGCTTCGAGGAGTTGTCTGTGCCCGATTGCAGGGTGGTCGAGCCGCAGGCACACACCTGGGGGCTTCTTTGGAGGCTTTTGCTTCCATCCCCTCCTGAGGCAGTGGTGCTTGGCGAGCACTAAACTGCTGGTCTGGAGGTTGGGACGACCTGCGATAGCACTGGGGAGCACCTGGGGCGTGCTCTGGGCTGCTCCTGCTGCGGAACGGGGCTGCGGTATGCGATGTGGCTCCAAGGCTGCAGGAAGGAGCACGGCACAGCTCGGAGAGCTGCTCCCTCTCCTTTCAGTCCAGAATTTCAGTTCAAATGGTTTCAGGATGAGGAAATGTGCTCCTTGCCCTAGCTCTGCTGGCTGCCACCAGCCATCAAGGTGCGTCCAGTCCACAGCACAGGCTGGTGGATTGGCTTCTGGGATTTAGGCACTGGGGTCCTCATCTCAAGACCCCATGGCAGAGGAATGTACCTGGTGCCTAAACTCCCAAACCAGTCCCGTCTCCTGGTCCTCGTACATGCAGACCCCACGACTTTGGTCCTGCTCACGCTGTGGTCAGGGAGGATGGGGATTTCAGCCAAGTCAAGCCACCTTCAGGCTGAGTCCTGGGGGACAGAGGGATAAGGTATGGCTTGGCCTGCAGATTGGACCGGAGCCCTGCAGGGGTGCAGAAAGATAAGAAACCAACTTTAGACTATCTATATTGAATTACTGCGCCGGGAGACATGTTTCCATTTTGTTTTCTGAAGTTTTCTCTATGCTTGTGAAAGAAAATGCCCAGAATTGCTGGGTAGGCAAGCACATGAGCTCCACAAGGACAGGAGACCCAGAGAAACAAGTTGGTTTGTGTGATCCCTTCTATGTTCAGAATGGTGTCATGTACCTCTGCAACACCGTATCTTCCTGCAGAGGACCTTGAAGTGTTATTTACCCAAGGAAGGCTTACCAGGAGCGTGAGCTTCTGTGCTGGGCTGGAAGAAGCAGATGTGAACGTGGGAGTCAAAAGCCCTTTCCAGAACTCTTGTAGGCTTGGAGAAAGGGAGGCATCAACTGGCTTTTCCAGCACTGGGCTGAAAGCATAGCAGACAAGAAAGGGGAGGCTTTCTTTTATCTCACCCCTGCCCACTGCCTAAAGGCCACCACTTGAATCAGACCCAGATGGAAGAAAAAGTTCTTTCCATGGTTTTCAATTTTTTTTTTCTTATCATTTCTTGCTGCACCTTTTGTTACATTCAGCTTCTCATTTCTTATCTGGTTCTTTGCATGAATAAGATATGCCACATATTTCCCTGACATGTCTACATACTATAAATACTCTATCCTTCTGCGGAGAGAGAATATGGAATATATGTGTATATATATATTCTGTATGCATCTAGAATCCTAAATGCCATTTTTCCAATATTGGGTCTTTAGTGGGAATTCACTGATTAGGTGCATAAAAGGCTACAGAAGATGACAGTTTCACTCTGCTCAGTTTTAATACAAAGAGTACTATGGTTGCTAAGAGACTGATACTTCAAGTTTGGAAATCTTCATCCACACTAGATATATTATCTTGGCAAATTGGACTTTCTGAGTTGGCAGTAAATGGAAAAGAGTAACTTTTAAAAATAGAGATAATTTAGATGACGTCAAAGACATCTGGTGTCCTTTTCTAGAAATGTGAGACTGATCTATTTTGCTTATGTGTATAAATCACTCTGCACCCAGTGTGAGGTTCTACTTATGCCTGCATTTGAGTCTGATTTATTAATAAATTCCCTTTATGTTTAAGGTGTTTAGCCAGCTATATTTTAATGAGATTGGCTTCACGTTTACAACAGGTAGTACCTGTCCGCCTTGAGCATCTTGGAGAGCCTCGGCTTTGTGCCTCTGTGCAAAGCAGGATCTCGTAGTGCCCAGAAACACCCACCAGGCTCGGCAGTGACTCAGAGAGGACAGTCACTTATTTACCTTCCTGGTAAATTTGCTCCCTCATCCACGTATGGACCCTGGTGGTGCATACTCACAGTAGTGCAGCTGCAGGCTTTATTACGACCTTGCTAATGGGCTGCCTCTCTCTTCCCAATCCCCACCCTGAATTGGTGGGTGCAGAGAAAGGGGAGGGGGAGGTGTGTCTGGGCTTAATCATGCCTCATCATCCCTAATGCATTTTGGTTTCAAGCGGTGCCAGGGCTCCTGAATGGCAAGGAGGCTTTGAATGACAGCTGGAAATCAGCTGGGGACTCTCACGCTGTGTGTAAGAGGCAGTGGAGAAGAAACGAGGGAACCGGAGAAAGAGCTGAAATGGGCAGCGTGAGGCTGATGTGACTGAAAGGGAATAAATTAAAAATGACTGAAAGATGGAGGGTGGGAGGAGGTGGGTCACTGGGGGAGAAGGTCGCGAGGGGCAGGAGAGGAGGGGAGCAATGCAGCCTGGCGAAGGAAGGGCACTCCAGGAGCACAGCTGGGGTGCACGTGAGGAGAGCGATCTAAGGAGGATGAGCAAGAAGAGGCGTAAAATCTGCTGGAGGATTTTCCAGCCATAGTCCGTATTCTGGTAGCATCTCTCCTAGGGATTCATCAGGGTGCCGGCACCTGAAGTCACATAGAGAAGGCATAGCTGCCTTTGTCATCTTTACACTTTGGCCGGTGATGCTGGGGAAGGCTCTTCCCCCACTTCAGGTGTTTTTCTGCCTCCCAGAGAGAGATGAATGGCCAGGTGTAAATTATTTCCTCTCAAGTAGAGCTTAAGCTGGACTTCTCCATAGTTGGAAGGAACACATTTGAATTTTAATATCATCTCTGAAAAGCAATTGCAGCCTATGTACTTGATTATGTGTTCGGGTTATGAGATTTTATATTATTTTTAGAAATGTTCATTTGTTCCAAGGACCAGGAGATACAGAAATGGCCCCTGTGATGTGAACATGTGATATATTTTTAAAGTATTGAGTGAGCGTAGAGTGAAATTATGATAAAGGCAGGTTACATGGTTTTTTCAGGCTTAGACAATACCCTGTAATTGTATGTCAGAAGTCATTCAGGTTTGATATCACGCCAGCTAATTAAACCATCCTCTCTGAAGAGACTTACTGTACTCTCAGCTTTTGCTGTTTCGTTCTCAAGAACAAAAAAGCTCTGAAGGCAGCTCTCATGTTCGGCGCTCACGTTGGCATTAGTTTGGATGGGAACCAACACTGGGGAAATGGGAGCTATGATCAAATCCTCATCTTGTTTGACTGGTGTAAACCAAGTTCATTTCCACCAAAGGTGGTGGAAGGAAGCAAGGGGCTGTATGCCATCCTGTTTACCGTGTGCATCTGCTGTCACCCATTTTTGGTGGCTTTTCTCCATTTAAATTTTCCTGGATCCATGAGACGTGAATCCTGCTGCAGTTTTGGTTTCTTCTGAGTAAGCTCCTTGGGTGTCTTATCACTATGTTCCTTCCTTGTATGCCACAGGACACAGTTCACAGAAGGGTGAAGGTGGGCTGTGCGGGAAGGAGGCAGTGCAGGCTGTTAGTGGTGAGGAGCCACATCATGGCTTGAAGGACCTTCATCCTGGACAGTGGGCTCACACTGTCAAGTAAGAAAGCAGCTCTTGCAGACATGGGAAGGAGGATCTATCTCTGTTACCAACATCTCATTCCTCCTTTTGGTGGTAGTCTTCTATTATGTTTAATTCATGGCAAAGCAACATATAAGTAACAGCCAGAAATGAAGAACTGTGCTCCCCAGATCACTTGTGGTCTAGTGGATGGTGTTCTGTAGGCTGGCTGAAGGCCATTGGTGAAAGAGCTGTGGCCAAGAGGAGATGAAGATGTTTCCAAGCTTCCAGGGCTTGCTTTCTCAGGCCTGCAGTTTTAGTCTTCAGTGCACAGACTGCAGTGGTGTGAAGTGCTGATTTTACTCTTAAAACTGGAAAATAAGAGCTGTTTCTCAACTAATTTAGCTTTTTCTGGGAGTTCTGGTGACCTCACCCAACATAGGATGGTCCCATGGTGTGTACAGTGGGTACAACCTTGACAACTGTAGGAAGAGCTGGATTTTTGGTCATGGGTACCAAAATGCCAGCCTCCCAGGAGAAGGACGCGGACTACACAATGTGCTCTCCAGCGAGCACTGGCTGAAAAATGCATGGTGTATTTCCATGAAAGCAGGGAGGGAGAAGGTGTCCACTGAGAGCCCTTGAAGCCTCTTCTGTAGCTGGGAGAGTCTGCCTCAGTTGAATGATTGAAGTGGCTGGGGAATTTTGGATTCCTTGCAGGCAGTCCAGCCTTCTGCACCAGGCATCGAGCCTGCTCTGTGGTGTAAAATGGATGTTTGAGCCCAAAAAATGCGTTTGTTTTTTTTTTTAATGTGTTTCACTGCACCAGCCAGAGGAGGCAAACACCTACTGTGACTTTATCATCTGTTGGCATTGGCTTCTTCAAAGCTTAAATACCTCAAGGCATAGAGCAGGCTCTGTGGAGGGAGCAAACTGCCAACTCCACTGTCATATGGGTACCACTGTCCGAGGTGGGGTGGGGAGGTGGGGTAGACCTGGGTATGGCCTGGGAGCATTGCTCTTGGGTCTGATGTGTGAACTTTGGTGGATGTTTACCCCACTTGTGAATGGCTTCAGAGAGTGTTAAACCTTGGAGAACCAGAGGGATGTTGCTCTGCTAACCATTGTCCTCGCCCAAACAGATCCAATGATCTGCAAGGACTAAAATAATTAGGTTGTCTTTTTTGGTGTCCCAGTCCAAGCAGTCAGTACTAGCAAAGGGGCCAAATCTCATTTCTCCTCCATCATGCCAGCCATGTTTCTCTTCATTTCACCAGAGATGGAGTTGTCAAACCCATTCCTATCTTTGGGACAGGAAAAAAAAAAGAAAGAAAAAGTTACTGAAAGGTAGAGAATGAAAATAAAGACATTATTCAACATTATTTAAACAGTCTTTAAAGCCTGTGAGTAAATAAATCCCTTTTAAGCTGGGTTGTCTGTGCCTGCCTCCAACACATATTTTACAATTGAATTCTCAAGGACTGCTTTCAGGTACACAGCACAGAAGTACAGAGATTTATTCTTAGGAATACTTTATTTTTATGTGCCTTTGATATGTAGAAACTGCAGTTTCATTCAAATAACCAAAGAGGAAAGAAATGTAAATATTTCAGTTGCTCTCCTGGAATGTTTGGAAGATGCAAGGTTTCTAACACAACATTTTCCTGTTTTCTGCAAAAGAGAAACACAGTAAAAAGGAAACCAGAAAAGTTTCTCCCACATCTACTATTAAGCATTTTATGAGTAAAAGCTCTCTCTGGATATGCAGGCGAAGTCTTTCACATCATGAGGGTCCTGAGCAGGCCTCTCCATAGCTCAGTGACCTGACATGCTTCGCTTAATCTCCTTCAGCAATGCGAGTCTCCAGATCACTAGAGTAAATTTGGTCATAACAGTGAGCAGCTTTCAAATATCCATTTACATTTCCCGCTGCAGATGTTTTAAACTGGCTTTATAGCATCTCTGCCTGATTTCTTTGGCTGGAAATCAGGCTGGACATGAATTCTTTTGCCTCAGTCTTCACTGACAACCTCGCCTCCCACACCTATCGCGTGGATGAACCACAAGGCAGGGACTGGGGGGGCAAAGTCCCTCCCACTGTAAGAGAAGACCAGGTTTGTGACCACCTGAGGAACCTGAACATATACAAGTCTATGGGACCTGACAAGACACATCCTGGAGTCCTGAGGAAACTGGCTGATGTAGTTGCCAAGCCACCCTCCATGATATTTGAAGAGTCATGGCAGTCAGGTGAAGTCCCTGGGGACTGGAAAAGGGGAAATATTGCACCCATTTTTAAAAAGGGTAGAAAGGAGGACCTGACCCTGGGAACTGCTGACCTGTCAGCCTCACCTCTCTGCCTGGGAAGGTCATGGAACAGATCCTCCTAGGAGCTATGCTAAGGCACATGGAGGACAGGGAGGTGATTTGAGACAGCCAGCATGGCTTCATCAAGGGCAAGTCCTGCCTGACCAGCCTAATGCCTTTCTGTGATGGAGTAACTGCATCAGTGGACAAGGAGAGAACTATGGATGTCCTCTATCTGGACTTCTGTAAGGCCTTTGACATGGTCCCCCACAACATCCCTCTCTCTAAACTGGCGAAACATGGCTTTGATGGATGGACTGTTCGGTGGATGAGGAATTATTGGTTGGATGGTCGCATCCAGAGGGTAGTGGTCAATGGCTCAATGTCCAGATGGAGATTGGTGACAAGTGGTGTCCTTCAGGGGTCCGTATCAGGACCAGTATTGTTTAATATCTTCATCGGTGACATAGGCAGTGGGATCAAGGGCACCCTCAGCAAGTTTGCAGATGATGCCAAGCTGAGTGGTGCAGTTGACATGCCTGAGGGACAGGATGGCATCCAGAGGGACCTGGACAAGCTCGAGAAGAGGGCCCATGTGAACCTCATGGGGTTCAACAAGGCCCAGTTCAAGGTCCTGCACCTGGGTCAGGGAAATCCTGGTATCAATACAGGCTGGGGGATGAAGGAATGGAGGGCAAACCTGCAAAGAAGGACTTGAGGGTACTGGTGAATGAAAAGCTGGACATGAGCCAGCAATGTGTACTTGCGGCCCAGAAAGCCAACCGTGTCTTGGGCTGCATCAAAAGAAGCGTGGCCAGTGGGTTGAGGGAGGGGATTCTGCCCCTCTGCTCCGCTCTGGTGAGATCTGACCTGCAGTTGTGCATCCAGCTCTGGGGTTCCCAGCATAAGAAGGACATGCGCCTGTTGGAGTAGGGCCAGAGGAGGGACACAAAAATGATTTGAGGACTGGAGCACCTCTCCTGTGAAGAAAGGCTGAGAGTATTGGGGTTGTTCAGCCTGGAGAAGAGAAGGCTTCCAGGAGACCTTATTGTGGCCTTTCAGTACTGAAAGGGGGCTTATAAGAAAGACAAGGACAAACTTTTTAGTAGGCCTCTTGCAGTAGGACAAGGGATAATGCTTTTAAACTAAAAGAGGGTAGATTTAGACTGGATATAAGGAAGATTTTTTTTCCAGTGAAAGTGGTAAGACACTGGCACAGGCTGCCCAGAGAGGTGGTGGAGGCCCCATCCTTGGAAACATTCAAGGCCAGGTTGGACGGGGCTGTGAGCAACATGATCTGGTTGAAGGTCCCTTCCAACCCAAACTATCCTGTAAAACCCTGGAACTGGCTGGTGGCTTTGTCTTTGGCCAACACTAGGCTTGTGTGGATGCAAACCAGACGTTCTGAGGTTACCTTAGCAATCAATATTCTGAAAATCCCTTTCATTTTCCTCCCAGTTGCAGCCTCTTGGGCCATAACCCAAGGGAGCACCTCTGGGATTTTAGACAAGATTTAGGAAGGAGATTTGTTTTGATTTTCACCCTGACCTCTGTAGCAACTCCCCTGACTTTTCACAGGGTTGCAGACCTGCTCAGGAGCAAATTTTCAGCTGTTTGGTGAGTGTCCATGGGCAGCCCGAGTCAGCAGAGCTCCCCTTACGGTTTGTGTCTGGCAGCCTGGGAGCCCTGGTCTAGCACAACACCCTATCAGTGAGACAACAGGTTGGGGTTAGCAAATGCAGAAGAATAGAGCATGTCCTGTATGCCGGGACATATGGCTGGATGCTGCCCAGAGATAAAGACCACAGCAATTTCCATTCCTCACCGACAGATCTTAATACAGTATCAGAATAACGTTCGCTGTTATAGATGCACCTTCAGCCACAGAGAATGAAAATCACAGATAATGTAGCTCCAGGGCAAAATTCAGAGTTTTTAGCGATTTGCAATGAGTTTTCTGCTATCTGCATAAGGAAATGCTTTGGAATTGCTAAAAAAAAGCTGAAGCTCTCAGTTTTGCATTTTGTGTTGCTGTTTCGGTGCTTCCTGCCCTTAAACGAGTATGTTCCAACGATGCTTTGCAGTCACGTTGGGAAAAGCTTTCTCAAATTGCTTTATACTTTGTAAAGCAATAAACTTGGACCAAAAAGTGTGGAGGGAGCTGGGGAGCTCAAGCTGATTGTAATTCTTCCGGTGGAAACATTTTCCATCAGAAAAATGCAGATTTGATTACATTCCCTGTTGACAATGGCCTTTTCAACTGAAAATAATAGAAGAGCTTCATTTCAGTAACGCTGCAATATTTTGTTTTGAATTTATGATTTCACTTTTTAAAATATTAAATAACACAGCCATGAAATATTGGGACTTGGCTGTGGTGAAGCCTTTTCTGGAAACAATTTCTGAACAGGAATGATAGATGAGCTTTGGTTTTCTTACACTGTAAAGCCACCAAAAGAAAAGCAAACCGGAGAGCAGATTATTGCAGTATTTTCCTCACCTTTCCTTCAGCTGGAATATTTGAAATTAACCCTTTTGATCCATCGTGGCCTAATCATGACAGCCATGAGCACGGCTGAGCTGCCCAAAACCCAACCAACCGCAGGATTGTAATTTACCACCCGGCAGAGCTCACATTTTGGGCAGTGCCTCCGCCGCATCCCTCCTGCCTGCATCCTTCCTCTGCCTGCATCCAGGGCTGCTCTGTCTCTGTTCTCCTTTCCCCTTCTCCTGCAGTGAGCTCTCACATCTATCTGCATTACCGAGAGCTTGCAGCCCTTGGTTTTATTTTGTCTTCAAAGCAGCCTTCTTTATCTGATGGCAATTCCAAGTCCATTTGGGCAACTAAGGGAATTTTCAGTGTAATTAATAGGTGTCAATGGAGGCGGTGGAGCATTGGTGCTGCAGGGTTCAGGTAGTGAGGAGTGAAGGGTGCAGCCTGGCTCCTCTGTCAGGTTGGTACTGGTTTCTCAGGGTTTTGTGGACATATGAAGATCACCTTGAGGTAAAAGTGCTCAGCGGAGTTCGGAGACTGTAGTGATTGTTGGCCAGAGAAGATGGAGAGGTACCCATTTTTACTGTGCATCTGAAAGTGAAAATAAGGGGAAAAAACTGGCCCAAATAAAGGGAAAATAAGAATTTAATTCATTGCATTAGAGTTTGAGTTCCTGTGAGTAAATAGCAGAAATTACGATTTGGCTCTGGCACTCGGACCAAGGCAGCATTTCTGGCGTTATTGACTGCTTCCCAGAAATTATCATTTCAAAATGGAGCTAACTCTGCCGTATTCCACCTTTTGAGCCAGGACTGTTGTTTGTAGGATGAAGCTCATATTCCTGACCCTTGAAACAGTGAAGAGGTAGAACTGGAGAGGGTGCATTAAAGTCAGATTTGGTTTGCCGAGCTCCTGTTCACAAGATATGCTCTCAGTGCAGCAATTTATGTGTTATAACCATTTTGTCTTCTAAGGAGAAAAACTGTCTTTTTCTGGGATGGAATAGATTCTGGGTCTTGGGGAACAGAAAATGCACAGGAACAGGCAACTTTGAACCAAAAAGCATTAAATAATAGGTATGGTGTGGTCCTTCCAAAGGGCAGTCTCTCATGGTGGGTGGTGATACCAGAGAAACAAGTAGTGGGAATAAATCCAAGGGCCAGGTGATAAATCTGCAGATTGGAAGGGGATTAAGGGGATGCTGAAGGCGTTGGTCCCATCCTACCTGGAGGAGTCGGAAAAGCAATGAACAATATCTTACCATGGACTTAGAGGTGTGGGAGCTCTTCTCATAAGCCCTGAGCAGCTGCTGCCAGGGACTGAGATGTTTCTCTGGTCCTTAGTATAACCGTAGTAAGGACATACGAAGTTGGGTTTAATGTGCCACTTGGTATCTGTGTGGAAGTTAATTGAAGGCAGAGGGCCTGGGAAAGCAATCGAACTCCAGTAAAACCTTCTGCAGGTATGCCTGTCCTGGCTCGAGGGCTGTTTTGCAATGAGAAGAAGGATGCCAACTTACCGTCTTTGTCAGAGCCAACTCTCTAGGTGTTTGAGACGCTCGTAACAAATGGGTCTCTGCATAGCTGTTTCGAGGACATTATTCTAAATGGCAGGTACCTGCGTTTGAATATTGGGCAGTAAATTTCCAACAGAGTGTGCTCAAAGTCAGGTTGTATTTCCTATGCAGTTATTGCCAGGCAAGACCGCAGACTGAAACTCTCATTTCGGTAAGAAATGTATGAAGACTGTTCTAGCTGTAAATCGGTGCAGGATGCAAATTATATATATTAAAAAAAAAAAAAAAAAAAAAAAAAAAAAAAGGAAAGATGGGCAGCCATTATCTCTTCAACATTAATGTGAGTCGTCCCTAAGCAATCTTCAACCAAATCACTCTCGTCCTCCAAGATGCTCCAGGGTAGGGTCTTAAGCTCATTACCTATTTATGTCCAGCAAATGTTTCACTTCTGATGATGAATTGAGTATTCATATCAATAAACTAAATCAGCAGCTCCCAGATATTATAGGTTTATGTCTAGGCAGCTTAAAAAAAAAGTTGTGAAGTTAAACAAATCTCTGCGTGGCTCAGCTGCTCCCAGGAGAATACGTACTGTGCCTGAGGTTCTCTGAAGTGGTGTAGTGTCATGGGAGGGAAAGTGTTTTGTGCCTGCTATATGTAAAGGATGAGGAAAAGATAAAGATGGTTTCCTAATAAAAAGAACTAATGGAAGAGAAGATTGAGGTTTCTTTGGAAAACAGTGGAAATCCATTCTCTCCTTACTCACCTTTTTAATAGCTTGTTCTTAAGTTGTAAACAAAAGTTGTAGCATGCATCTTAAATTTATCTGCTTTTATCACCAGATCTTCCTTCTTTGTTAGGAGTTCCTTCTCCTTCTCCTTCTCCTTCTCCTTCTCCTTCTCCTTCTCCTTCTCCTTCTCCTTCTCCTTCTCCTTCTCCATCAAGAATGAGTAATGAATTTTTACTCTACCTTGAGCCTCCTGTTCTACAACACTTCCAGAAGGCCTCACAAAAGCCCTGAGGCTGACTGCCCACCTTAGTAACAGTCCCATCACAGAGACCAGAGCTGGAGACGACTGTAAGCCCAACCAGAGCAGGGTCCATGCAAGGACAGAAGTGGCTTTCACCAACAGTGTGCAGTGGCTGATCTGCAACTGCCTGAAGATAACCAGGCACGGGCCTCTGGGGCTGTTTGCAAGGCATTTTCCAGTGGCTCAATAATCTATGACAGGAGAAGAACAAAAGAACAAGAGACTGAAGCATCTCCCCTATGAGGAAAGGCTGAGGGAGCTGGGCTTGTTCAGCCTGGAGAAGAGAAGGCTGAGAGGGGATCTCATCAACATGTACAAATACCTTAAGAGTGGGTGTCACAAGGATGGAGCCAGACTCTTCCCAGTGGTTCCCAGCAATGGGACAAGGGGCAATGGGCACAAAGTGAAGCAGAAGAGGTTCCAGTTGAACGTGGGGAAGAACTTCTTGACTTTGAGGGTGACCGAGCCCAGGCACAGGCTGCCCAGGGGGGCTATGGAGTCTCTGTCTCTGGAGATATTCAACCCCCACCTGGACGATGTCCTGTGCACCCTGTTCTGGGTGAGCCTGCTTGAGCAGGGGCGTGGGACTGGGTGATCTCTGGAGGTCCCTTCCAACCCCTGCCATGCTGGGATTCTGTGAAGAGGAGACTGTGCAGCTCTTGTAGAACTCGCTGAATTTACATATTTTGCCTCAATTTGTGTATTTGGAGGTACTTAGCCCTTTCCTTTCTCTTAGCCACAGAGTTTTGTGTGTGGAACAAGTCAAAAGAAGGGTGTCTCCTGGTGGTTGCATTAAATACCCCAACCCAACATGCCTGCAGGCATGCAGGCTCCCATGGGCTGTGCCAGGTGACCAAAATGCTCCTCTGGAAATGGCATGAGGTGCAGTGCTGGCTCTACACCGGGAATGACAGTGATACACAGTGGACTCTTGCATAAAGTCCTGAGACCTTTAAAAAGATGCTTTCCATGCAACGAATAGCAATGAGACATTTGCTTATGCAGCCAACACCCATCCTAGTGCTGCTATTTGTAATGACTTGTTTGATTGTGGATGCTCAAAAAAAGACCCACGGTGTGAGCCATTTGGTTGAGAGAGTGGAATTGCAGAGTCAAGGATGCAGTAATACATCAGGAGGACCATCTGAGCAAAGTTTTCAAACAGGGATTGGCAGAGGAGGAACCTCGGTGCATGATCCTCATATAAGAATTAACATGAAATCACCTTGGGTTTATGCTGACTGCCGCAGTGTGCACTGATATACTTGGATTAAAAAATTTCTTAGCATGCAGGGGAGTAGGGGCATGGGCTGGAAGGACCCCTGAAGCCTGTTCCTATTGCTAGAGGTGACTTGGTCACAGAAACTGAAGCCACCCAGAATGGGTGAAGCCCCTTTTTGAAATGCTGCAGCCGTTGCTCACCTCTGAAACTTTCTTCTAATTGTCGGGCTAAATTTGCTCATATCCATTTGTTCTTAGACCAATATTGCTCTTCACCTGAAATTGCTTTTCTTTGTCCCTGGGATGTCCCCTCCATCTCCCTGACCTCCTCAGTGCATCTCAGATGGAAACCAAAGCACCTCCATGAGCCAAGCCCTGCTCTTCTCTCACCCGGCGGCCTGGCCATGCATCTCCTCCTCATTTCTTTCATTCTGAGTTCATCCCTCACCACTCAGGACCAACCTTTCTCAGGCAATGGAAACTTGATTATTCTGCATCATTTAACGGTGAGGACCACAGCACAGCATCTTCAACCCCATGCGTCTTTCCAATGGCATCGGAAGGAGCTGAAGGGGAGCCCTGCTTGCCTCCTGGATGAAATTCTGGCCACGGTAGGGAGATTTATAGGGAAGAGTGGAAGTTCTTATTTTGCCAAATTCTTCTGCGAGCTGGCTTTCAGCATGGCGCTCCCCCGCTGGCTCCGTGCAATGCTGTAGGGCCCATGCAATCGCACATTGCTCGGCACACGCCGCCTGCCAACGGGATGCAGCCACATTTACAGAGCAGCCTTGTGCGAAGGCATTTGAGCACTGCTGTCCACACCAGCCTGCCCTCAGAGTAAATATCCTCAAGTATTCCCAATCCATCCCCTGTTGCTTGCACTAAAAGCTTCCATTTAAGAGAGTATCTAGTAGCAGCAGATAGCCTTTATGTTCTGCATTTATATGGTAATGGGGTGTTCCCACAGGTTACTTGGCAAGTGTTAAATGTGTTTGGGAACATAACGATGGAAAATGCCATTTCCACAAATCATTTTTTCCTGGGGAAGAGAAAAAAAAAATAATCTGCCAAATTATATATGAAAAAGTCCCTCTAAGGAAAAACAAGATGAGGCACTTAGTTTTGAGGCAGACCTTCCTGAGCTGAGATACTTGGTCAAGCTGACTGGCACCAGTTTGTTTTGCCCATTTGACATAACTGTGTCTATCCCAGCTGCCATGGTGCTGAGGCCACGCTTAAACCAGGGCGTTGATGCCCTGTTTCCAGCTGCAGGCTTTTGGTGATGCTGACAGGACGTGGTACCTGAGCCTCGGCACGGTGCTGCAGCCCTTCAGGTACACATGGCTCCAGGTTGCAGTGAGAGTTTAATCTGGGGATGCTGGGCTGTTTAGCTGGGATTAAGAATAACCAAGTGTGATATTTTGACACTTTCAATTGGAATATGCTGGGGGTGGTGGTGGGGTAGTGTTTCCATTAGATGAAAAATGTCGTTATCGTGACACTTTGTTGCAATTTGCAGAAAAAAAACCCCAACAACAACAACAAAAAAACCCCAACCCAGCGTAAGAATAGCAGATGGAGGGATGGAAATTTCCATTTTTTTAAACAGACATAGTAGTTATGAGACTCACTTAATAGTTCACTCAAGGACGTGCTATTTGCAGCTTTTAGATTGTACTTTGGTGCCCAAACCTGCAATTAAGTGAATGAGATGACTTGCAAGATTTCGGGTGGTGGTATTTCTTCTCTTATCATACTAATGAAAATAACCATATAGGACTCTGATTGTAATTACGGTGCACTTAGGGTGTGGTAGTTACAGTGTAATTACAAAATTTATTATGGTGGTGTTTATGCCCAGCAAAATAACCTCAAACCATCTGCAGTGCCTGAGGGTAGCTAGTGGACACCAGTGGCTCAGGCTGAATTTATTTCCCGGAGAGTCGTGGTTCATTCTCATTCAGGAAGCAAAACAAGAAATAATGATGGTTGCCTCTAGTTACCAGTCAGAGGGAAATCATCTGTAAATAAATCTGCTACCGAGCCTGGAGAAGGGATGAGGCAGGGAAGGGAGCGCAAGGTCAGGCCCCGGGCAGCCATGAGTGCAGAGAGGTGTTTGGAAGGGAAGAGCTGGAGCAGGTGTGATGCGAGCAGGTGGGCAAGGACACTGTCTTTGGATCTTTCTGGATGCAGATGGAGAGAGTTTATGACTTTCTAGGCTGGGTGTCAGGTCGCAACTCTGACAGTGGTCTTGCTTTGTGCCCTGAAGAAAGGTAATAAAAAAATTCATCCTTTTCCCTGTTTCTTCCTTTCTTTCTTCCCAGAGGAGTGCGGAGGGAACTGGATGGCCATGTGCTGGAAGGTTCAGCTGTTAAAAGTGAGGAAAGAGGGGGAATGAATTAAAAACATCCCGGCAGCTTTTGAATGCTCAAATAACTCTGAGAAACAAGTGCTGCTCTCTTGGCTCCTTGGAACATAAATTCTCACCCGGGGGAGAGCACTGAGCTCACCTTTCCCAAGGAACGTGCCCTCAAACCCAGCTTGCCAAACCAGCTCTGGCCCCACTGACTCTCAGGCAAGGGCCCGTCTGATCCGAAATCTCAGCCCATTCACACAGTGCTCCTTCCTTCTTGCCAGACTTTTTGTCCTAGCAACTCTTTCCAGCCTAGTATTATTGGGTAATTTAATAATGTTGTGCCTGCTCCCTCTCTGAGATCATTAGTGACGATGTTAGGATGGGGCCAGGTGCTGGTCCCATCTCTTCCCTCGGTCACTCAAACTCTGTTCAGCATTAAGCATCGTGCATGGTCCATCTAAAGTCGACCTGCAGCAGCATTGCTTGCTGGTACTGTTTGATTTAATTCTGGGAGTGAGATGGTTTGGTGCTGCTAATGGTCACTGGCTGTCAGGTGAATGCTTTTGTGTTGAAACCACCTCGTACAGAGGAGTGGCATCGCTGTTTCCAGGGGCTGGAGAAACCGAGGCATGGAGAAGAGCACTCAGGTCCTAGCCGGGGCTCCTTGAGAAGAAGTGACATTTCCTGAGGCTCAGGCCAGTGCCATCACCAGCAAAACGGGTGACTTTCTGTTCTCTAAATCCTTCTGTACTTCCTCTTCTTGTTCCCCTTTTATACTCTAATATAGTTCTGTGTCACCTTCCTATCTTTGGGAGTAAAAGAAGATAGAACATAGTGGAAAGGGGAATAAATGTTAATATTTTCTAATGCCCCAAGGGAGGTGTAACCCAAATACATGTGCTCGGTTTGGTGTGGAGGCTGCTGCCAGCCGGGCTGGGCCAGGGGAAGGGGAGCTGCTGGGCCAGCATCGCTTTGGCACCCGCTCCCCATTATCTTCACCCTTCCTTTCAAAGGGCGCTGCTTTTCTTGACCAGGGTGAAGCATCCCCATGAAGAGCAGGTTCCAGCTGAAATGGAAGAAGTCTCAAAGTTTCTCCCAAGCCCTGGCAGTGTCTTAGTTGAGAGATTTACTCCATGGACCACATTCGCTCCCAGTTCTGAGCCAGGAGCATCAGTTGCCATGGCAACTTCTTTGGGAAAGTCATATGGGGAAAGTGCTGATGTATTTTTAGCTTTGAGTAATGAAATTTAACAGCTGGAAATAAAGGTGAGGGCCAGCCAGGGTGCCACATGTTCAGGGACCGCTGTTTGGGACTGTGGTGCTGGCAGGAAGAGGTGGTGGGGCTGCATTTGGAAAGGATGCTCAGGCCCGTGGCTCATACTCTGGGTGGCATGCAGAACAGCACCCGTGAGTACGTCGGAGAAGGAATCACTATAAAGAAAAGCCAATAAGGAGGTGGTGGTACATGTAAAGATAAAGAGAAGGCACCGACTGAGGTCATAGCTGCTTCGTGTACAGTGTGTTCAACCTATAAATAGCTCTTCCAATGTACCTCTGCACGAGTGGTATTTATAGAGTGATGAGTGGAAAAAGCTCTGTTTGGGGTCAGGAGTTGAGGTGTGAAGGATGTTGCAGGCTTGGTCAAAAGTTTAGGTTTCATAGAGGTATGGAAGAGGGCTGGACCCGAAATGTGCAGGGTTTTTTCCTCTGATCAAGTCTCCAAGCTTTCAGTGCTGTTAAATGTGCCTTCCAAAACTAGTGTGTCTGGGGAGGACGTTCACTAGACGTTGGCATTCAGACACCCTACAGCGGAGCCCCCATACCGGTGTAATTTATTCATGTAATTTGGATCAGCCTAACTTGCGTGTAAACTTTTCTGAAGGTAGACTCATTTTATTTTCTGAAATACTTTCTCGTCTCCCTGCAATATTTTTAGTTCTTTCGTCTTCAGCTGTCAAAAGTTTATTTTAAAATTAATTGATTTCAATGTAATATTTACTGCACTTTAGCTTTCAGCACAGCATATGAAAATAGATTTCACTACAGCTGGCAGTGTCTAATGGGATTCGTTCCTACTCCAAAGGCTCTTTGCATTATGTACTGATACTTCCAGCCGAGCTGGCTTTGAACAGCCTCACCGTCTCTTCCTATCACCGAGTGTACACCAGCTTGGCCTGGCAGGGAGACAAGGTGAAGCATTTAAGTTTAAAGAAGCCACAGTTGATGGAGACCTGAGCCCAAAGGGTAGATATTACAGATCTGGCTCAACATTTATTGGAATTAATAGGATCTTCCCTTTTTGCATCCATGGGCTCTTTGGCTGTTTTAAAAATTGATTGTGTCTCGTTACGATAACCACAGCTGTGGTGAAGATTGAGTGGTGGGGCAGGGAAGCACCCTGGCCCTGGCCCATCACCGGGGCATCACACATGGCAGAGAGCAGCACATGGAAATGGGAGCAGCCTTTGCTAACGCACTGGTGCTGTCAAGGGAGGTGCTGAACTTTGATGCGAGGGGGTTTAGGAGCAGCCTTTGAATCATAAAGCTTTAAACAACCATTTGGCAAAGGTGTCCCTGAAACCACTTCCTGGGGGGTTATGACACTCCTGGCTTTTTCCCAGGTGGACTGAGGACCACCCGTTGCCTTTCACATGGCCCTGCTGCAGGGGGCTGGTGCCTCCCTTACAGCCGGGAGCCGAGGAAGGTGAAGTGCCAGGTGTCCATGCCAGGACCGAGAATGTTTTCTCATCTGAGGCTTAATGCCTGAACTACCCAGGGCTGGACAAATAGAGAATAGAGTATTTTTTAATTAAGTTCCCCCCCTGAAAAAACCTGCAGTTTTCTCCCCCACTTCTCCAATGAAATGCTTTCACGTGAAGATTAAACCCCTCTGAACACAGTTGCAGTGGGCCCCAGCATGCTGGTTTTTCACATATCCTCATTCCCAAAAGAGATATGAGAAAGCATCCTGTGTTTTCCTCTCCACGGCACAGTGCAAAGACCGTTTAACCAGAACTAAGAAATCAACGCCTCTTTCTCTCCCCACCTCCAGCCAAACCCTTTCAAGTAAACAGGCTCCCAGCTGCCTGAAATGTTAAAATTTCTCAGTTTGGCATTTGCAATAGCCAGATCTGGGGAGCTTGGTGGTGGGGCTTCCAGTTGAGAGGCCTGTGAGGAGTGGGAAACGCGCAGGGCTGTCAAGGCGGCGGAGGCGTGGGTGTCTTTCGGTGCGCTGAAGGCGTGGAGAGAGGCTATTAAAGGCTGGAGGGGGATACGCCTGAATTAAAGAGCAAAACAAAGTCAGATGATAGAAGAGAAGCCAGGCTGAGGAAGAATGATGGGAGTGATTCCTTTGATGCCATCAGCATTTTTATTGATCTGAGGGGGGTTATTGCTGTAAAAGAGTTATAAATTAGAGAAAAGCTACGAGAGATGGAAATCGCCCAGGTATGGGTTAAAAGGCATACAGCTGCATTTATCGGGCAAGGGAGAACGTGTGCATCCAGGCTTTGGCTGCAGAGCTCCGTACCCTGCAGAAGCGACGCTCAGCACCCAACTGCTCCTGTTCATGTAGTTTTGTTGAAGAAAGTTGGAGCTTGGTCTGCCTGTGTGACATAAAGTCAGTCTGCCTTGCAGACGTGTGGAAGGGCTTGGAGAAGGGCTGCTGGAGAAGCCCCGGGGGCTGGGATTTGCTGGGCAGCTGTACGCAGGGAGGCTTTACTGTAGATCAGGATGGTTCACCCACAGCAGTCCAGGGCAGATGCTACAGAAAGAAACGGAGTTCAATTGGTAATGAATAAATAATTTTGCAATGATATTTAGCACAGAGAATAGGCAGTGTGAGTGTGGATGCTGCTGCATTTATCTACCTGCATACAGAGGCATGGACGCATGAGTGCGCACACACATACCTATGTGGGTACGAACATATCACGATTACACTGACTTGAAATGATCAATATGCATAATTAACATTAGCAACGTCAATATATGCTGCTTCTGTGTCCCATGTGTTCAGATGCATTGGGCAGGGAGTCCTTCTCCATGATAACTCCTCTCTTTTTCCTTCTCCTTTCCAGAAATCCGTGAAGCTTTCCGGGTGCTGGACAGGGATGGGAATGGCTTTATATCCAAGCAGGAGCTGGGCATGGCAATGCGTTCCTTGGGATACATGCCCAGTGAGGTGGAGCTGGCGATTATCATGCAACGCCTTGACATGGATGGTAAGTCCTCGCTCTTGGTTCTTCTCCATTACAGAGGGGGGCTTTCTTAGTGCATTGCAGCCCATGCTTTTGGCTCCAACAGTTTACAGTCACCAAGGAAGAACTGGGGAGGAAGCCATGAAATGCTGCCTTTCGCCACAGCAAGGAAAGGGCAGATGGCCGTGTGCCATCAACCTCCCGTGGATAAACCTGCCTCCCAGGCAACCCACACAAGGGAGCTGGAGCATCTTCTATTTGAGCAGCTGATACAGCTGGGTGAAGGCAGACCGGCTCTTGCAGCCTTTCTCTGCAAAGTTGCAAATGGTGTTGTGCAAGGCTGTGGTAACCTTTCATTTCTGGGCAGCATCTGGCCCTTACTGCAAGATGACCTGGGCACCCAACCAAGCAGAGCTGCCCGGTCCTGTGGCCTCACCGCTCCTTGCAAGTAAAAGATGCTGTGGATGGGAGCTGTGCTGTATCGTACTGAAGTGTTGATGGTTTTTGAAGAAGTTTAGAAGGGTGGAATAATTTTGAGCAGAGTCCTGCTGTGAGAGCTCGTCAAACGATTACTAAGAGGCAATAAAAGAAACAGAACCCACCATTAACAGGAAGAGAGAAATGCAGCATCAGGATGTTGGAGCCAGGGGGGACTTTTTAACTGCTGCAAAGCTACAATCAGAGCTGATCGCAATGAGAGGGTTGTCTTTAAAATGTCCTTGGTCAGAAGAGGAAGGGAGCCTTTCTCTGATGCCCAAAATGTGCGGGAAGCTGGGCTGTGGATCTGACTTTCTCCCTCCCTTCTGCGGGCAGCCGCAGCAGGATGGAAACACTGTGCAAAGTTAGGTGAAGTAACGCCAAACCAGAGTGCTGCGTGCAGCCCAGGTCGGAAGGGCAACGTTTGGTGAGCTGATGTGACGCCAGCATCCTCGGGGAGGCTGCTGAGAGCAGAGCCCATGGGAGATGGTGGCAGCGGGGGTGAAGCTCTCCTACCTCCCTGGGGATATCAGAGCTGAATGCCCCCCTGAGATGCACAGAACAAATGTATTCATCGGGCCAGGGGAAGTGGGGAAGAGGCTGTCAGCCTGCTCGAGGGTATTCAGCATCTCCCCTAGAGCAGGGAGACAAAGTAATGCACAACCTGGCGGATAGAGAAGATCAGTTGTTTAAATGATCTCATTCCTAAAAGAAAAAAAAAAATCCATCACTTTTAAAAGCATTTTCTCCAAGAATTATTGTTTGCACCTTGTTATGTTCTGCTGGCATTTCCTAGCAGGCCAGGTGATTTCTCTTTAGGTTTTGCAAAGGCCAGGCTCGGCATGGTGCCAGTTCATGGGGTCTTTTACTGAAACTCGGCGCTTTTTTGGAAAACAAGTGCTATGGACTTGGCTTCCAGTTTTGATTCATCTCCAGTTATTCCCTGACTCGAGACTTTGGCACTCTTTCGTATACACTCCTAGTGTGCAGGGACCTGTAATCGGAGAGGTGGAGTTAAAATGTAGACTAATGGGCTGCAGATGGATGGTGTTAAATTCCTGTTTGAGACCTTTCAGAAAGCTCAGTGTATTTTCTGCAGAGATGGGAGGTGATCTTCCATCTCTTCCAGCTCAACAGTTTCAACAGCTCCAGTGATACAGTCTGGTTGCCCTGAGTGTTTTTATTGTTCTTATGTCTCAGCTGCCTGTTGTGGTATTTTGAGCAAGGGGATTTGGGGCCAGACAAAAGTTTGTGCTGTATGAAGGTCAAATGGAGCATACATTGAAAAAAGACAGGGTAATGGGAAATTCCTTAGGGAAATAGGGGTATATTATGTGAAAGATTTACCTTGCCTGCAAGTTGAATTAATACTGTATGGCTTGAATTAATATTAGATGGCTTATGGATACTCTTTCTCCAATGGATTGTCTTCACCTTTTTCTGCGATTTCACTTGAAATATGTAGTGAGCACCAGCAAGAGCTTCCTCCTTCTTCTCCCACTGTGCATGAGCATCCTTTGGTAGCAGGGCTTGAACCCAGTGGGCTCCTGGGGACATCAATCATGCCCTGCGCTCCTGGGGACGGCCTCACCCTCCTTCCCATATACTCCTTTTGAGGGCTGCTGAATTTTTCCGAGGCTTTGGTTCAGCATCAGGTGGGTGGGAAGCTCGGCTGGATGAAAGGTCACGTTCAAGGAGTCCTCCTCGGTGTCAGGAAAGCTGAGGGGGAGGCAGTAATCCTCCTGCGCATCCCCCAGCACCTGACATGAATTATGATGTGATGGCAGGTAGCGTAGCCAGACGTCCTTTTCTCCACACTAGGCTGCTGCCAGTGTCTGCTAATAATGAGGTAATACAATTGGCAGTGGTTTATATTTAATCTGAACCAGCCTGAACAGACCTAGTGCAAACATACGGTTTTCATCAGGAATTACCTTGGGAGTGCATTCGCATTGCAGGATGGCAGAGTGGCTGTATCTGTCGTGGCTTATTGAACTGACGGGCTTCAAATAATGAGCAACCGGAGCTGGTCTGGATTTGGTTTACATTGCAAACCCTGTTTTCTGTAGGGATGAGGAGGGAGGCTCAGCCCTGTCTAGGTCAGGCTGAGGAGGCATTCGCGCTGTGGGAGCAGGATGGCTAGGTTGACAAAACATGTTTTAAGAGGAGCATATTCAATGTACGCTGGTGTGGTTTTGTGGCTGAGTATAAACTGATGTGACAAGAGCATTTCACACCTGTATGTCACCTTCTGCCACAAAGGATCTCACCAAGCTCGGTAAATAACAGGGATCAGCTCCAGAGACGCCCAAGGACAGTTGCTTCTGGGGCTGTAGCGTGCAGCGGTTCAGTAACACACAGTGAGCCTCCAAATCAGAGCAGAAATGAAGGTGCATTTCATAATTCATTGCATTTGAAGGCAAAATGTAGTTAGTTAGAAAATGCTGCATGAACTTAAGTGAAAATGGCAATTGCACAGCTTGGATTTTGCCCAGGAACTCTTCCCAGGTGCCATATCGCTTTTAATGCCTTTATGGCCCTGGATTGCTACCATCAGCCTGGGCATCAACAGGGTGGAAGGAGTGCAATGAGGGGGTTTGCCCACAGAGAATGTCATGGGGTGATGCTGAGGATGCTCAAGGGCTTCCAAATGTCCTCCCGGGCTCAGAGCAGCAGGAGGGGACTCTTGCCTGTTTGGTCGCGAGGATGCAGGTTGTTCCATGCCATGAAGCCCATGGCACACGGAGAGGCTTGGGTTACTTATCTGCTGGACTTGGATGCCATGAAACGGCAAAGCTGTTGCAGGGCTGGGGAAGAGGGAGAGAAGTTCAGCCAAGAAATGGGAAGATGGGACTCCAGGATGAGTTGGGGCTCATAAGCAGAACAAGATATATTTTCCTGTGCACACGCAAGTGTAAACTCACAGCAAATCGTATATTAATAAGCATCCAACCCAGCTTCCCATCCCCAGAGATGGCTGTCAAGTATTTCCAAGAGATTGACTGCACAGTCACACATCCACTTGGTTTTTTTTACCCTAACAGCTGAGGTGAGTTTAGGCCACTGGGGCAGGAGATGTTTCCTTCCCATGCTGTGGCAGGGGGAGGTGATGGGAGTTGGTGGTGGTACGTGGGAAGCCCTCAGCCTTGGCCATGCCTTTCCTGAGGACACGCCAGGGCCCTGCAAAGGACCATGCTCCCAGCTACATTTGCCCTCTTAGCGTGGCTTTGCTGAATGCAGGCATTTCCAGTGAATATCTAATTCTTGCCAGTCCTTGCTGGAGGAAGGCAGGCATCAGAGGCTGGAGTATCCACTGCATTTCCTACAAACGCCTTCTCCACCTTTTCTTCCAACTCTCTTTGCTGTTCTGCAAGGCACACTTCACCCCGCTGAAGAGGAATGCAGCTACTGCAGGGGGAAATATTATAGTTGGCATAAAAAACTGAATTAGGGAGAAAAATGAGAATATACTTGGAATATTTCAAGGTCTCAAGAGAAATCCTATAAATCACCAGAAACACCCTTTTATGAACTGACCAAAGGTGCTATGGCGTTGCTGTGATGGGGGGATGAAAGTGCCAAAATAGAACCGCAGGGAAAGGTTTTTTTGGTGCAGAAATGCCTCTTTTGGGGAAGGAAGGTGAGGAATGGTGGTTCCGTCACTGAGAGTGCGAGATTCGCATTAGCCAAAGCTTTGCTTACATCTTGATAGAAGCGGTACATGACCATATGCCAGCGGCAGGTCGTTCCGTAGAGCTGGGCATCTCTCCAGTGTGCTGTGCCTTATAGGGACACCTTGTTTGCTTTTGGTCTGGAAATGGAGGTCAAATTTTACCCTCGATTTGCTTTATCTTTAGACATAATTAGGTATTGCATGAACGTAAACATGGCAGACTATGAGAGGTGCATACATTCCTGTCTGCAATCTGGAGAATGACCCGAAGTGTTCTGCCAGTATGTGGAAAGTAAAATATTTTATATATTTATGTGCTGGAAAAGAAATTATTTGTAAATTCTTCCAATTGGCAGTAACGCTAATAAAAATGCAGAGAAATGGCACATTAAATGTGTTGCCTTATCTGGAATGCCTACTCTTTAAGCAGACTTTTGCAATAAAATAGATGAATGTGTGACTTAAGTGTCAAACTGTTTCGTTACAACATAAGACACTTCTATCAGAGGAATAAACTCGGTGTACTAATTAGAGGAGCAGCTGGTTTTCAGTACCCTGGAAAAATAACTTCAGGCTAACACAAGAGGGAAAAAAAACCCTGGTGTGTCAGATTGTTTATTATAGTACAAATAGGAGATTCTTTGATCAAGCAAAAGCGCCGGTTTCATCAGCGTACAAGCGAGCGACCTGTTACCTTTTATCATGTTATGTGATGCGTCAGCGGTAGTAGCGACAATACAGCTATGACATCCTCGTGAGCAATAAAAAAGGGGAAAGAACCCCCAATTTAAAATTCTGCATATTCCCAAGCTTCTTTGCAATGGCTATTTGTGGAGCAGGGAACTGAAGAGGGGGGAAAAAAAAAACCAGTAAGCTATTCACAGTGACCCTGGCAAAAAAGATTTTGAAGATACGCGGCTCTCCCAGGTGGCTGTCTGAGGCTCATCAGTTTTGGGCAGCCCCACGGTTGCAATGGGGTTCTGCAGATTTATTTTCTTATGCTTTGCATGCAGAAGTTGTGCTGCTCGGGTGCTGCCTGCGAGGGGTACGCACACTTGCATACATCCCCTTTGGAAAGGGAATGAACGACAGCGACGTGACTGCATGGCGTCAAGGGATGCTGTCAGGATGCTGTCTCCCTAAAAGTCAGCACTCCAAGCTGTTGTGTGGCTGTTGGATTGGGGTTTGTATGGAGACGTTGCCTTGGTTTGCTTGCACTTGCTTCCCTGTGCGAGGGAAGGGACATCAAATTTGGATGCTCCAGTGGCTGGAGTGTGTATGCGGTGTCTCAGGGGTGGGAACGACCGAGGGACCTGGGCTGGGAGATCCGGAGACATAATAAATATCTCTTCTAAAAATTAAGTGCCAAGCCCTCCCCTGTGGCCTGCAGAAGGTGAGCTGCTTTGCTCAGACATTGCATGGCCAAATGTTTGCTTCTGTCCCCAAGATCAGCTTGCGCTGCCCTGTGTGGGACAACGGTGACATTCACCAGCTGAAAACATTTTATGTCTTTCTCTTGTCTGTCCCTCTCTTCTTCTGCACCAGAAACAGTTCCCGTGTTTAAAATGCAGAGTTAATAGGAAACGCACGGACAGGTTGTGGCAGACTTTGGGTTTGTCCTCTGTACTCCAAGGCCTCTGATTTTTATATGTGAGAAACGATCTAGCAACATTTCAGGGTGGCTGTCCTTTAAAGTGTGTGTTGCTGAGCTGAGAAACTTGGTCGGTGAGATGGATTTGATGAGACTTGTCTTTATTTATAGAGGCCACTCTTGGTGTCTGCTCTGATTTGTAAAATGGAGATTATCATATTATGTGTTCTTGCTGCAAAGAATGAAGAGTAATTATTGTTGCTGGTGAAGCTAGGCAGATTTGCAGCTCAGTACCGGGAAGAGGTTCACAAGTAATATCAAATTCTGTCTTTGACACTGTGCCTGGATGGCTGAGTGCACCTGCGTTGACTAGAGAGGACAAGAGAAAACACTGAGCTGCAGTTCCTTCCCTGGACCCTGTCCACCCTGTGCTTCCATGGGGCAGAGTCCTCTGCAAAACACAGCACACGATCTTTGATCTGTCTCATGCAGGCTTGCCTTGTAATTTCTTTGCATCCTTGTTCAATTTTATTTATTCCTTAAAACGCAGTATTCCTGGTATTATGATTTTGGTTTCACAGAACGCATAGGCCACAGGGAACACACATAGTCTTCTGCTTTAATGAGCCTTGCTGGCAGTCTCGAAGTTGTGCCAAGCTGTCTGATAGCTGCCGCGACGCACGCAGCGCTCTCCTGCTATTCCCAGGGCCTGGGGAGCAAAAATAATTAAAAGTCCTGGGTAGTCAGGACGTGATTTTGCTCCTCTTGATCCATTTGACAAAGGGATCAACTGGTTACAACTTGCAAGATGCAAGAGTTTTGCAAAGACCTGCAAAATGATCCCTCTCGGGTTTACACACCAGGCGCTTTGCACAGGGGAGAGGTCCCCAGGAGCCGTGGGCCGGCGGGGATGGGGGCGGCTTGCGGGGGCCGTGCTGGAGGCACCCGGTGCTCAGCAGGCCCCGTGGTGCCCATCCCTGCAGGACGGCTGGTGATGGGGATGGTAATTGGGGTGTCCTGTGGCTTCCCAGGGCTGGCGTGAAGCTGGCGCACTGCTTGGCAGGTGTCTGATGGATATTTGGGGTTTTTTCACTGCAGTCACTGTTTTTGTTGGACTTTTCTTCCAGGCAAGCACTAACAGCATCCTATTTGTTTTAGTGCTTGTGGTGGAGCACAGGACGCGTCACGCCTGGCGCCGCAGAGGCAGAGCCCCCACTCCTCTTCCATCACTGTCTCACAGGTCAGGTCCTGGGCAGGCTCCCCTTGGGAAAACATGGGGAGTTAATAGATTTTTATTTTTTTTTAATGGAGAAGCAAACAAGTCTTCTGCAGCTGTTTCCTCTTCCTTGCAAGATGAGCCAACAGGCTGTCAGGATGAGTAACTCTCAAGGTCCTTTTCTCAGTGTCATGATAGATGCACCCCTGGCTCTGTCTTTCTGGGCTCTGTTTGAGCTTTCCAGACCCCATGGAAATTTCCTCCTCCCAGAACTTATGTCTGCACAATTTGTTAAACTTTTACGTGTCGTTGTCATTGAACCAGAGCAGGCAGCTCCACACAGACGCTCCTAAAACCCCAGGACATGGAGGTGCCCTTAAGGGACAGAGTGGGCTCCAGTGGAGATGTTTCACCTCTTCCTTCAGCTCCAGTGAAGTTCTTCCTTCCAAAAGCAGCCATTACAGCTGTAGGATATACAGCAGAGCTGGTGAATAGTAAAAGAGTGGCCGATGGATATGCCCCCACTGTTCCCAAGGAGCAAGAGAAATGAGAAATTATATTTTTTACATGTATGCCTTGATAGGGAATATCAGGGACCCTCTGCAGGTGGCTCTGGGGCAGAAGCTCCCGAGGGAATGCAAACAGGACTCTTTGGAGGTAGGAGATGCTCGTTGCCATCTTTCCCCATCCTGGGGACTGGTTGCATGTCCTGTGCCTGTGGGTCACCACGGAGGCAGGTGGGAGAGGTCCACACTCAGCTCTGCCGGCATCCTCCTTTCTGGTGATGCTTGGGAAGGTGATGCTTCGTGCCTCAGTTTCCCCACCACAAAACAGCTGTGTCAGCATTGTAGTGGAGTTTTATCTCTTCATTTCAGACGATTCCATTGACATCTGGAACTAAAACTGCCTTCAAAGTTGAAAGTTTTATGAAAGCCTTTCCCCAGCACTCGCTGAAGTTATGGATTGAGGCTGTCATTAGGCAGAAAGTCCCTGGGTCATGCTGGGGAAAGGGCCAGGCTGGCGATCAGGCTGTCCTCCTCTGACCTTAAAATCTCTGAAACCAAAATACTGGGAAATATCCAGTGGCTGGAGCTTTTCCGTGTGCATCCTCTGCATTGTTTCAA
>NW_009260614.1:2104885-2126013 GCF_000687185.1 Egretta garzetta
GACTGTGTTAAAACGCGGGGCGCCACCAGCTGCCGCCAGCCTGTATGATCTCTGCACCCATTACCTTATGGGCGCAAACAATGACACAGAGCAGGACAGGGAGTCACTGCAGCTAGCTATTATGAGAATAAAAATAAACAGGAGTCTTGTGTGTGCCTGGGACCCAAGCTGCAAAAGAGCTCATTAACTTTAAATATATCACCTAGCTACACTCTGGAGGTCAAATTCAAGAAAAAAAAAAACCCGACAACAACCCAGGTGTGAATACTTATCAGTCTACAGACAGCACAGCCTCATCCCCCTTTAAATGCATGCATCATTTTTGTGCTGTGGCAGGGAACTTTTAAGGAGGAGGGAGAACCTGCTTGTCCTGAGGCTGGCCAGAGGAAAGGCTTACTTAGGAAACAGTCAGGCCAGATTATGCAGGCTCCCAGTTTAATGCACAAGGCTCTGAAAACCACATGTAAGTCTCTGTTCTGCCCTTGGGTATGGGTCCTGTGTGGTTTGGGGGTGGTCTGCTGCACTCTCAGCCTGGTGCATCCAACCTGGGCAAACAGGACAGGGATCAGGACAAATGTACCAGGAGAAAGGCAGGATGGGGCTCAGGCCACATGGGTGTAACTTGGCTTGGTGTAAGAGTGCAACTGGGGGTATTTTGTGCTGCGGTTGCCCTCCTTGGTGCCCTGGCAAGGTGACTGCAGAGCCTGTTCTCAAATGCTTGTGTCTTTCCTGCTAAGCATCCTCCAGCAAATCCAACCTTCCCTTCTTCTCTTCATTAGTCATGGGGGCTGAGGGAAGACTAAATCCTTGGACTGGAGCTCAAAGCCCATCAGCTTAGAGAAAGGGTTGTGATTTTCTGTGCTCAGCTCTGATGCACCAGTGAAGCACAGCACCTCCAGCAAGAGCAAATGATAGTGCCTTGAAACCTCTTTGTCCTGGGGATCTGGAAGCACAACCCCGGTATGAATGAATTGGGGTTGAAGGCAAGTGGTTTAGGAGTAAATCCCCCTTCAGAAGTGCTCCTTCAGATCCCCCCAACATACGTGTCCAACGTGGAGTTTGCTCCCTGGGAGTACAGTGGTAGTTTTCCAGGCTCCTCTGTATTTTAAGTCGTTAGTGCTTTTCCTTTTTCCACATCCCATTGGTTTTAGAAGAGCTAATGGCCATTTTTCAGAGGTGCAGACACCCCTTCCTTGGGGCTGTCATGGCCAAAGCAAATTTCCTTGGGCTGCAGTGTCTGGGAGAGCTGGAAAAGAGCTTGGTTTCCCAGCTCTGTGCTGCTCTTAGCTGCTGCTCCATAGTCCTTGGTGTGCTTGGCCTAAGTGGATGTCGAGCATGGTGCGGGGCCCGATGTTTCCCTGCTGTAGCTCTGTGGAGCTCTGTGATGGCGGCAAGACTGAGCTCACAGCACAGCAAACTTGGATGCTGGGGCTCTTCAAACTGAAATTATCCCCGAGGTCTTTCTGCACCCAGTGAATGAACAATGCACATTGTGACTTTGGCAGGTCCAGGACCCCTTGCTGGCCATGTGTGGTCTTTGGGCACTGAAAAGGTTCCCAGAGGACCCAAAGATGTTACTGGGTGCCTTCAGCATCCTCTTTCCATGATGGAGCAATTAGCCAGGCTCACACTATTGCTCCCGGTGCTGTTGACCGTCCATCTACTTGCTATTCCTTTTTATTCCCACATTTTCCTGTTTTTTTTTTTTTTCTCAGAACTGAGACAGTGTCTTGCAGGCAGCAAACCTTTGTGGGTATCTGGGAGCACTTAGCGCCCAGCCGATGCTAAGGGACTGGTAATGATAAGCAGATCTGATTTGTCTCTGATGATGTGGCCAGCAATGTTCTGAGTCACAGTTTTAGTCATACGAGGCTCAGCCATATGATTGCTAAAACCCTTCTGACTCTTTGACATTAGCGCCAGGATTAAGAGGAAACATTGTGGGGAAGAAAAGCGTTAGGGTGTAACTGCAAATAAATAAATAGATGCTTTAGGTGGTTTAAAACCAGGGGTTAAAAGCTCAGCTCTTATATTCTGCTAAGATGACCTCTGAAGCAGTGACTGTCCCTTGGCTGACGGGGAGTAAATCGGGGATAGAGCAACATCTGGGTCGCATCCTGCCTGGAACCCTGCTGGTCTTCACCCACTGTGCCACCCAGTGGTCTTCCCCTGCCCCAGCTGACCCGCACCGCTGTGCCTCGAGGTTTCCCTGCCCTCCCAGTTTGTAAATAAGTTATTGCAATGCGTGAGTGCCTTCATCAATCAGGGACTTCAGCACAGCTCAGGTTTATAAACCTCATCCGCATTTGTAACTGGTGGGAGCAGGGAGAGGAGAATAGCTGCGGCTGTCACCAGACGGGGAGCACAGCCCAATCCATCCTGGCTGCAGCTTTTCGGCTGCTTGTGCCCCGTCCCTCCTTATGAGGTTGTTTTCCTTCAGTGTGATGAGTTCTTGCTAAAGTAGAGCTTGGAGGCAGAGGGTGAGGGGAGGATGTGAACACCGCACACATTATAGATTGGCCCAGGGGGATGGCGAGGGATTTGGGGCTGTGTGATCACCGCTGACGGCAGTGTTGTTTGGGGCTTGCTGGCTGGCTCATGGAAAGGAGCAAGGGAAGATGAGAGCAGCATAGACAGCACACGTGTTCCACCCTGGCATTTTCCTCCCTTCTTCCCATCCCTTAAACCCAACTAAAAGTTCATTTCTGAATAAGCAGCACATCGCTCGCTCTGAATATCAACTCTTCCTGGGCAGGAATACATCTGTAGGAACAGCAAAGCCAAATGTGGGGATGTGCGCAGTGTTTGATTTTCCTCCAATGCAGATTCTGGAACAGATGCTTGATGCATGCATTGCACATCAGCCTGTAGCGCGCCATGTACGTGACTGTGGCTCACAGGAGGAGGAAGGCATCTTTTGACTGTACCCAACACAAATTTCAAGCTGAGGGTTCCCAGGAGCTGATGGGTGGCCTAAACACTTGTAGATCCTATAGGCGATGTGTGTATCGGGCAGTCCCTGGTTATGCCATGGCTGCAGAGAGCAGCCCTGTGTGCTTTCACCTTGCAGTCATGCAGAGTTGCACTGGGTGCGTCTTGGAGCCTGCATGTCTTTTTTTTTTTTTTTTTATAGTATTTCTCTCCTGGGTGTTGAATACTGTAAAAGGAATTTTCAGCCAAAATTGTGAGTTCTCTTTCTTTATATTATGATGCTGCAGTCTCCTGAGATCCTGATGGCAGGAAGGTTTGTTTTCTGCAGCTTAAAATGAATGTTAAAGGGATATTTTGACCAGGAAATATGTTGTGGGTCTAGTTGCCTTGCTAGTTAACAGTTTTAATTGAAAAAGCAGTCAATAAGGGGATAATGCATTTTGTAATGGCATCATTCTTCTGAGGTTGTGGAAAATGCTATAATTAAGCTGATAATTAAACCCTGTGAGGTTAGTTATGATCCCTGGCAAAGGCACAGGGAAGTCATGAGCAAGGGGTTGCCCAAAGTCTTGGTCTGAGTCAGATGCAGAGCCCAGGAGCCCTGGCACCTGCTTTCTCACGTGTAGGACCAAGTCCTGTGTCTCCGCTGTGGATGAAATGACACTGTAGAAAACATAAATTGAATAACTCAATATTTTGGGGTCACACATGGATAGAGCAAATATATGCACGGGCAGGTACTGGAGTATCTTTAAAATGCAAATTGTTTTCTTGCTAATCTGGCTGATTCCTTTAACCCAATTTGCCTCACCGTGTATGGTTTTGCTTCTGCCTTTCCCTTGGAGTGATGTGCTGCAATGTCCACTGTCACCTTGCATTGCCTTCCCCAGCCTGATCCAACGTGCAGTCCAACCTGATGTCCTAAACTGATGCCCCTCATGGGGAAGCAGAAGGAACAGGTTTTCTCGTAGCCCATAAATATTTTAAAGAATGGCTTTCCAAGTGATGGCGTACCCACCCCTTTCCTTTTCTGCTTAATAAGCTGTCCCAGAAATGAGCTCCAACCTGCAAGTGCTCAGCCCACGCCAGCCCTGCAAAGCCCTTCAGTGTGTGCTGAGCCCTAAAGGTGTGAGGAACTTCAGCAGCTGGATGGGGTCTTCTTGCACGTTATGGGATCAAAGCTATTATGAATCCCTGCTGGGTTTCCTTCCAGAGCCTTCTTCACTGGCTTGCCCCTAGGATATTCACTCTTGTCTTCAAGAAATTACAGGCAGAACCTAATGAATAGAGATCACTCTTCTGGCAAGCAAGCGTTTTGACTCCGCTTATTTTCACATTGTGTTTCTGCGAAGATAAGGACAGGGAGCGATTTCAATCAGTGGTGCATACGCTTGGATCAAGCATATGAAATATCATAAAAAGGAGAGATGGCAGCAGCATGCAGCGCACGCGGTAAAGCTGTCACGCAGTGCTGCTGCAGGTACTGCAGGCAATAGTGACATTTTAATAGTAGCCCTTGCATTGATCTGCTTTAGTCTGATGGTTTCAGACACTTCTTACACCTACTAATTTAGCAACAGCAACTACATGGAGAGGTGGATGCAGTCAGTTCCAGCTGAATCTGAATAAAAAACAACCAAAAAGCCTTACAGTTGCTGATTCTGCTTCCAGAATTGAAGGAGGGCTAATATATCCACCCATATCAATTGGCCTAATAATATGTAGGAAGACACATCTATGGACTGACAGCCAAAGGAGAGGCATATAAACACTGAACTACCCTGTTCAGGGAAGCGAATATTTTTAAGATCCTTAAACAGGCATGAATTTCCTTTTTTTTTGCCCTTTTCATTAAGCATTGCAGAAGTTCTCTGAGGGAAAAGTAATGTTTGATAGGATGCTCGGGTATGCTTCGAGCAGCCACATGCCTCATTTACAAAACACACAATATACTTGAGGGGCTTGGGACAGCATAGGCTCAGTTCATTAATGGCAGGAGAAGCTAATGCACCGAAGCTACTCCTGCACTGCCTGCTTGGCATGCCAAGCACACAGGGCTTTTAAGAGATGGATGCTGATGGAAAGCTGAAATGAAATGCCTTGTGGATTCGCAATAGTCTGGCTCTTTCCTCTGTGTGTACTCCCTTCCTCTGGAGGATGGGGTTGGCCCTGTAAAAGCTTTGCAGAGACCTGGCTGTTTGGCGGCTCTGTAGAGGGGAAGAGCCCTGGCCATGCTGATGGCTGCTGTCCTCCTGCCAAAAGTGGGTTTTTTTGAGAAGTGACTTGCCTACAAACGCTTTGGGGCTGGGGAACGACCTATTCCTCTCTATCTGTGCATCTGGTCCTGTCTTCAGGTGTGGGTATGCCACAATACGGGCCATTCATTGGGATAACAACAAATTTGGGTCTGTAGGCACCATGAAGTTGATGTAGGAGGTGCCATAGCGCATGTATGGGTCCATGATATGCAGAAGATCTGGAGCAGCAGGTTGGATGTGGGCACGAAGTGGTACTTCAGTGAAAACATTGATCTTTTTCTTTCATTCCAGGGGATGGCCAGGTTGATTTTGATGAATTTATGACTATTCTGGGACCTAAGCTGGTATCATCAGAAGGCAGAGATGGCTTTCTGGGAAATACAATAGACAGCATATTCTGGCAGGTAAGTGGTCATTCTTTTAAAATCAATTTTAGCCAACTATCAGTAGCTTCCTGAATTGATTTGTTGAGGAGCACAAGATGTTTTGTGAAGCGTGAATGTTTGTGTAAGGGCTACTTGGGTCCCTCTCGCTGTCTGCTGTGCAAGACAACCCCACGTTGCTGGAGGGACCTGCTCTCAGCTAAGCCTTTTGCGGGAGGAAGGGAAAGCACTTGCTGTGGGTGAACTGCGGTCAAACACAACAAAACACCCCATTATCTGTGTGACATGTTTGGGACTGTTTTGGAATTCCTTGTTGGAAGAGAAGAACGTTTTTCTTGATGAGCCTTTTGAGTTGGGAATCTTGAACCTGTCCGGCTGCTCTCAGAAATGTGCCACTGTTCAACATCCCGTGGCAGTGGCAGAGGGATGCTCCAGGCAGAGTGAGGTGTGTCATGCAGGTCACATCTGATCCGTGCTTCTGTGGTTGATTCAGGCCCCAGGCTGAGGATAATCACGTTGTGCCAGTGCAAGTGTTACCCATGGTGCTGCCCTGGGGTGGTTTGGTCCGGCTGGTTTGGGGCATCGGGGAGTGCGGGGCAGGTCTGGCAGTGGGAGCTGCCTCGCGTCTGTCATGCTGTGTGATCTTGAACCACGTTAGACTTTCCTGGAAAAGCAAGGACAGTCCAGGCTGTTATGGCGGGGATTAAAAATCTCCCAAAACACAGTGCTGCATGTTTGTTGCCAATGGGTTAAATGTGTGGCTTCCTGTGAGATTACTGCTCGTTTCATTAATCGTCCAACAGCCTTTGCTTGCTAATAAACTTTAGCTGTTACCAAGTTTATGGGAATCAAAGGAGTCAAACCTGGATATAAGCGTTTCTGTTGTCTTTTACTACCTTCCAGCACTGTCCAGACTGAATTGGGTGGAGTTTTGCAAAAGCCTTGTAAAAGTCTTTTAAAAACTTGTTCCTGGCCTCCTGGCATGTGATAGAAATAAGCCTGGAAATCCTGGTCTGGATTCTAGTATTTGGTCATCAAAGCAAGAGTCTGTCGTTGGTGAAGCTGCAGTGGTTTGTAATGTATCTGGGGGGATGTGAGAGCTGAAGTCATGCCGCCAAGGGCAGGACTGTGGTTGTCACAAATGTCTCATTGCCTCCACTGCACCCTGCAAGCTCCATCCCAGCACATGAGCAACTGGGAGAGGAGGAAGCACCATCCCGTCCCACGGGGCCATTGGTGCTTTCCAGATCCCCTGGTGAGGCTGGCCTCACCAGAGCCATTCCAGCAGCAAAAAATACCCATTGGGAAAATCAAGTTCATGAACTGACCTCTTTGATGGGGAAGCAGAGAAGTCTGGAGCCCTCCCTAAAAATTCAGTTTGCAGGTTAAGGCGCTGCCATTTAGTGACCCTTCAGCCCATGTAAATGCCTGCAGTGGCTTTGCTCAGAAGGAGCGAGGAAGGGAGGACGTGTGCTCTGGTTTTAGAGCAGCAGGACTCCGGGGCCCAGCTTTCACCTTGCCCTTTCACTCAGTGGCGACCATGGCCCTTGTGCCCCCCCAGGCTGCGGTGGGACAGGTGAAAAGAGTGCAGACACTTCATGTCACCAGCCCCACGGTGGGAAGGGGCAGCCCTGAGGGGTGTCCACAGGCAGCGAAGCTTTGGCTGAATTACACAAGTGCTCCAGGGCCTCAGAAAAAAGTAGTTCGTGGTCTTTTACTTGTAAGGGTAAGAATACATCTCTTCACGTAGCACTTTTCTGGATTTCAAAGCTGCTGAAGAGAAGGGTCCATCTCACATTTCATTTCTCTTGGGGTAGGAGAGCTCATGAAGAATACAGTAATTTTGCTACTTATTCCTAAAGAATAAGCAAGGATAAAACCACATAGGGAAGTGCAATTCAGGGAACAAGTTGCGTTTGCCCATCCCTCCCTGCCTTTACCCAAGGCCTCTGCAGGGCCATAATTCACCTCATCTTTAAGCAAAGCATTTATGCATCTGCATTATCTCCTGTGGGATTATGCCTGATTTGAAAGAAAGCCCTTTTCGGAATCAGGGCCGGGTTGCATTTCCCACATTCCCTTGACGTGCAATTTTCACATTTGCTGGAAAGGAATGGCAGGGAGAAGGGGATGAGTTTGGGTTGCTGATAGAGCACTCCACCGCTGCAGTCACCCCCAAGGAGTGATTTTGAGGAGGGAATGGTGCCCACAAGCCTGTAGTTGTGACTAGTGCTAGGTGACAAGGGCAGCAAGGGTGGGACAAGGAGGGACAACTCTGCCTTGGTGTCAGCTGGCTGGGCAATGCTACCAGGAAACCTCACCCCAAAGCTGCAGGCAACAAAAGACATCTTAAAGAGGGTCTTATATCGGTTCCAGGGGGAGAGAAAATCCATGCTGACATCCAGAAAGTGCCTTCCCTTCTTCCAACCAAACGGCTTCCCTCCAACTGTCATGATTTTGGCTCACGGGGTATTTTTGCTGAGGGTCCAGCTTTCTATACTGTGTCACTTCAGTGCAGACTCTGTTCCAAGTGCGCCTTAATAGCACTTTAAATAATGCAATGACAGAGTTAAATAATAAACAGCAGCAGAAGGAGAGAGGAATTCAAAGGAACAGGCAAGGGCCCGGAGACGCATTTGCAGGCAAAGCTGGGAGTGAGTTGGTGGGGTACAGGAAGGCGGTTCCAGATGGCAGAAGCTGCAGAGGGGAAGGATCTTACAACAACAGCAGTGGGGCTGCAGGAGATGGCAAGGGGGGAGAAACAGTGGAGGAGTAGGGAGGAGAGAGAGGGATGATGTGTGGAAGAGGCAGGCTTCAAATAATAAGGAAAGGGCGCATCCGTCCTATTGTGTGTGTTGACTAAAGAGCCTGGGAGAAGCAGGATTTGGCTGAGACCTGAGCATTGGCAGCTGTTGGAGAAACAGAGGGTCTCTCGGATGCATTTTCCTCCCTTGATTTCTCGTGTGGGCTTTAAATTGAGTTGCATCGGTGTATGTTTAAGGCGTCTAACTCTTGCTTTCTCAGGTAGTAGCGATCAGTTCTGCTCCAGTTAGAATGGCTCTCCACGGTCCCAGAGCCCAATTGGGAAGTATCTAGGGGGAGGGAAAAATCATCCCTGCAAATACTATTTCAGTCTGAGTTGATATAGACCACTGATATCAGGGGAGCTGAGGAAATAACGGGCTCTCCTCCATCTCAAAGTCTGTCTTTCCCAAGCGAGATGCAGCACACACCAAGCACTGTTGTGCAGAGGACGTCCCTGGGTGCCTCCTGCTCAGTTTCAAAATGCTTTTCTCATCCTCGTACCAACAGTGTGCAAATAGAAGTAGCATGAACCCGTGCACAGGCATCTTTAACTGTCTCAAATTTTTAAGACAGTCTTAGGCTGCCTTAAATATTTCTTCTTAAATATACAGCTGCCCAGTAATCATTAGCCAGTCCTCAGCGTGCAGGATTGTGGTCAGGAGGAGTTTGAAGGCTGGAAGCACCTGATGAAGCCCCATTCTCCCTGGTTTGGGGCAGACCTGCTGTGGCTGCTTCCACAGGGTCTGCATTTATTCAAAATAAAATGTAAAGAAAAAATAAAGAGCAGAGATGAGATGTTGGGAGTACCTATTGAACTCTGTTTTGGAAGCCAGCAGGAGCAGGCGAGCCTGGCCCTGCACAGAGGTCTTGGACCCCTGGTCTCTCGCAGGGTGTCTGCCCCTTTCCCTCTCCATCTGTATTTTTTAAAAAGTGGCCACCCATCACTCACCTTCTCTGCCCACCTTCTCACAGCTGCTCCTGCTGGTGCTCACGCTTACTGTCCTGAGGCTGGTGTTCTTTAGTGTGTCCGGCAGTGCTTTTGCAGTGATGTGGTGGCTGCTGCATGGTCAGAGAGATGCTATTTGATCAATTTTCAGGCATGAGAGTCTATTTTTCCAGAGCTCAGGGAACATAAGTCTGGTTCCAGTCATGCACTGAGGGCTGTGTTTTGTTCCAGCGGTTTGGGGGCATTACCAATGCATGGCCATTCAGGTCTGTAAAGCGACTTAGATCAAGAGCATTACAGAAAAGACAAACATCACTACTGGTAAATATTAGCTCTTTTTTTTTTTGGCAAGCAGACTCCAAATCTATGCACTATGCCCTGCCATTCTGAGCCAGAGAGAGGGATGAAAGGAGAGGGGAGAAGCTGGGATTTCATATTCATTTACAATTTCTGCCCAGATTGTTTCTAAGTGCAAAGACCTTCAGGCACAAGTGTTAAATAGTTTGCACAGGACGCGGTGTAGTGGATCTCCAGTCCCTGCGGGTAAGCAACAGGAACAGAAGTAATAATCATCTTGGTTTACAGGCTTTTAATTAAAATAAACCTATCTGTCTTGGCTAAAATGCTTTTTGAAGTCAGAACAAGTTCGAATGGTTAAACAACAGGGCTGCATCTGTGTCGGATGCAGAATAAATTCTGTACCCAACAGCACTGATGAGATTATTTTGAAAAGTCAATACTTCTTATGGTGATCATTTAAAAGGCAAAACACTGCCTGCTCTCCCCACCCCACCCCCCCTTACTGTATGCACATGGAAGCTGCAGGGAACATCATTTCAGCCAACGCTAAGGCATTGCCGGTGCAAAGATATCTGGAAGCTTTGTCTTGCATGAGGGGACAGTGCTGTATCATCTGCGCAGACATGGTGCCCATTCGTCGCGTTAGATATCGCCCAGTATAATTCATTGGTGTTCAGGAGGAAGCTGATTGATTCGGGATAAATAAGGCTGTTTTGCAGGAGCAGGAAGACCAGAATACCAACACGGTGCTTTGGCCTGGGGAGGTGCTGCTCAGAGATCTCATTTTTCTGCCATAGAGATGTCCCTGCAGTTTTGGGGGGAGAGCTAGAGGACTGGGGAGACAGGTCTTGCCAACAGAGCAGCTCAGCTCCTGTTCCCTGGGCTTGGGAAAACCTTTTTCATTTCTCCAGGCTTCCACAAACCTTTGCTCGGGAGGGGGAATACATTGGTTTTTACAATCTTTGGTGGATGTACTCATCCAGCCAAAGCTAGGTCCTGTGGCCCCCCTGTGCAAGGAAGAAGGGATGGCCCAAGACAGCAGAACCCCCTGTGCTCCTGAGCCACCACGCTCAGCAGCATGCACCAATGGGCATTTCGTTCCCTGGATGCAGGGAAAAATAGAGCAAGGACCACATCCAGCCATGCAATATTGCATCTGGCGCTGGCTGGGAGGGGGCTCAGGTGAAGGGGGGGCTCAGGGCCAGCTGTGAATGCAGGATAGCAGAGGGACACGTCTGGATGGGACACGGCGGTTTCATCCTCCCGGCACGGTTTGCTGATGCTTTAATGATTTTGCTGTGCAAAACTGCCCATCCGTAATCTTGTTTGCAGTTGTCACTGCAAATGCAACAGCGTCCCTGGGGAGTGATCTGGGCTCTCATGATCTGGTCAATCAATTAGTGCTTTAATAGAGTGAAATGAAGGAGAAAATGTGTGGGAACCTCAGTGGCACAGGGCAGGGTACGGAGAAGCCACGGCGGGTGATGGTGTGGGAGGGAAGGCAGGGGCTGAGCACGCAGTGTCGGAGCCACGCTGCCGGCGAGGCGTGCGAGCGGTGCGTGCCTTGGCTCTCTACAAAGGTGGTTTTGCTTAGAGAGGGATTTTTCTTTGTGAAGTCCAGTAGATAAACCTAATGCAATTTGTCCCCATATGTGAGCTTTCTCCTCTTGTCCCCGCAGAGGAGTTAATTTGATGATGGCAAATTAACCTTGCTGGAGTTGTGGAGAAAGGGTTTGTGCCTCCATGTGCAATTTCACATGGTAACAGATCCAACCACCGACCATGGCATTGCCAAAATAACAGCTTGCCTCTTGCAGGAGGGCCAGCCGGGTGGGGGGTGTATGTGGCCTCCCCTTCTTAGCGTCCTCCTCCTCCTGGGCTGGTGTGGGATATTGCTAAAGCCCAGGAGGGGCCATTTTATGTCTTGCACCGCAATGGCTTGCGGGTAGTGAGCTGCTCTGCTGCAAATAACCCCTTGATTTCAGGTGCTGCCATTTCAGCCTTTCAAAGAGCCATCTCAAACCCGCTTCTGTGGAGGAAGAGTCAGTTCTGCAGTTCAGGGTAGCGGGTGATGCTTGGGGTCGGTGGTGGTTCCTGGCAGCACAGGCTTCGCAGCTGGGCTGAGCACGTGTAGTTTGGAGTGGGTAAGGAACTGCTCTTGTACTACTGCTTGGAAAGATGGCTGAGATTCAGGGAGGAAGGATGGCTTAGGAGAATGTGCAGACTTAGTGGCCATTTAAGTGGCCTCCCTCTTGGTGACTACTTTAGGGTATAAATGAGGAAACATCGCAGCTGAAATTTTGGGTGCCAAAACTTGATGGATGGGGTCAAGGATGGGCAGCTGGGGCTGTATCATTGCACCATGCACGTTCCCTCACCCATGCACATGCTCTTCTGCCAAACAAAACCCTCCACCCCACTGCAACCTTTTCAGTGTTAGAAACAATGTGGCTGGTGGCTTTTTGGTTGTTGAACCTGAAATATCTCAAAGTGATTTCCACAGAAAAGAAGTTCTGTATTTCTTCAAGATCTACCCTTTCCTGGGTTTCCCAAGCTGGATAACAGCAAACTGAAGGACTAGTTGAAAACCTTGGCATTGACTTTCCAGCAGAAACCACTGCAGCTGGGCCTGGGAGCCAAGGCAGCTATCCTCCCCATCACAGCTAAAGCTGGGCTCTGCTCAACTGCAGTCATTACATTCACCCAGACACCATTAGCTCCTGCGTCCTGACCGTGTTTCCAGTTTCAGAAATTAAATATGTCCTGCAATATCTGCTCCTGCATTTTAGACTTGATGTGTGGTTTCCTTCTATCCAGTTTTAAAATGCTGCGAGGTTTCCCGTTACCAGGACACAGGTGGCTGTGTAGTGGTGACGAGCAGTGGCTCTGGCCACGTAGCTGGTGTGGATAGTGTGCACCTCACCTCCGCTAACCTGGGGCACTGCTTAGACTCCCTTTAGAGTTAATGGAGAGAAACAGCCACTTCTAGGGTACAATGCAAGGGATCAGCTTTAGGCTTCAACCTCAGGGGGAGATGCATCGTGCTTCAAAAGTGCCATTTTTTTCTCCATTTGGTATAAAGGAAGACTAGAAAAGTGGCTCAGATGGAGATGTGTGCACTGGGGGACAGTTAAATGTCATCTGATGAGTCCCACTAAGGGTTTCACCAGCTCTGCTAGTGCTGAGGCTGTTACCAGTGGAAGGAGAACAGTTCTGGTTGCCTTCTTAAATCTTCTTTTGTTGACAACAACATTCCACTGAGTACATGGCACCCAGTGGTTGTTGTTGTGACAGCGAAAGCTGAACGCTTGCAGGTAATGAACTCACCAGCAAGAGACTTCTCTTTGTTCATAGTCTGGGTATGCAGCCCAGCAGCGCTGTCGCAGCCTTTGGTGTAGATGCAAACATTGGAGAAGTTCATGGCCTGGATGGTGGTGGTAAGGCCGTCCTTGGATGGTGAGACTGGCACATCCCTGGAACCTGTTTGCAATGTATGAAGTCGCCAGTGGGCAGGAGTGGGCAATGTTTGGGTGCCATCCCTTTTATCTGTTTCTCTGAATGGACCTCATTTTCACCAGTACACATCTTTCCCTGTAACAAAATCAGTTCACCCAAGTCATCAGGATCAAAGTCAGACCTCAAAACTGGAGACACTGGAAACAATAAAGTTTTGAAAGGCATGTGAACCAAAGCGGGACTGGTGCCACTAGCAGGAGAAAAGCAAGATTTCGTTGTCCAACTGTGTTCTGTAGCTTCACCCAGCTTACTCATACATTTAGCCTTCAGAAACACACCACAGCTTTGGTTCAAAGTTTATTTAAAGCAGGCAGTTCATACCAAGAGGCATCCTGCCTGCTGGATGACAGCATACGGTTGTCCTGGCAGGTGGTGATTTGGCTTTGTGCATGCCCCAGAGCACTCACATACATATACTTCATCCAGCTCTTACGGTACAGAGGTTATTTTGTCTGTGCCAGCCTATATATAAATTCAGTCTGCATCTCTGTGTGTCACTGGGATTTTTTTTCCCCTGCCTAATGGGTGGAATAGGACCTGCACTGTGCTTTTCTCAGTGATTTGCTTAGAAATGTAAGGAGCAATGTGTAGGAAAGGTAAAGGTGTGAGACCATCATCTGATGTGCACGTGGGTACCTGGAACATGGGCTGGGGAGGGGAGTTCTTGGCTTGTGGGCTCCTTGCTGCAGCAGTCAGACTCCCCAGGACCTCTGAGTGCCTGTGTACATCTCTGGTGCTGGTTGTTTTGAGGCCGGCATCTTTTTTTTTTTTTCTTTGAATGTGCTTTGATGACTTTGAAAGGCACCATTGGGCGATGGAGCAGAAGCAGTATGCTTCATGCAAGGGAGTTTCAGGGGCAACAGTTCTGGCTTCAAATCCCGTATCCCCTGCACTCCCAGTGCCAGGAAGGATTTTCTTTCAGAGCAGAGGATCCACCAGTCCTCAGATCCTAAGCCTGCAGCAGATCTCAGGATCCGTCCTTCCTCTGCACAACAGAAAGGGCGGGTAAGGCTCTGCAGTTCAGTAGTCACCAGAGGGCACTACCTGCGGCTTGCCTGGATCCTTCATGTTCTCGTAACAAAATCATAGAATCATGGAATGTTTTGGGTTGGAAGGGACCTTTAGGGTCACCCAGTCCAACCCCTCTGCGGGGAGCAGGGACACCTTTAACCAGATCAGGTTGCTCACAGCCCCGTCCAACCTGGCCTTGAATGTTTCCAGGGATGGGGCCTCCACCACCTCTCTGGGCAACCTGTTCCAGTGTTTCACCACCGTCATTGTAAAGAATTTCTTCCTTATATCCAGTCTCAATCTCCCCTCCTTTAGTTTAAAACCATCATCCCTTGTCCTGTCACAGCTGGCCCTACCAAAAAGATTGTCCCCACCTTTCCTATGGGCCCCCTTTAAGCACTGAATGGCTGCGATCAGGTCTGCCCACAGCCTCCTCTCCTGCAGGCTGAATAACCCCAACTCTCCCAGCCTGGCCCCATAGGAGAGGACATCTCTTTGACTGTGCTGCTGTCATTTTGTTGAGTGAAATCTTAATTGACTACAAGGAAACTCTGGTTTTCATGGAGATTGGAGTCTGGGAATTGTTAAAAACAGCCTTCATGGTGGTGGCCTTTTCTATTTCTTTTTCTAAAGAATCCTCACTTTGAGACAGAAATCTATGTGGTGTCCTGCCTCCAAGCCCTGGGTTTCAGCAGAGTAGTGAAATTTTCACAGTATTTTTAAAGTTTTAAAGAGAAAAATAAGAGGGAAAACAGGAAAGATGACACTCCATTGCTCGTAAACAAAAAAAAAAAAAAAAAAGCAAAAGTGTTGGCAACCCTTTGCAACAAACAAATATGTTTAGAAAGAAAAATGACCTCTTATGTGAAAGAAAAGCTAGAAAAAGAAATTACTCTCTTGGAGAAAAAAAAAAAAAGAAAGGAGAAGACAAACAGACCTCAGAACAAATGCAAATGGAGAGCTGCAAAGGACCACTGTGGTGGGGACGGTGGATAGCTTGGGCAATGGCTGAGGCTCGTTAGTGCAAGCCAGGTGAGCAGTGGACTCTGTGGCATTGAGGAAGGACCTCCAGGTCCTGGCTGCCAGACAATTCCTACAGCACAGCATATAACTCAGGCTTTCCTAGTACGTATCCAAGATTTTCAGTGCAGTTTGCTGGAGCATGACATCTGACACCAAAAGAAAGCTGCCTGGTGCCCTAAGCGATGCCCCAGTTAGATTTTTTTACTTCTCAGTTGTGCCAGCAAAATACCTTGTGTTACAGCCCTGAAGCAGCTGAGGGATGGGGCCAGAAGCAGCTGTTGGAGCATCTTGGTGCCTCGTTCGGGTTGCAGCAGCAAGGTGCCAAGAGCTGCTGGGTTTCTGCTTGTGCAGAGGCACAAGGAGCAGCTCATGCTGGGAATTGCCTGTGGAGGAGAGGGGCGTTCACCAGCTGCCTACAACTTGCAGTGGTGGCCGTCCCTGCCATGCCCACCTAACCGTCACCTCTGTGGTGTTCCCCTCCCCTTGCTGTGCCAGACTGGTGTTTCTGAGGAGCAATACTGGTGGGCAAATTTGGTGGCCGTGGCAGACAACTCCCCAGTCAACAGCCATCTTGAGCTGCTCTCCATCAGGATGCAGAGGTTTCCTTGGCCATCCATATGGAGGACTTCCCCTGGCCATCAGGGTGAAGGTTTTCCCCTGGCCATCAAGACGGAGATGCCCTGGCCATGCTGCAGACACAGCCAGCTCCATCCTGCCCCTGCCTCCTGCACTGAGGACAGGGGGGACTGGGGAAGATGGGGAGATGGCTGTCTAACAGCCACTGGTGGCCCTGAGACCATTTCCCTCCACGCTGCTTTTGCCGACTTCTCTGCACTCCAGGAAGTGGGACAGGGCCTGGGCCACACACCTTCTTCTCCTGCCCCTGGGGTCTGCACAAGCTCCTACCTTGTTTCTCCATGAACACGTGCCACGAGTGCTGCCAACAGGCCTCCTGCGCTTTGGTTTGGTTTTTTTTACTGTTTGGCAAGAATTTAATGGATTGATGGGTGATGTACAGGTCCTGAGAGTGTGTTCCCAGTGCTGTGAATGTCACCTCTCCCTGCGAACCCTGTGCCACCGCACTGGCTGAGCCAAACAGGCTCTGGTAGCCCCTTCCTCAGATCTGACTTTATTAATGCCGTTTTCCACTGGAGGCACAATGTAGTTTTACCGAGTGGGTGAGAAGATGCTGATCTTCAGGAGAAATTCCTTAAGGTCTTTTTTCAAAGAAATTTGCCACTTTGTCGAGAAACTGTTTCTTTGGCTGTGTGCTTTCTGCACCGTCACCTGACTTCCTGTGGAGATTTGAATACATTTCTGCACCAGCAAAGATAAAAACCTTACCCTCTGAGATGCATGCAGACTCCAGAGCCGGTAGTCCTGATGTAGTCTGAGTCCCACAGAGAATTTTTTTTTTTACTGTTACTATTGAGTAACACACAATGCTATAAAGTGGTAATTAAAATAAACAATTATGTAACCCACTACATTTACTCTCAGTTAAGAAATGTATCAGGGTGCAGATGCTTATGACAGAAGTCCAGAGCAGCCTGAGAAACTTAGCGGAAGGATTCAATGCATGTGTGAACTTTATGGGAAGCGTTCAAAAGTGATTTTGAGCCCTTTTCCATGGAATGAAGCAGATCTAACATGTAAGGGAAAGATCCGTGTTCAAAATGAGCCAGAATGGTGTTGGAGGTCCCTCTGGAGATGTACCCTAATGTCCAACTTTCCTATGCTGAGCAGACACAACCCTCAGGAGATAACCCAGCAAGGCCCATAAGGTGGAGTCCATGGAAAGGCCCCGGTTTTGGAGCAGAGAACAGAAGACTGTTGCCTTACCCTGAAGGAGAGATGGAGGGGAAAAAAAGTAATGACCTAACAATGATTTGCATGTTTTTAATATTTCTCCACTCTTGCTGAGTGTGTTCGTTTAGCTGGTTTTCCCCTGGAGGCCGTCTTGTTCAGGGGATTATTGGTACAAGACATCGCTGTCAATCCATCAGCTCCCCCTGTGCGCACAAAGCTCCCGTTCCTTCGAACTCTTGGAAGTAACAGAGCAATGAAAAGACAAATGAAATAAACTGATGCTTTTTAGGGGAGAGGATTCTGAAAAGAGCTGTCACAAAGCAGACAGGCTGTATGTAGGTGCCAGATTTCAGGGCTTTCAGGAACTGCGATCCCCTGTGAAGATAAACCCATGAACCTCAGCTTCCAGCACTCATGTCCTTTGTATTAAGAGACAGCTGAGCTAATATTAATATTTATTTTATGGCTAGTTGGTATGTGGGCACGTGTTTTCACAAAATCAGCCAGTATGTTAAGTTAAAATATATCCTTTCCCCAATACTAGCTTCTTCTTGCTACATATTGGCCCCATCCTTGCATTTTTCTGATGTCACGTCTTTATTACAAGCTGGTGTGAAAACTCTGCTGAACTCCCGGCTCAGAAATGCTCTTGTAGTTACTCAAATAGCCTTCAGTAGACTATATTTCTTTTTTTTTTCCTACTGACATTCAAAAGTGCTTGAATCCCAAGGGCAGTTTCAGAGCAGAAGTGGAATATATTATAATTGTAGAATCAAATGATGATGAAACCCTCCAGGAATCGCTGGTTCAGCTCAGGAAAGGTGTGCGTATGACTTAGAATCATAGAATCATAGAATCATTTAGGTTGGAGAAGACCTTCAAGATCATCAAGCCCAACCATTCCCCTAACCCTGCCATCCCACCACTAAACCCTGGCCCTAAGTACCTCCTCTGCCCAGCCTTTAAATACCCCCACGGATGGGGATTCGACCCCTTCCCTGGGCAGCCCCTTCCAGTGCCTGATAGCCCTTGTGGGGAAGGAGTTTTTCCCAATGTCCAGCCTAAACCTGCCCTGGCGCAACTTCAGACCATTTTCCCTCAACTTTCAGGGCTTGCTCTCAGCTTGCTGAGATGATTTCAATTTGTGCTTAGCTTTGCATCTTCTTGCATTCATGGTGGACATAACCACACAGGCAGAGAAACGCCGACGTAAATCTTTCAAGACCGGGAACTTAGGAACTAAGGGAAGAGCCTTCCCTATTTGTATTGAGCTCCTCCCTCCCCTATTGAAATGCTGTTTTTATTTAGGATAGCTGTGTAATACCTTAGAGAATAGTTACGCTGAAGATTGGAGATAATCAACATGTTTTTGTGAATCCAATTTTATTGAAAAATTACCCTTTGTTTATTCCCAAGTGAAACTTTCATCAAAGACTCTTTGAAATTACCATTATTCCCAGAATTTCTGCATTGTTTTTACTGAATTTGTGACTGTTTCTTATCAACATGCTTTTAAATGTTTTTTACTCACAAGAACACAGCATTCTTATTTATCTGGAGCATGTTTTTCAGCAAACAAATCAAATGGGGTTTGTATTATTTCATTTGTAAAAGGAAAGGCATCCATTTAGGGCCTGGCAAATTGAAAATGAATTAAACGTATTGGCTGTGGGGTTTTCCATTTTTTTTAAACTCATAGTAATTTATCAGGGATAACTGTTGGGCATGGCTTTTGGGTTGCTACACATTGCCTGGCTGCCTACCAAGCCGGTAGAGATGCACCTGATTTAGGGCAGGTAGCTCTACAACTGGTGGCAGATGCTTGCAAATCTTGCTGCGCTACTGGTTTTTGGAGTGCAGTGGGGTTTTTTTCTGTCGTGGTCATGAATTGTTCCCTCTACAAACTTCCTACAGATCTTTCTAGGGGTAAAGATGATTATGATCCATGTACTGAAGAATAATCTCTCTTCTGGCAGCCTGTGCCTTGCTTTTCTGATAGCCCCTCTCATTGTGACAGTTGTCACTAGCATTTCTGGCTATGGCCAAGGACAAGGAGGGCTCTGCCATGGCAAGGTCTGGGGAAGGAGCAGTGTCCTGGGGATAGGGGAAGGGCTAGGAGAGCCTCAATGAGCTCTTCTGATCTCCCTGCACGGGCCGGTCTGATTGCTTTGGAGACAGCTGACTGTTGATTGCTGTACAAGAATTAAATTAGGTGAGTTAAAAACCCGTATCAATCACCGTCATGCACACTTGCATATGAAACGTAGACTCAAAAGGTTTATGGTAATCAACGTGGAGTGGCTGATTAAAGTCCATTAAAATTCACTAGAAAAAATTCCAACCCTCTCTCTCCACTTCCACCCCGGCTCTTTTCCGTGTTTGATAATCACTGCTGACTTCACTTATCATCCCTGACAAAGTGCCCCAGGATCGGACACGTTACTGCTGGCATCACGGCGGCCTGAGTGTGTGCTGTGCACACATGTAGGAGCAGATAGGGAGCAAAGGCAGGAATAATTTGATTTATAGCAGGCAAAGATGAATCCGTGGGAAGAAACATGTTGAAAGTTGCCTATCATGCTCGTGCATCCAGGGACATGGAAGAAATACAGATGATGTTAAAATTTTAATTGCAGCGGGAATTGATGATTTCAGAAATCCATGGTGTGTGTGGTTTATTGCATCTCATACACTTCTGGTGAATGTGGTGTCTTCCTTTTAAATATACTCCTTTTCTGAATGCAAAGCAAGTATAGTCTCCACCAAGAACACTGCTTCAAACTTTCCTTCTCCAAATGCCTTCCACAACATGCAGAGGCGTCCTGGCTGTTATTCGTACAAGGTCGTTATGGACCTTATTACAAGACAGTGCCTGCGACTAAACCTCCATGGGCTTGTTTGCATTCTTATTGCCTGGCTCTGGCTATTTCAAAACCTCCAGGCCTGTCTTGCATGTGCCATTTGATAGACATCTAAATTGCTCCTAGAATTAAATCTCCATCCAGTTAATTTAACACCTGCAAAATTAAATCCTGGGCTTAGAGTCTTTTGATGAAATCGGGTCACAGTCATTGGGCGCTGCCTTTGAGTAGATATTCAGGCTCTGGCATCTCAGAGATGCCACCACACCGAGGTCCCCAAGCCAGCCGAAGGCAGAGCGCATTGCTGCCTCGCCTGCCACGACACGACCGGCAGCAGATGCTTTTCCAGCTCTCGGCTGGTTTTAATGCACCCCGGTTGTTGAAGAGCTGAATGGGTGATGGAGTCCCTTAATAAGCCTTTATGTGGCCTTTTGTCATTCTCCCTTGTTATTCTTTCTGGACATGTCAGCAGTTTGCCCTTCGTGGCTCTGACGCATCTGTGTGTGATCTCCCCTCGGTGGCTGCTGGCATGGTGCCACGCGCCGTGTCCCTGCTGCTGTCATCTCGCTCCTTGTGCCTTCCCCAGCGCGGGTACCTCCGGTCACGCAGCAGGGTTGGGATGCTCCCGTGCCCAGCTGATCACCCCTCACCATCATGGCGCACAGCGCAGCCCTTGCCTAACGTGCCCTTTACCTTCATCCCATCAGGGTGGCGCTTTGTGGGTTTTCTGTGCTGGTAGGGCATGGTTTTGCTTTTGCACCAGAGATCACTACAGTTTTCATCAGGTCAAGTCTTGGACACTTAATTCCTTCAATGAAAAGGGGAGACAGGAGGAAATCATAGAATCATTTTGCTTAGAAAAGACCTTTAAGATCATCAAGTCCAACCATTACCCTAACACGGCCATAAATGTATAAATATCCACACACACCTCATTCGAGGCAGCCGTATGATAGTACACGTATGTGTAGAGAAGCTCTATGTTAAAACGCTTTTTCAACATTGAAAAGCTACTCACCTGAAAGAGGAGAAAAGGGAATTAGCACAGTTCAGCCCCACAGAGACAATAATTCAGCATCCTTGTATGCTAATAGCATGATTTACTCTTAATGCTTGTGGTTTCAGGCTGCTTTTGCACCGGGTCTGGCCAATGACTCCTGATCAGCTCCCGAGCACGTGATTGCTTTTGTTTTTCTCCTGTTACTGCTCTGTAGATGATTAATGTAAAGGTTAGCATCCATGGATTGTTCCTACAAAACATGGCTAATTTGTATGGCGTTCCTGC
>NW_009260614.1:2126457-2136195 GCF_000687185.1 Egretta garzetta
TGACTTCAGCGAGATCTGCCTTGGTAAGCACTGCTCCTGCTCCTCGCTTTGTAGGGTGAATTTTAGAAATTATTGTGTCGTCAGAGTCTCTGTCCTTGGCAATATTCCAAGCCCTAGTGGACACGGCCCTGGGCAACCTGCTCGAGCTTTGAGCAGGGGGTGGGAAGTGCGGTGGTAGGGGTCCTGCAGGAAAGAAAAGGGTGGGAGGTACCATCCAAGGCCAGGTTTGGGCACAGATTTTGGGCTCACGTGTTTCTGCAAATCTTTCTAGTGCTGTGCAGGCAGTGGGGCAATCTGGAGTAGCTGCTGTTTGCATTGGTGTCATCTACCCATGCTGAAACTCCTGTGACGCCTGGCATACCCAGAGCCACAAAGGCTGCCATTCCCGTCCTCCTTCACAACTTCACCGAGTCTTGTTCAGAAGTAAATTAGAGCTTTCCTGGCTCTCTGTGGTTACAGCAAATATAAAGTGGTGATTTGTGGAGAATCTAACTGGAGTCAGGTCAGACTGTAACAGCACAGTAAATACCGCCAGTACATGGCAGTCAACAGCCTCCAGCCTTGCAGGATTTTTCTTTTGTTCTCATTTTGCATGTGGCCAGTTCCCCTCAGCTGGGGTTTAGCAATTTACTTTTGTTTGCAGATGCTACAGTGAGCCTGGCTGGCAGGTACGCCTGCACTGCAGGCAGGTAGGCAGCTCCAGCCCTTGTGAAGGAACGCTGCTGACCTAACAGCCTAGGAGTTCTGTTCTCCGCTTGAAATTAAGACGCACATTTCCAACAATAACCTGGAAAACACTGAGGGGGATTTTATTTGTTGGATGCTGTGCGCAAACATATCCTCATGTTTTGCAGGGCACAGGGATACACAAGAGCCTCTTTGGTGTCTCCTGTCTCCATCCAGGGCTGTGGCTTTGGCCATGTTCACTCTGGGTTGGTCCCAGGGAGGAGGTGGACCCCTGAGCCCCGAGGGTTGCATTATGGAGCGATGCGATTTATAACTGCCACACGGCGGGGTGTTAAATGGTGCTGATGATACCACATCCAGAGGAGGCAGGACACAGCCCTGGAGAGTCCCTCTTTGCCAGCAGATCCTGCCGCTGTCCCAGTGGGAAGTACAGACAGCTCGTTCCAAAGACCTCAATGCTATGTTTAAGTACAAAACCCAAGCAAGTGTAGTAATCACATCCAAAATAATGAATGCCGAAGAAAATGAGATTTGGAAGTCAGTTGAGATGACATTCCTGTAGCTGGGGTTCAATAAAGTACTTGATTATGAGAACTTTAATTCTTGATGTTTGCATTTGAAAACCGCAGCTAGAGGTCGAAACCTCTACTTGCTACAGGGATGGAAACATTTCTTGATAATAATGGTGAAGGAAAGAGCAGGAAGAAGATCTAGCTAACATGAAACAGGACCAAACACAAATAGATCCATAAATTTGAAGTAGACTATTACTAAAATGGAAGTTGGAAGTGGAAAGCTCTAATAGTGGAGATGAGCTCATGCCTTAATTTCTGGAATCAGATTTCAGGATCTCTTGGGTTGCTGGATCGTAATAAGAGAGACGTTAATTTAGATGTTGATTGAAAATACTCCACAACTGCAGAGCACCAGGGCATTTGCAGTCAAGGTGTTTTAAGCCAATTGCATTATATTTACCAAATTGGAGGATCTTTCAGGCATAATGACAATTCAATTGGATTTGAAGAGGCAGTAATATTATAACTCAATCTTCAGGTCATCGTGGGTGGCTGGATGATGAAGTCTCATTCACTTTTAGTACGAACAAGACATTTACAGACTTTCAGATCTGACTTAAAATATCACTGACAATAAAAAGGTCACATTCTTTTAATATGATAAACTCAGTGATTCATAAGTCTCTCTTCTCTGTTGAATGGGGTAAGGTACCTAAGCTGAAAGTCTTTCCTGTGTTCTGACCTAGGAAATCTGGTTTTCTCTGTGTAGCGGTGCGTAACGACCCTTGCTCAAGGGTAGGCGCAATTTTAAGAGGTGATGGGGCCACGGTTGCAAAGTCAGAGCATCCTGGTGGGCACCTGTAAGCGGACAAAAAGCTGCACCAGGGTGCACCACCCTCCGCCAGAAATCAGTCTGCGAGACACCCGTCATGTAACATAATCCCACGAGCAGATGCTAAGTAATTAGCTCTGATGCTCGATGAAAGGCCCATGCTGAATCGTGCTCAGTGCCTGCTTCTTCACTGTAATTGCTCAAATATAGCAGTGCAAAAGCAGAAGCTTGGGCTATTGCTTTGGAAAGTCATTTCCACGCAGCTCAGGGGAAAAGTAAATCAGTTAATGGTTTTAATTAGCGATCTTTTCATGTCTTCCCCTCGTTGCCCACAAGGAGCTCTGCAGAGATGGTGCTCTTCCCTCTGCACAGATTGCAAAGGCTGACAGCACTTGACCGCCCTGGGTTTTGCAGCCGGCCGTGGCAGTGGGATTCAAACCTCCTCTCTCTCACTTTGATGCACCATACAAAGGACAGAAACACCCTTTTTTTCTGGTCAAAATGGACTTGGAGATCCATTTTAAACACCCTCTCCTGTCTGGTCCATAGGACCTCTGTGTCAGAGCCTGTGCCGGGACACATTTCTTGAACCTGCACTAATTTCTCTTATTTCATTCCATTATTCCATTTCTCCTTTGGCTACTTGGGGAGTAAGTCCAAGTGCCGCAGAATTTCTTTTTTTTTTCTTAAGTCTGTGCAGCAAGCAGGAATTTAACATCTCCTGGAGCACCGTCTCAGTGTGTAATAAGGTATCAAGGGAGCACGACTTCTGAAAAAATCCCGGTAACTAATCTTATCACACAGGCAGAACTTGTGGTTGTTTTTAGGATGTGATCAGATCAGAGAGATAAATTTAATTAAACTAGGATGAACCCTGGGTTTGATAGATGCTTCAGTTTTCATAGTTCCTGAAAACAGACCACATAAGATCTGAGCGGGTTTGAGATGCTGGGGGACGCGGGGGTTATTGCCCCCGACCTCCTGGGGCAGCTGGGATTGCAGAGGAGGGACAACAGGCTGCAGCCTCAGCAGGCGGTGGAAATGCAACTGATGGCCTTGGGATGGAAATGGCTAATGAATGAGGTCATCTGCTTGGTGATTGCTCAAAAACTCCCATCGCAACCTCGCTGAAATGCCACCTGCTAAAGACTGGAGAGGCCCGTGTTCGTCAGCCTCAGGAGTGCTCCAACGATTGAGCGCACTGGGGTGCATTGGTGAGAAGTTTCGCCTGGGCAAGTGCGTACATTAGTTCATCACCCCTCAAACTTGCGGGGCTCAGGCGGGTTTGGCCCCGAGGAAGACCTCAGCTACGTAGCTGGTGGTCTCTGGCGTGTAACCCAGGCTGTCACTGCTTTGGCAGCATCACAGACAAACTCCTTCCTGCGGACCAGTGTGTGAGTCAAGCCCAGGGAGCCCTGTCTTTTCCCACTCCCTCACCTCTGCCTGGATTTGCTAGCCTGTCTGCATTCCTTCCCACTGAGCCATTGCTGCCCCAAAGTGTTCTTGGGTTTATCAGTTTTCCTTGCATCAAGAGCTTTTAGCACAGGCAGCATGGTTTAATGCTGGCCATGTGCATCTTCCTGCCCCATCTGTTTTTTAATTGCATCTGAAATACTTCAGAGTAAAAATCTCATCCTACTAGAATTAGAGATGATAGTCCCTAGGAACAGAGAGGAACGGGGCACCCGCTCCCCATGTATTGTTCCAAGTTGCCCATGGAGTGGAAAACTGGAAATTATTGCAAGTATATGTGTGTGTATACATTTATTTTATCAATGACCTCTTCTAAGAGTGTTACAAAGCATCACAGGTTACTTGCACTGTGAAGAGATGTTGCAGTCTTGCCTGTTGAAAAGCAAATTTTCCTCTGTCTCAGCCCTTTGGCTGTATGTCTCAGCAGCACTGTGTACAGCGACGGATGTTAAAAGCCATCGTTCCGAAGTCATCAGAAGTGATAACATAAAAAGGAGCAACTGTTAGGCAGTGCTGACACTGCATGCACCGGAGCAAGCGGCGTCTGCCACTTCCATGCTCCAGCAATTTCTGGGCCAAACGTTTGCCACGACCAGGAGGCACAATGCCAGAGTTCGCCCATTTTCTAGGAGGCAGAGGAGGGATTTGCCACCTTGCCTTGCTCTCAGTGAAACACCCAGAGAGCATTTAATCCTTTTTCCAGTCTGTCATTTTACCAGGAAACATTCGTTGCTGGGGAAAAATAAAAGTCTCACATCTGCAGTTTTCATTTTGTTCCCCTCTCTTCTTGCTCTTGAGGGTAAGCATTGTGTCTTGGATTTTACTTAAAGCCAGCCCTGCAGAGATCAATACATCGCTGTAATGTGTGTAAAATAATTTCAGATAAACAAAACAGTGCGGGCACATGGTTTTCTTCCTACTGTAGTGCCTACCTTAGCCTTGGCCATAGCCTCCCCCCTGGGAAGACCTACTCCATCCTCCTCCGGTCCTCACTGAGAAGTATTTAGCTGCTTTGCTTTGCTGTTTGGGTGCTTTATCCTACTGCTTTGGCTGAGATTTCCTCTATCTTTGGTTTATTTTTGTGTGCATGTGGAGTTCCATATGAAGTAAGTAGGTCTCAGAAGGAAAGCCAAGCAGGGAAGCAGACTCAGATAATAATAAAAGTCGTAAAAACACCCCCCCTCCGAAACCCGAGCCATTATTTTCTCACAGACATACTGAAAATGCAAAATCAACTTATTAGCTAAGCATTCAGGCCTGATTTCATGATTTTATGTTTGGCTTTTATATATATATGTAATATCCATTTTCCACTTTCATAACACCCAACAAAAAATCATTTCACAATCCACTCCTATTTTGTTTTTGCCTATTTCCAGTCCAGTCAAACTCAGCAACAAAACAGCTGGCGGTTGAGATGCAAGTGTGATTGCAGCCTAATGTGGTGTATTTAGGGAGTTTCAGACCTACCACACTGAATTTGAGGGAGTAACTAAATCTTCTGTCGAGATGTTGCCCCTGGCTGACCGAAGATATATGCTGCCAAAATGAAACTTTGACAAACAAGCTGGTTTCCTCCTTTCATTTTCATTGGGAAAAATTTGACTTTTAGTCAGAAGTATTAAATGGCGCATTTTCAAAGCAGAATTGTTGTGGAATCCCATCAACTTTGAGACTTTTTGACCAAAGTGATGGCTCAGGCTGGATTCTCATACACAGTAATGCAATGTGACAAGCTGATGAGTTCACATCAATGATCTGTATTATTCATTCATGGGAGGCAAACAAGCCAAATTCCTATGGATAATTAGACAAAAAGCAGCAGGTCATGTCAGATTTTCCTGTTAGTTGTCGATAACATAAGTAATTTCCACCAGCCGTTAAGATGCTTTTCACTCCTCTCAGCAGGGAAAAGACACCGTTCTCCAAAATGTGCACTTGGCTCAAGAGTTCCTGGATTCAAGTAAAATTTAAAATGTAGCTTGGAGTACCGAAAAGATCTCAATGAAATCCACATGTGCTTTCCAAGTCAACACTTGGCTTCTTGTCCTGTCAAAATAGAGTGTTTCTTAAATAGCACGTTTACATGGAAGGCTACTCTTGGCTGGCATCTGTTGTGATCAAAGTTGTCTTCATGTGGAAACCTCTGCCCAAAATGATGCCTGGCTTTGTGTGACTGGTGATACTGCGCGGTGCTTGCTATTTCTGCAGCAGCCTGCACATAGCCGTGCTTCTGTTTCCCCAAATCCTTCTCTGCAGACTGGTGACTCTGTTGTGTTCCCATGGCTGGAAGGAGCTGGGATGCCATGTGCCTGGATGAAACAGCTACAAACTTAGGGCAGCTTTTTCAGGACCGAGACTTACCTTCTCTAGGGCCAGTACATGGCTTCTTGAAGTTTATTCCTGAAGTCCCAAGATTATATCCAAATGCAATGGTTAGGACACTTGGCAAAATCAGGTACAGCAGGTCTTAAACTAGGCAAGCTGAGGGATCAGTCAGTCTTGCAAGACGTTGAATTTAGAGCCAGCCCTGGTCCTCTCAAAACCAGCAGCAGTCTTGGAGCAGAGCTCTCTCTGCACGATGTGCCTCCGCAGTGAGTGGAGGCACACATCCCTTGTGCTGGTGCACCAGAGAAGGTGGGAATCCTGACTCCTAATTCACTGCGTATGTTAGATCATGGTTCAAATTGCTTCCTTCCACCATACCCATTTCCATTTGGCTGCTGTACAGATTCTTGAGATACATTTGGTCCATCAGCTTTTCCTTAAGTGGTGAATCACACTGACACTGTGTTGAGTATTAATAAACACTCACCTGTGTTAGGCAGAAGAGGGTGGAGGACACCAATGTTTTTACAGCTTAAAAAGCTGGAGAATTAGAAATCCAGTTGTAAGAGCAAGTGTTGGAGGAAGGGAACTACCTGTATGTCCAGACACAGCATTAAGAAAGGGATGCAGACACCAGCAGGGGCAAATTTTTGGTGTGGGGTTTTCAAAGAAGCATTTATGCTGCTGCTGAACGTAGGTTGGATGGGTACATCGATTATGGTCCTTTTCATGCCAACTCAGAGTGTTTTCGTCCAGGTTTGCTGCAAGCCAGTGAGCGTGCTGTCCCTAGTGTGATGGTGGTGGCACTCTCTGCTGACTTCCCTATCTGTGGACACTTGCTGGTGGCCAGGATGGTTTCTGGATTGAGAGACCCTGTCTGTTTTCCTCCCTTTTGGTTACTCTGTGGTTGCAGCATATAGGAGTTTAGTTTAGGAATAAGACCTCAGGCAAAGTGGATGCCTACATCATGATATCTGGTTTAGGACTGTGGTTAATCCTGGTCCAGGATCTGCAGAGCAATGGAGAGGGTGTCTGTGCTGCTGTAGTTTGCTTTTATCATTCAAAAAGCAGCAATAGTGAACCAGTGAGAGTTTTGAGAGAGTATCAGGATATTTACCAATTTACTCCTGGTTTTTACAGTAAGTCTTGGCAGAGATTTCCTCTTCAGGGCTGCTTGGACACTCCCAAGTATAACACAAAGGTTTTGATGCAAGGCGCAGTTGGGAGCTTGCAGTCAGCTTGGAGAGATTGGGAGCCAGCCAGGTGCTGTTAGCTGCCACCATTTATCTCCCATGCAGCTGGCAGATCAGCCAAGGTGACAAGGGGCTCCTGAAGAGGGGGACACAGGCCAATTTTCCACCGATGGCAGTTAGCAGCTGGAGTTAGGAACTCTTGGCCATTGGTTCTGCTTTATTTCACCAACTGTTGCCATCCTGTGTCAAACCAGAAGTCATTCTGTGCCCTACACACCAAGCAAGCACACTTCATACTCTCCAGCATTTACCTACAGTTTGACAAGGGTGTTTCTCAGCCCTACGTCTTTCTTCTGATGTATGCTGAGTGGTCCTTCACAGTAAAGTCAGCTAAAAGTGAAGTTGTTGGCCTTGGAGGCCACTCGAGGCAGCAGATGATGAGCTGTCTGCTTGAGCAGAGCTCGAACAGCCTCGTTGCCATCATTGAGCCAGTTGTGATGTTGCTTGGATACAAACCCGGGAGTTTGCTGACAAGGGCAGCACAGAGGCACCAAGGCAGGTGCTGAGCCTGGATCTTGCCTTTGGAGGTGCTTCTGCAGCCGGCAGAAGGGCAGCAGTCCCATTTAATGTGTGGTGCCTTGTTTCCAGGGTTTGCCGTCCTAACGGCTTCACTGTCTTCCCAGATCCCTGGGAACAACGTTAAGCAAAGCACACATGGTAAGCTGAATGATCAACACCATGCCTGGTTGTATGGCCATCCCAGCTTTTGCTTTTACAAGTCACATGCAGGAGCTGGGTCTGTAGTGCAGGCCAGGATGTTGAAAACACCATCAGATGCTACAAGGACAGTAGAAAAAAAAAAGCCATTCTTGTTGTTTATCATCCCATACCCACCTTCTGTGACAAAAATAAGCAAACTCTGACACCCAACCTTTTCAATATCAGGTGTCTTTGGAGCTCTGAGCTGGCTGTTACCACTCGGGAACGAGATCTTCAAGTTATTTATAATGGATAGATCCATGAAAATGTCAGCACAATGCTCAGCAGCAATCAAAACAGCAAGTGGAAAGCTAGGGAAATTTCAGAAAGGATTGGGGGAAGAAACAGAGCTCGTTATGCTGGTGTGAATCAGTGGTGTGTTCACATCTTGGATGTCATTGGGTTCTGCTCTACTGCATCGCAGAAGGGAAATGGTGGGATGGGAGAAGTTATAGAGATGGGCAAGGAAAAAGGTCACAAATTCCAGGAGGTGACTCCTCAACGGGGAAACTTCAGGTGGGAAAAGGGAAAACTGGGGAGGGATAAGTTAGAAGCCCAGAAAATGATGACTGGATCTGAGAAGGGTACAAATGACATTATAGGAGACAATTTCAGAACAAGGAAAAGGAGGGGATTTCTCCTGCAAGGTGTGAAATTTCTTGATAGCAAAAGTTTTGTGTGCTAGAACTTTACAGGACTTCCAAAAATAACTTGGCAAATTATTCAGTCAAGGTCTCTCTTCTTCCATCTAGCAATAAAGCTAAGATTTTCTCCTGACATCAACTTTTGCCCTGTCTACACACAGAGACATGTCCATCCATAGATATTGTATCCATGTGGAAAGAGATGGCCGTTTAGGGAATAGTAAAAGCAACCTTTATGCTCTTGGGGCAACACCATCCTTACCTCTGGTGCTGGAGGGCAGTGCTGGATAACAGACCATAAACCAAAAACTAGAGCTCCTGGACTGGGGTCAGGACTCCAGCCTGGCATTTCTAATCTCTGTACCTTTAACCAAAGCCTTTAATACCTCTTTTTCCTTTTTGTGAGAAGCTGTGAGATAAGCAAGTAACAGCTGTGATACACCATTAGCCTGAATTTAAGCAGTCCGGGCCCCATAGTTCCCACCACAATCAGTGAAGAAAATGAGCACTTACATTCTCTGAAAGCCAAACTTCATCTACTTCACCTTTCAGTATTCCATATTTCCTATTTCAGCATTCGATATTTCATAAGGAATTTACTTCTTGTAAATCTCTAAACCCCACCATTGACCTGGAATGGCACTGGAGTGATGCATTGCACCATCAGCATCTAAATACCCCTAATTAATCCTCCCAGAGTCAACCGAAAACTCTGATTTAAGAAGTCCCTTTTTATTTTTATTCCATAAATTACAAATGAGACTAGTGTTGTCCGGGGATTCCTTAGGCCTTTCCTTTCGTTCTGTAGCTTAGCAAAGTCTGCATCTTCCTGGCTAATTGCCACAGACAGCTGATCTGGAACGAGTCTCTGCCAAGGCTCAAGAGAAATGAAGAAATGGGATATCATTAAGGGTGGGAGGGAAGGACTGGCTACCTGTTGCGGTTGCTGTAATTGCTGCTGGTGGCGGTCTCCTATGGAACCACAGCACCAGCCCCAGCACACGTGGACCACACCTGTGTGCCGAGCCAGCCAGCAGCCCCTGGAGATGACTCTCCATTAATCTCTTGGATACTCTCCTATGTTTTGATGGCATTTCCCAGCAGATGGCAAGCCTGTGGTGCTCAGGAGACTGGGAAGCTTTGGTAAAACCAGCCATCGGTTCCCCACTGGGATCACCACCAGCACTGGGATCTCATACCTCTGGCAACACAGACAGGCACAGTTCTGATTCCTCCTGTGCTGTTTTCTAAAGAAATGTGTAGCTCTGCCCAGTCTGTAAAAAAAAAAAAAAAAAAAAAAAAAAAAA
>NW_009260614.1:2136329-2140085 GCF_000687185.1 Egretta garzetta
AAAAAAAGCTGAATTTCATCTGCAGACTGCAAATCACACATTTCACAGCCAACAGCCATTCTTACAGCTGAACAGATTGGTGATGGCTCCTACTACTGGCAGTAATGATAACAGAAAAAGCTTGTGCCAAGAGATGTTGCTGTAGAACAGGAGCTACAATTCAGTGCCCAGATCTGTAGGTGACCCTGAAGTACTCAAATCCAAAATCTTGTTGTTTTTTCTTTTTGAAGTTTGCATTGAGGACTGTGTTTGCTTAAACAAAAGCTACCGAGGTGTGAGAGGACTAATGAGGAAACAGGCGCCAGCCTCATTTGGAGGTGACCACAACGACCTCACATCTTCTTCTTGCTCCCCTGAACATAGAGACTATGAAGGCTTCCAAGGAAAACTCTGTCTTTTCCAAGTAAGAAATATTTCAGTCTAGTCTAGCTAGCTGCTTAATGCCTTGCTCTGTATTGATTTGAGCTAGGGTTAGCAGGCACAATGAGAACCCTTCAGCTGAAAAGTTTCAGATGACAGTTGGCCTGGATCCCCAGCGCTGGGGAGGCTATGCAGCACTGCTCAACCAGTTGACAACCAGTTGTAGCTTGGCAGAAGCTTCCTCAATATTGGTTGCTTTGTTACTGCAGGTGGAGCCGTTTGAAGAGCCTGAGACACTTCTAATTAAACTGAAAAAGATTGAATTTTGTACTGTCAAGACTCCTTCCTTCTCTGTCTCTCTCTCTCTCTTCACTTTTTTGAACTAGAAACTCATAAAAAGGAATGAGAAATGTATTACACACCAGTCATGTCCCCATGAGAAAGTACCCCTCCTTCCAGCAGATCTTCAGGAGTGAAGCTGTGGTGCATGTAGGACCATGTAAGCATGTACCTGTGTGGAGTGGAAGACAGACCATTACCTGGCTCATATGAAAAGCTTTCAATGGCCTTGCTATCATCTGAGTCACCAGCAGCTTAGCAGCATGAATATGATTTAAAAAACATAAAAGTGGGAGTTGCTTAAAGTTCTATTCAAAACCTGTGCCCGATGTCACCCGGTTGACTCACATCATGTCCAGGGAGAAAACAGTTCACGTTCAATGCATCTGCAGCAAACGCCAAGGCTTGGGAAAAGAGGGGATGGCAAAAGGGTGCACAAGTTGGAGCCAGATCTGGGAGCACCCGTGCCTTTGGGCCACCAAGGGCTGCCTGGGCCTTCTGGCAGTGAAGGCAGTGGGTCCTCCTGTATCCTTGGGCTTTGGGTTCTGCAGAGCTCTGGGTGGGCTGGGATTCAGTACATCTAAGGGAAAGGGAAGAAAATTTGTAGGCAATGGGATTTTGGTATGACCCGAACAGAGCAATGGGCTGCATGGAGGGTTGGAAAGAAAACTTTTATTCATTGGGGTTTGCTACTTGTACGTCCCTGTTTTGGTGAACATGGGAAGGGACTGTTGCCTCATTCAGTGTGACCTGAAGCTGGTCCGACTGCTGGTTTTGGAAAGTATCTCTGCACATCTCTGTCCGCTTTTTCAGTTCCTTGTGTGCCCCATCTCTGTGGGAATACTGCAGTCTGGGATCATGACCACTCCCACTGACACCTGTAATGGGCCCAAATGGTGGAGTTTGAGAGTAACTTGCAAGAATTAAGAAACGAAGGAAGTCAGGTAACTGCATAAACAGTTGAATTACTTTTCAATCAGAACACAGCCACCAACAGAAAGGCCAAAGCCACCTGGATAACTAACGCGTGACGAATTATTTCTTTATGTCTAATGGCAACATAATGATTTGCCTCTGTGATGGTGCTTGAAGTGGGATCTCAGATCTCCAGAAGACTCAGAAAACCACACTCTGCTAGAAATCCCTTTATTCCTAAAAACCATTTATCACCTGTAGGATTATTTCAGATATGTTTTCACAAAGCCGCATGACTTATAATTAGCTAGTGCTCACACAACAAACTACTGAAAAGCAATTAGCTCAAGGAAATTTATCTAAGCCGTTTGCAGGACTGATCTAAGAAGTGATAACGTTGCCTTGATGGAGGCATGTCAAACGTACATAGCCTGACAGGGGCCAGTCCCTGAGGTTTTAAGACCAGCTGACAGTAACGCATCTTCTGGGGATGTTCTTTCCTATCTTTTCCAGGGTACTTTGCTTTGGCTGTTTCTAGGCTCTGAGAAGCAGATTCCTCTTTGCTCTCATAGATCCTGAGCATCTCATTTATACCCATTCCTTTATTAATTGGCATAAATTAGAAATTGCGTTTTATTCCTCCCCACTGCATGTTACATTGACTTGTCAGCTCTCAGAACTTTGCTCTTCCTGACTTAATTTGAGAATTATGCATGAAGCATGAATACTGCAAACTACTTAAAATTATATTTTACAATGCCTTCCTTTTAATTGTATTCAGTTATGATGTAGATGTACATGCACACATTTACACGCGTGGGGAGCAATGGGCCATGCGGTTGCCGTTGGGCTCAGCTTGGCTCTGAGCTCGGTGACTCGGCAACAGTAAGCTCGCAGGGACCGGCTTCAGCTGAACTCCCTTCCCCGCAGCTCTTAGAAGCTTTTCCCTTGGAGAATTAACAACATCAAACTCCTCCAATTAGAGTGTGCGGGGGGGGAAGAAAATGTTTAATATGGAAGGTGGCAGAGTCTGTTATGAACTTAGGCTACTTCTATGTAAATTTTATTTGATCAACCATGATGGCAAAAAAAAAAAAAAAGGAAAAAAGAAAACACACATGGAAAAAAAAGATGATGGATGGTGTTGACAAATATGTAGCCCCAAACGTAATCTTATTGTTGAAATTGTCTCCGTTGGCTGAATCTCCTGCGTGGCCTTTGGAAGCAGCTGTGTAGTCGGCAAGACAAAGTGCAATTATTTTGTTTCAAATAAAAATGAACTCTGTTTTCCCTGGATGGGGCGGGTGCTGCTACCTGCAGCCTGTCTCCCTGGGGTGAAGGGTCCCAGCCTCGCTGCTGCTGTTCCCCTTGGCATAAAGCCTTACAAAAAGAGGGTCTCTACCAACAAGTGTACCTGTAACAGAATCATAGTCCCCAGTGCAGGAAGGACGGCCATTTGTTCATTTTGGCCTCAGTCTAATGCATGAGGGGCTTGTCCATAAAACCTGAGCAGCTTTACTGACAAACAGAATGTGGGCACCTTTTCTGAAGAAGCCACATTTCCTTTTATTGGGAAAAAATGCACCGGTGAAAAACTGAACCATTTTGATGTCTAAGCTACAGACAGATATGAAAGAGCCTTCTCATCTCACCTATCTGATAAAACCCAGGTGTGTTTGACATACTCGGGTAGAGAGCAAATATTTCAGCCTGGCTACACCGGTGGCAGCAAGATTAATCGACGGTAAACAGCCACCGGTGGTTGTCTGCACAGCTACAGGGGACCAAGTTGCCAAAGAGCAGCAGCACTCAGTACGTTTTCAATTGTTTGTTTCCTTTTGTTTTTCTTTATGCGCTTTTCATGAAATCCAGTGTTGTGAAATGAAGGCTTCAGGGCAGCAAAGAATGAGGTAGCCCAAGAAATTACTGCAGAACTGCAAAGCACATGGTGCAGGGACACCCCGAGGGCAGCAAGCCACAGCTTCACCTGCCCCTCGCTCTGTCTGTGCCAAAGAGGAAAGAATAAGGTCAGAAATGGGCTGGTCAGAAATGTAGCCAGGTATGGATTTCTCCCTCCTGAGGTATTTCAAAGCGATATCACAGGGATGAAGCGCTCCCAGAAAAGTCAGTGATGAGAGGCTG
>NW_009260614.1:2140465-2150406 GCF_000687185.1 Egretta garzetta
TGCTTGAAGCATCTTTCTGTAGGAAGGGAAAAAAAAAATTTCTTGAAATGTGACACAAGGAGGTTCTTCTGCAAACGCTGCACAGCTGGCAGCAGCATCGCCACGAACTGTCCCCTGCCCATGCCTGCAACCTGCAGGTGACGTTGGTGGCAGGGTGGCCATGCCCTCCAACACCACTGCTGGTGAAGGCCTCTGCATGGATCATCATCCAGCCCCATGGTACTGATTCGTTCCCTCTAGGAGTCCCTTGGATGCAGAATCTTGTGCATCCCTTTCTCACCTGGAAAACACAGGGATTTTGGATGAAGGGAGGATTTCTGTTCTTACAAAAAAATTTTGCAATGCGCTTGGGTGTTGTGAGCAGGGTTTGACCTCTGCAAAGGAGCCCCCAGGGCATGGGGAAGCTTTAAACTCATGAAAGCATCTACATTAAAGGGTGCAGAGAGCTTTAACCTTACAGGCAGAGCTAGCAGCGCCCATGCTTGTTGATGGCTATGTATGCAACCTCTATATGCATTGCTGACTTGACGTGCTCGGGTCATTAGCATCCTTGTCCCTGTATCTTGTCATTAACCGACAGTGTGTAAGGACTGGTTTCCTTCCAGTAGCTCTGTAAGGTCTGTGAGGAGCTGTGCTGGGGGAGCCATCTCTCGCGCGCTGCTGTTGCTGATTGCTGTCTCCAGGGGCTACTGCAGCGCAGATACACAGTAGCAGTGACAGGGACATGCCTGGGATTCATTTGCAGTGAGATTAACTCGCAGCAGCCGCCAGCGGGTTGTCACACACTTACGTTGTAAATGCTGCTTCCGTGCTCCCCCCCAAACGTGGGCTCACAGTGTTGGGCAGTGGGAGATGCAGGACACAGGGGTCCAAAGCAGCCAAGGGCTCACGGACCTGCTCAGCTCAGAGCACCAGAGCTCTGCCTAGATGTTCCCCCTGCTGTTTTCTCTCTGGTTCATGCTGCCGCAGAATTATTTGGGTTCAAGTTTCTCTCTTGCTTTCCCTGCAGGAAGTAGTGGGGTGGTCTTCAGAATGAACAATATAATCACCTCAAGTTATTCTTGCAAAGTGGGAAGAGGGCACAGGAGAAAGAAGGGGGGGTGATGGTGTCAGAAAAAAAGACCTAAAAGAACCAGCCTCAATGAGTTTGAAAGCTTAAGAAAAAACTGCAGGGATCCACCCGCGTGTGGGATGGCAAGAGCAGGCGTGAACCCTCCCGAGTGAGCTGCCTGACCTTGGCATTGCCTCAGGGAAGGAAAATAAAATTTGAGTTGTGGCTTTTGAGCCTAATGTGTCATCCAGGCATTACTGCGAAATGAGTAGCCCCGTCTCTCCTTTTAGCTCCTTGTTAGCTTGGGTCTTGCAGGCCTGTACATCTAGTGCCAAAGATGAATGTCACAGTCCTCGTTCTTCAGGACCCAGGTTCTTCGGCCAGGCTCGTTGGGCAGGGGACAACTCAACAAAAAACCACAAAATTGCTTCTGGTCCACTAATAGTAGTGAGATAAATGTTTGCTCCTCAAGTCCAATGTAAAAGTACTTTGCTGAACTCTGAGTGGTGTTGCTTGGCGCTGATGTTACATGTGGAAGACTGAGCTGGTGCTTGGCCTGAGTCAGGACCAGAGGAAACCTGCAGGTAAAGACTCCATAAATCTGCAAGGGTCATGGCAGCCTGAATGTGCTGAGAGAACAGGTGCCTGGGGGACCACCAACAAGTATTTTTGGTACCGATTGGACTCTAGCTGTGAAGAGTGTGGTGTAGCTAGGCTGATGCAAGCCACAGAGTAGACCCAGTGTGGTGGTATGAAAGGCCTGACCTCCATACCGCTTATTTTGGCCACAGGTGATGCCACGCTTTTGGAGTGATGTAACTACATTTGTGGGAGGCAGTGTCTTTCATTTGGTTATTTGGGCTTTTAAAAGGATGCGGTTAACTGTGTGCAAACGCTGTACCTAGGGAGGAAGATCCTCATCCAACAGGCAGCTTTCAAGCTGGAAATGTGTTTGTCTAAAAACAAGCCCATCCCTAACTCAGCAATTGTCTGAAGGGAAATCCTTGGGTAGCTGCATCTTACGCGTTGCAATGGAGTGTGGCGCATGAATAAGTGAAAACCTTCTCTCCTTTTTTCATCTCCCCTTCCACTGAGTGGAGGGTCAGATGGGTTGGGGAGGTTCAGTTAAATCCCCTTGTGCTTTGGATGGTGTGCCCAGGGGCACAATGAAACCTGAGCACTCTGCTAGACTGCACAGGATGGCTCCAAAATGGACTGAAAGTCCAAGCTGGCTGTGGCTACACCAGCTCCAGGTCATATAAAAATGTTTTGTTTAGCATGATGGGACAGATGGACCACTCCAGGCTCCCAGAGGCAGCTGGCATTTAACTCTCAGCCTGAAAATCTGCATTTCACCCACTCTGTGCAGGGAGCTCTCCTGAAAAGGGGCTTCTGTGCATCCCATCGAGCAGGCGGCAGCTCCCTCCCCACCCAAAAACCCCTTCCCATAGTCAAGGGTCTCCACTGGACATAATTTTTCACAGCTACCAGTCTTTGGGCAGCTCCTGCTAATGGGCTGTCCCAAGGAAAAAGGGAAAAAAGAGGGTTTGGAGCCAGCGGTGAAGCTTGACCGCAGGCAAGGAATGGCGTGGGACCTGCATGGCCTTTTCCAAAAGGCAATTCTGCAGTCAGGCTGTGTCTCATCTGTAATTGCTGTGAGGCTTTCATTAGGGCTGACCAAATAACCCTGAAGGGCTGTTGTGCCAGGGCACGTAATGCAGCAAGATTTGCATTCATTAAGAGAAATGAGCAAAGTTCAAGCTAAATCCTAGGACAAGTCCAACCACTCCTCTTGCGTAGAAAGATGCATGCTTGTAGCATGGGTCTGTTAAGATCCCGAATACCCCAGGAGACATCAGCAATGCTGTTTGACTTGGGGCCTTGGTCAGCCTTTTTGTCCTGTGCAAATGGAGCTGTAAAGATGTTCACAGGTTGGGACTGAATGCAAGGCAAAAGGGCATCCTTGCTTTACAAGCCACAGCCTGGTTCCTCCTGCCACTGAGAGTTATAATATTGATTTCAGTCTTTCTATTCTATTAACCCTTTTCTTTTGCAAAAGTCTATTATCTTTTTCTTTTGCAAAAGAAGGCACTTCTGTAGCAGACGGGGTGGAATGATAATGCCGCTGTCGAGCCAAGGCTCTTGGGCAAATAATAAACGTTAAGTAACATCTGCAAAGAAACTGGATTCAAGGACTAATGAAACCAAGGTCCCTTCTAGACAAAAGGCCAGCCCGAAGCGTCTGGTGTTGCTGGTGTCCCTCACAACAGATCCTTTCTTCCAGGACTGAAATCAGTCAAATAAGTAGATGCCAATTTTCATGCTCCCTGCCCAGGCTGAGCGTCTGCAGTTAGCTCGTGAGTCAGCTGCCAGGTCTACATTGGAAGCAAAGACCAGCTGCATCTTTCCGTCTCACTGTTAGGTCTCCAGTTAATGAAGTTTTAATGAAATCAGGGTTTAGAAGGGAGACGAAGTTTTCATGGATCAGTGACATTTTCTATTAAAAAAAAAACCCGATCAAGCAGTTGAAGATGCATGCCTTTCTTCAGAGCTGAAACAGAAGCTGATGACTCCAAGCAAAACACAGGCTGCGAACAGCTTGATTATATTAATACATTTCACAATTTGTCGAGAAAATGGGATTTGACACCTGTAGAGCAGAGGAGGCTTCAGTGAGGCTACAGGTGAGGGCCTTGGTCCTGTAGGATGGAGAGAAATGGTGAATTATTGCCAGGGGAAAGGTGTGGGGAAACTTTAATGTGTCATAAAACTTATTTTCCATATCCAGGAGAGTTATGAATTTTAATTCCTAAGCCTATTTCTCGCATAAATTAAGTATCTTAGGGATGGGGGTGCACAGGGAGCAGGCAGGGGCTCTGTGCCTGGGAAATCAGCAGTTGTGGGTGGGGAGTTGGGTGAATTTTCCACATTTTCTCCTGTTCCCAGTGAGCCTCTGGGTGAGATGTATCAGCCAGCGGCAACGTCGTTTCAGTCAAAGACTTTGCTGAGGTTGAGCAGTGCTTGAAAGCTGCATCTTCTTTCAGTGTTGGTTGTAATGTGTTCAACGATTTTCCCTGTGGTTCCTGCTGTAAGGTACCATGCAGCAATCAGGGGTATTCAGGCAATGGGTTCGGGGTTATTTTTTTTTTCATACTCAGCAAGTTTGCTTTTTCTCATGCAGCTTGTTCAAAGGCACAAAGATTTTCCTGAAAGTGTCTTATGGTATGAAGCTGATCTGTTCAGGGGTGAGACTTGTATTGTCCTTACAGAAAATGCTTTGAGAGAGGTGGTGCGCCTCAGCCCTTTGGTATGGTGCACAGGGAAGTTGCTTTTCTGGCTCTGTTTTTTCCTGGGTCTTTTTTGTGGCTTGCCTTGAGGTTTCAGGTGGTTTATAGTATACCTAATAAAAATTGATGTCGCCTTTGCTAGGTAGGAAGCGTCCCTTTTTCAGTGAATCACCTAATCCTGTCAGAGATAGCTTTGAACCAAAACAAATTATCCAAATATTTCTGTGTACCTGTCAACATGGTGGAAGAGGATTGTGTTTCCCTTGCGCCATATCATCAAAATTATCAGCTGCTTTTTGATTGCCATGCATTTCTCACTGCTGATAAAAGACAGCTTCATGTTGTGCCTTGAGGGGGAGAGTGAGCACTTAGGAAAACTGCCTTGTTTCAGTGCACGGAGAAAAAATGTTTAGCTTGAGATGCCAGAGCTAGAGCTGCAAGCCATTGGGAGCCTGTGGACCTATTTTACCCCCCCAGACCAACACAGATACTGGGACTGTGTCCCGTCATATGCCATATTGAGGTGCTACGTGTGAGGTTGAACACTAATGCAGCAGCAAAGCTTCACTATCTTCTTGAACAGCCTTGTTCCTCCCTGCCTAGAGAAGCGTTGGGAGGGTAGCCTGTCATGGACATGACTTTCCAGCTGCCAGCAAAGATTTTTGGGTATAGGGCTTGGGGGTCTGGTGACTGACAAACTCATGTTGGGCTTTGACTAGAAACACAGTTTGCCCCCCAGAGCAAGACCCTGGGCTTGCTGAATCAGGAGGTGCATGGAGCACAGCTTCAGCAGCCACACTGTCGATGCACTGCTTTGCAGGATCAGGGAGTTGAGCTATCATGTGACAGTTTATTTTAGCATGAGAAGAGTCCTTAAGCATCGTTGAGCTAAATATTTCTCTAATTCATGCATAACTTAAGTGCAATTAGCAGCTCGATCTCACAGACCTAGGTCAGACCTCTCTGCCATGACGTGACTGCCGTGCCCGAGCATTGCAAGATGGGGAGCTGAGGGCTGGGATTTGGCTGAGCTGCCTGGACCATTAGTGACAGTCCTTGAATCCCCATCAGCATTTGCTGCTGGTATCGGGCAGGCATCGCTGAGGTCCATTTTCACATTGCGTTGCCATCACCACAGTGCAGGCATGAAGCAAATGCCCCAGAGGGTTCGCAAAGAGTGGAGTGAGTCCAGGTTTTGCAGATCTGTGTTAGCCCTCCAACCATCTTGTTCAATTCCCCTTTGCTTCACCGTCTGCTGGGAGACTCATGGTCTTTTATGCGTGGCTGCTGTAAAAGATACCCTGAAGGACCCAAAGGCATTTAGGTATTGTGTTACATTGCAGAAAAATCTAACGGTTAAGCAGTTCAGAGAAGCTAATGAGGGAATGTCTGCCGAACCAGCTACATCCCATGTGTCCTCTGCTTTGGGGAGTGTATCCTCTGTACCACTCAAGTAAAGACCTGGTGTAGAGCTCATGAGATGAAGAGGGGGCTTGTTGGGAGCGTTTCCATCACGTTGCCAGTGGGCTCCAAACAAGCAGGGCATGGTAAAGCTGTCAACAGAATGCTTCACCCCTTCTTGTCCCAAACCTGAGTTTATCACCAGATGTGCAGCTCTTACTCCATTTCACCCTCACGCTGGTGCGTGTCCCCCTATGCTAGGCCGTGTTTCATGAGCCCAGAGCTGAGCTACGTGCCTGCTACTGCTCCCTGTTGCCTCCCAAGCTTTTCAGCAGCCTGGCAGCAGGCACAGCAATGATGCTCTATTTTCCCAGTTCTGAGGTGCGAGTGCTCTGTGCCTCTCTCCTTGTCGCAGACCCGCTGCTCTGAGTCACGCATTAAAATTACTTTCCCGAATTTTATTTTTTTGCACTGACAGCTGATTTGTATTTTCTTCCTTCTCTGCTGTGGCGGATTGGTAGCTGGCAGGAGCTAGCAAATGCCAAGTGAATTGCTGGAGGGGACTTCAGAATTGATCACCTTGTTTTTACCATGGCAAGGAAAAAGTCATGTACACCTAGCAACGGAGTAACTTAGCAGTTACTCCAGGCTTTAATTGAACTTTCTACCTCATGTTTTTTAGTTGAATTAATCTTGTTTTCAAACAATGGTCATTATGTGGAGAGCAAAATGTTACATAAAAATAATTACAAAATGCAAATAAAATAAAAGACAGATCCACGTCCTAGCACAATGTGACAGAGAGAAACAAATCAGAAATCACTTACATCCTTTCTTCATATCTTCTGAGCCTTGGTGCACAAACACCAATTTTTCATACGCTCTGCTCTTGAATTACTAAACTAAGGTGCAAAAGCGGATGGGGTTTTGCTACATGTTTCTGTCTCCAGCTGAATTCGATATTCACCGACTTCCTTCAGGGCTTTCGACTTGTCAGGTGAGACCTGGGACAGCCACGAGCCAAGTGGGGAGCTTCACTGTCGTCGATGATCTTAGCTAATGTGTGGTGACACCAGCCATGGGCTTTGGAGGGCAGGTGGGATGGACTTCAGAAGAACTCCAGTTTCTACAAGGTGTGGGAGAGGTGGTAAAAATAGCAAAGAATCAGGTTCTTCATGTGCCTTGACTGGGCAGCTGCTGGGGGCCCCCGGGTCACCAGAGAGTCCCCACTGGGCAGACTGGGGCAGGCAATTCCATCTTCAGATATGGCCAGTCTGTCTGTCAGCTCCTGCGCCCTATTCATAATGTCAATGACTCCTGGTATCTTAAATTTTTTATTTTTTACTTCTCCTTAGAAAGTGCCAGTTTGACAAATCACAACTTTTACCTGCACAGATTATATTTCTCGTGCCTTATGTGAATTTCTCACTGTGGAAAAAAAAAAAGCTTTTTTAATATTACATGTCTTCCAAATGAGAAGGTCCCAGTCCTGAGGTCACGACAAATTTCAGTTTCTAAATACAGGCTAAAAGATAACAACAAACCCAATGTGAATTAACAGAGGTCAAAATGAAACCCCAAGGTTTGTACCATAATTACCAAAATTGGATATTTTTACTGACTACATTTGGTGCTTTTTTTTTCCCCTCTTTCATCTTCTCAGACCCCGTGGCCCCTTCAGACACTGTCATTTTGGCCCAAATCCTGCAGGAACCATGCTGCAGGATGGGAAAGATCCTCCCTGCTCTGGTTTCATTATGCACCAAGGGAAGAGAGGTCCCCAAAAGTACCACTGTGTTCCCAAAGAGAGTCCTGTATTTCGCTTTGTACACTTCGCCATAACTCTGCTTTCCTAAATCCCCTGTGTAACTCCAGGATGAAGGTAGCATAAGCATGAAGGAGGGACTGAATAATCATAGCGAAGCAATTAAACCCAACCAAGCAGTTAGCCATGATAAAGCCGTACATGCAGAGGCTTTTGCCAGTGATGCAGACATTGGTGCCCCTGAGACGCCTGCGATGGGTGGGGGAGGCGCTGGGCACTGAGCACCCGCCGGGCAGGGCCCTTGCAGAGCCCCGAGTCGTGCATGGGCACTGGCCAGCGCTGGCCACCCTGCCCCAGCCGCCCTCCTAATCACGGTCTCATGTGTTTGTCCTGTGGCCTGTTTGGGATAAAGTTGCCCTTTTCTAAGCTGTTTTGTTGTGTGCTTCTGGAGTTCATCCTAGAAGTTTTAATGGTTGGACTTGATGATCTTAAAGGTCTTTTGCAACCTAAATGATTCTATGATTCTACGTTACAGTGGTTCAGTGTTGGACTAAGATTTTTTTTCTCTTTCCTATGCACAGTGCAAACTCTTCATTTATCTTTAGGGGGCCTCTTTGCAGGACGTGTTATAGATTTAAGAGGGCAGTGATTATAGTCAACCCGGCATAAATAATCCCATTTCAACCCCAGAAGAGAACTGTATCAGTGCTGTTAGTGTAGTGTGTCTTCTCATGATTGTCATTGAACCTTGAATAAATATGACCAAAGCCAGCAGAGACCAGGGCACTGTCCCAGCACACTCTTCCCTGTCCTGGCTTCTCCAGCTGCAACCAAAGTGCACAGCTACCCCCCAGCATCTCCATTTGCGTCCCGACTCCTCTCCAGAGCTGCAAGCACAGCAAGGAGAGTCCTGAGAGCTGAGGGACCTCTACAAGGTAACACCCTGCCCTCCTCAGCCTGCATGCAGGGATTAGATGATGGCAGAAAAGCAACACTCACATGCACATCCATGTCAGCATCTGTGCATGGACCACCCCCGGCGCCACCCTGGCAGCCAGGCTGCTCCTGGCAGCTTTGTTGGTAGTGCAGGTCGTGCAGGATTCACACTTCTGCTTTCCCAGCCCACAGAACCCCGTGTCTGCTGGGCACGGCTGCCTTTGCAGCACTGGCCATGCAAGAAATAGTCTTGCTTGTGAGCGATAGTCCAGGATGCCTGCACACAGCCACCTCCCTGCTGCGGGGGCAGGGAAGGGGGAGGAAGGCAGGGCTGCACCCCCCCAGCGTCCTGCTGCTCCCTCTCTGTGCTGCTGCTCAAAAATGTGATGGGTTTTCCAAGTCATCAGTGGAAGGAATATTAAAGGACCAAACAGTGGTGATGCTCCTTTGCTTTCCGGGCCAGGCTGGCAGTGCTCTTTGTTTCCCCAGCAACACCGTTTTGGCTTCACAGCACAGTTCAGCCGGGTTAGGAGGTGCCAGAGGGGCCCAACCAGACCAAATGCTGAAGCACAGCTTGTGAAAGGCTCCTAGGGATCTGCATAGCGATGGGGAAGCCTTGCCTGCATCCCTAACCATATGAGCCCATCGGGAACAGCAGAAGTGATGAGGTTTGTGCCAGCTGGAGGGAGTGTGAACACACTGTGTTTCCTATGAGTCGGGTTCTCTTTGGGACTGCGTAACTCCGCCAACCTGAATAAATGACCCTCTCTGCTCTCTCCATCGTGCCCGCTCACCAGCACAAATTGCTGCAATGGGGCCTGGAGATCCACAGCCTGCGCACGCTGCCAGCGCGTTTCACAGCCACTTTCCAGTTGTCTCCTCTTTACCTTTGGTGACCGCCACCTCACAGCAAACCCGACCTATAAAGCACAATTTATTCTGTGCCCACCGCAGCACAGAGCATCGCAGCCTGCACTTGCATTTAGAGCTGAACAGACCATCGTGAGCTATGAAACAAGGAGACCAACCTCAAAAAAAAAAAAGTAGTTTGGCTAAATACAGCAGCCTGAGAAGCTGTTCTCTATCTATCTTAGCTTTGTCTGGTGCTTGACAGCAGTACTAGAAGGGCTGTTTGCTGCCTTGTGGTTATTATTTTTTGTTAACCATCATCTGCAGCATCAAGGATGCCTCAGGTTTCCCACAGTAGCTCTCGGTCTCCCTGGCAAAGTTTTTATTAATTATTAGTGTCCTTCATGCATTTCAGGAACATGTCGCACCTTCTAATCCACTTCTCCCGGCATTCTCAAAACATTTGTAACGGTTAAGTAAAAAATTGGTTTCCTTTGGCTAAAGGCTTTCAGGAGAGATTCGGCAGCAGGGCTGCAGAGCCGGTTCATTTACTTCACTCGAGTTTCTGCTGCCTGATCTAATTCAGAAGCAGTTTAAAGATCGTTTCTCCAGGCAGTGATGCTGCCCACAGCTCTGTGGGAAAAATGTGGAG
>NW_009260614.1:2150423-2166903 GCF_000687185.1 Egretta garzetta
TCTGCTTTGTGAAGCAGACAGGACAGGTTATTTTTGCTAGGCGTTGGCTTTCCCTCACTCCCTAATGCTTCCATGCCTGCTGGGTGTCAGGTTTATCCTTATTATCAAAAAGCAATAGCCCATCTTCCAGGTCTGGGAAGCCTCTTTGCTGGCACCTTGCAGGGCACAAGCTTTAGCTCTGGAGCAGCTAACGCAGATCAAAGTCCCTTCCCATCCTTGCACGGTGCGTGCCTGGATCAGGACATAAACGCGTCTCCCCCAGTGCAGCCAGGCGCAGGAGCCGCTGCTCCCCAGGGTCCCAGCAGGTGGCTGTGGGGTGCAGACCCCTCTGCCCTCCCCCTGATGAACAGAGCCTTGTGGAGCAAAGGGTGAAGGCCCTTTTTTTCTTGCAAAATGTGGGGGTTTGGCACACCCCAGGTAGCAACCTGCCACGAAAACCCCTTGTTGTGCCCTCATCAACTGAATGGCGGGGGGAGCAGGATTGCCTACAGTCTGCTGCCCGCAGTGGGGCACTCAAGCATCACCAGCCCAGAGCATATTTCACGTTATCCCACTGATGGATTTACGCTGGGGGGAGGAATCCATCAGAAACTCCGTATCTGTGGGGTAGGCTGAAGGCTCTCGCTCCCAAACGGGAATTCCCAGCTTTAGCCCTAATTAAATCTTGTGATTTTTCTCCTCCGAGAGGCTCCCATGGGCTGTGCATCAAAGGTCAAGGTGTTGCAGACATATTTATGTATGCACTTTGATTGGGATCAGACTGGGAGCCTATTGTCGAGGCCTGGGAGTTTTCAAACTACGCAAAAGAAATCGTTAGAGCCTGTTAATTTGTACTTCATCCTGAGAGCATTCTCTAATTAAAGAAAAAAAAAAAAAGAAAAATACCTACCACTTCCCCATGTTTTAGTTAAACTACTTAAAGATAATTGAATGGGCCCAGGATTAATATTCCTACTGCATTTTCTGCGGAGGTGTTACTGCGATTTACCTGTCAGGGGGGGCTATTTCTCTTAGCCCAGTTTAATAACCATTATAACCCAGCTGCGAAGCGAGGAGTGCAGGGGCAAAGCTGATGACCCACTCCCCTGCTTAAAACATCACTCCAGAGATTTAATTCTGGGTCTAGTAAAGGATGGCACCAAGCTCAGCAGATGGTGGGATCTAGCAGAGGGGACTCTGTCTGCACATTGGTTCTTGTGCAGCCAGGGCTATAGGAGATTTCTTCGCAGACCAGCTGCCAGCAGCTTTTTCCATCACCAGACCCAAACAGCAGTGAACATGCTGGCTGCACCGACTCATGTCCCAGGAATCCTGTGTCGTGTAGCCAGAAGATTTAAAGGATGCTCTAAACCCACACTGGGTACAGGCAGGGAGATGGCAAGCAAAGTGAGTACCAACCCCAGACCACTGTTGAGAGACCATGGGAGGAAACGTGGTGAGCGCTGAGCATGTAGGACTCATCGTGGCACCCAGCCCTGCCCCAGCTCTGCTCCCTAGCAAGCTCCTGGGTGTGAGCTGGGACAGCCCTGTGTTTGGGCTTGTCAAATGTTAGTTTGCTGAGTAGCTCTGAGACCTGAAGTTGCATGTGACAGCATGGATGTCTGTACCCTGATCAGGTACGGAGACATGCAGGGAGCACGCGGGGAAAGCCGCAAACAGCCATCCGTGCCAGGAAGACAAGCGTAAAAGAGCTTAGCATTACTCTCTCTGAATGAACATGCAGCAATTAGGGTAATAAAGAAATAAGAAGTAGCAGCACCAGTATTTGAAGTGTTCCCACCACTGGGACAAAGGGACAAGCGGAGCCGTCCCAGGCAGAGCTGAGAGGGGTGCAGGGCACTCAGGCTCCCGGTTCTGGGCTGTGTAGCTCTGCCAGGAGCTTTGTAAATGATTTTCAGTGTTGTTTGTTGTCTTATTCCAGTGGTTCAGGTGTAAGTGCCCAGTACACCAGTGTACAAGGTGGTGCTGAGCCAGCAGCTCAGAGCTCTCGGTGCAGCCTGCAAGCAGCAGGATGGAGCGAGGAAGCCTTCTCCATCCCCACTCTGCAGGCCAAAGGTGATTTTTTCTTTCATTGTATTTAGCATTGGACTGAGTTGTGGGGGTTTTTTAAGATGAAATGTTATTTTCTGCGTGGGGAAAATACCAAGCCACCAAAACCTGAACTGGTCCCTGGTTGTGCAGCAGTTCCAGGTGAGGGGATGTGGGTGATATGGATGGGGATGGGGGGCAGGCAGAGGTGTCAGCCTACATTTCACCAGCAGGGAGCTGGGGAGGGCACCCAAGCGTTGCTTGTACTCACCAGGCACCTTGCCCACGGGGAGCCTTTGTGGCCTCCTCGAGGTGGACAGCTACTTGCCTCTGGTACGTGGCAGGCTCAGGACCACCTCCAAAACACTTCTAGAAGATTATTGACGAGTTGGTGGGCATTTGTGCTCCCAGACCATCCGTCCTGTTTCTCATTTTTATTTATTCTTTCTCCTCCTTGTCCGCACAGTCTGGGCCACCTGGGCCACGCTGACCCCCTTGTCCTCCCAGGAGCAGCCAGTGTTGGTCATGCTTATCCCAGGTGCCGTGGAGGGGAGCGCAGGACTTTCCTGTGCTGGGTTTCAGGCTGACAGACACACGGGGGAAGGCTCCCATGCTCTCACCCCTTACACCCTTTTGCAGAGACCACTGCTCTTCAGCATGGTCTTGTTCCACCTGGACAAGCTGGTGAAGGAGGTTATTTTGACCCATACATGAAACAGTTTGTAATCTACAGACATAACAGCAGGGTTAGGGTAACAGTTGGACTTGGTGATCTTAAAGATCTTAAAGGTCTTCTCCAACCTAAACTATTCTGTGATTCTATGATTCTATGACATCAGTGCATCCCAGCAGTGCTCTTCAACATGAGCTATGGGGCGGCTGGAAGGATGCACAGGCCAGGTTGCTTTGAATGCTACATCATTTCATAGTGCAAACTTAGGCCAGGTGCTTGGGGTTAAGGTTGCTGTGAATATGCACTTAAATCTGATTTTAATTTATTAACGTGTGTATGATTCCCTGCTGACAATGCTGCCGGGAAGAATGGAGCAATCTCCTGTTAGCCAGCACAGTAATGAGCCCGTTACTATGGAAATGAGCTTGTTACCCCTTCCCGCTCCCTGGCAGGCGAGGTGCAGGGAAGCTGGCTGTTCCCGAAGGCTGTGTAAGCAAGCGGTACCTGGATGACAGCTACGCCAAGCCCAGGGTGGGGTGGAGAAGCTGTTGACAGTAGCTGGGTGCTGGGATAGCTGCAGGGCGAGGTGGCCTGGGGCACATCCCACCAGCAGGGAGACAGCTTGAGCCAGCAGACAGGCACTTGTGGTGTCACGCAGCCCTGGCCGCCATGGGGGTGAGCACGCAAGTGTATTTCTCTAGGGGCACTGGTTCCTGCTGGGCTCCTTTGGCCTGTGTGCTGCTGGCCCTGGGACTGCGTACATACAGATGGGGCCAAGCACGGTGCTCCTGTGATGGGAGAGTGGGATGGAGAAACACCCTGTAGGTGTGCTGGCTGCTGGCACCTGGGGCAAGCAGGGCGCTCAGTCCCCAGCTCCAACACGTGGCAGGATGGGGCCACGTCTTCCTGCAGCAGCAGAGCTGTGCAACATCACCTCCTGGGAGGAGGCGACCTGGCAATGGATGGAGCTCTGCTCCCTCTTACAGGCCAGTGGGGATTGTTGGAGGTGGCTGGGAGCTGCCAAGGCTGAATTTGTATCTTCTGTCCTGCAACAAGCCCCTTTTCCCCCTGTGTGCTGGGACGGTGACGCAGCCCTGTGTGGGGGCCATGCAGCAGAGAGGACACCCAGGGCCTCGAGCTGGTCTTGGCAGGGTGACAGGGTGCTCTGACCACCCTGCAGGCTGTCTGCCTGCAATGGGCATCCCAGGGGAAAGGTGCTGTTTGCTCCACTCCCACAACCTCCCAGTTTAGGGTGAGGATATTTCCTTGCTTCTCTTACCCCAAATGATGTTCCCTACAGGGGAGCTGACATCAGGTAGGGGCAGGTGGTTCGCTCTGGGCTTTGCTGAGGATTGTCATGCTTCAGCCCACTCGCAGGAGGCTTTCCCAGCAGCAGAAGCACACAGCTAAACTGGGAGGAGGTGGGGGGTGAGTATTGCACTGGGTGCAGGGAGAAGCCCATGCTCTCCTTTGCGCTGCCCCATCTTCTCCTTCCCACCCCTGTGGAAGGGCAGCAAGGCTGCTGTCAGCAGGGTGATGCAAGACCTCCACAGCCGGCTGAGCATGGTCCCCAGGCAGAGAAAGTGCCTGGGCACAGCCCCAGGCCTTGCCACAGCCCACAGAGCAGCACTGAGGGACCTTTGCATGCTTCACCCTGGGCCATAAATGCAAGTGCACTGGCCTGGAGCAAGTGGTGAAAGGATGAAAAGAAGTAGCGATGGGAAAAAGAAAGAGGGACCCCTCCATCTCCAGCTTACAGCACGTAGTCAGCCAGCTTCAACAGGGACATGTGTACGGAGCAGAGCAAAATATATCTCCTGTGCTTTCGTTGCCGGTACCGTAGGACTCCCACCCCTCCATCAGTGGATGTGTGGGCCAGCAAGGGGGGGAGGGCGGGTAAAGGAAATCAGCTTTGCTGCAATGGTAGTCATGATTTGGGGGAACACGTAAAAAAATCACTGCTGCTTTAAAACCAGTCGCATGTTAGAGGCTGCAAAATGGCTTTATGCTCTGTCCCTGGGGAGACAATCAGGAGAGTCGCTCCAGGTCTCGGGCTGGCAAATGTTCTCCCTTTCGTGGCATGTTTTCTTTGATGGAAAAATAGATAATGAGAAACATTCAGAGTTGGAGGGGGTGTATGTCTGGAGATTTAGAAAATTTTTCATATGTTCCCACATAAAAAAATATTTTATACTTTACACTTCATTATATATATAAATAAGACAATACTTTTATATATATATATATATGTGAATATACACAAAAGCTCATCCAGGAGCTTTTACAGTGGGGCCCTGCCACCGTGCTGTGGACTGAAATGGCCCTCGCTGCCTCTTAGGCAGGTGCAGGGAGCCCTCAAGACTTCGCAGCAGAGCAGATCCCATCTGCAAACACAGCCATGCTTGCAGGAGCTCACTCCCCTTCTGCACGGTCTCCCTGTGCCCCCAGACTCCTGGCTTCTCCAGCATACGCCGTTTTCCGCTCATTATAAAATTTCCGTGGCTGAGCTTATCTGGGAGGTACAGTCGGTACAAAATGCCCATTCATCCAGGCCCCAGACAGAGATGGGAATACAATGGATTCTGCATGGAGCACAGTGGGGCTGTGCGCTTTAATATATGGCCAACACAAAACATTGGTCCTATGGAAAAGTCCCAGATCAGTAGTTTATGAGCTCAGAGCCTGCCTGGCTCAAGGCGCAGCTGCACCGTCGTCTGTGAGCACTCACGGCACAGCCGGTGTTCCGCGCCTCCCAGAAGCGACGTGACTGTGGTTAGCACAGCACAAAGCCCAGCTGCTCTGCAAGGACCAAGTATTTTTTTGGGCCACATCCCCTGTTGTGGCGGTCAGCCACAAGTGTGAGCAGAGCTGTTCTGCATTGGCCTTGCAGGTACTCGAGACAGCCCATGGCCTGACGTGCAATAGGTCTGAGAGCAAAGCAAAGGCGTTATCATCGCCTTATTCAGAGGTTATCAAGGGCTGCCCCAAAACAAGAAATCTATGAAACATAGACTTGCTTAGGGGCAAGGTTTAGTGGTGGAATTGACAACATTAGATCAATAGCTGGACTTTATGATCTTCAGGGCCTTTTCCAACCTAAATCAGTCTATGCTTCTATGAAGCTTTTGGGTTTGCAGACCTGATTTTCAAAAGCACCAGGCAAAAGCCTGCTCTCCTGCTGCTGTCTCAGTCTCTGCTTGGAGCCCTCAGCAGCCCAAGATGACCTTTTTAGATGGCTTACATGGGAAACCTGTGCCAAATAGACTCAGGAAAATAAGTATCCAAGTGCTATCCTGGTGAAAACCTCCCGGAGGAGCTGCCGGAGGAGCTGCCAGAAGAGCCAGTCCCGCCTCTCGTCAAGAAGAGCATTTTTACTGGTGTGACTTCAGCAGACCTTGCCAGTCACCAGAGCGGCCCTGCTCACGTTACTGCAGGGTCTCAGCCTGGCATCACCCTGCCTGCACAGCAGTGAGGCCAACTTAGGATTCAAGAGATGAGGCTCCCGTTCTTTTTTTATAAAGCAGAGCTGATATCATAAGTAACATGTCAGCATTTAACTCTTCAAAGAAAGAAGCTCTTCCCATAGGGCCATTCCCCTGCATTGAGCAGAAGGACACTGTGCCAGGCAGGACACAGAAGTGTCTGAAAAAGGTGCCAGGAGAGAAACTGGGGCTCCACAGGCATGTCAGCTGTCAATCAGCTGCAAATTTTTGACATTGGGGGTAGGAAGACTGAAGGAGCTTGTAGGGATTCTGCTTTCATTCCCAGCAGGAAATTTAAATCAAGAAGTCAGGAAGCTACAGGCTGGATTGGATCAGGTCCACCTCCCCTTCCAGATGTCTCTTGGGACAGCATCCTCCAACTCCAGGAGATGTTTCTGCTGGGGACAGTTACTGAGGTCCATCAGAAACTCCAGTGGACAAATCCTGGTGCTCTCCATAGCAGCCAAACACACCTGTACAAGTGCAGGTTTTCATTCAGGACATTTACTGCATCACTTGGGGCATTTGAGTCTCAGCATTAGGCAAAGTTTGTTTCTATGCCACTGCTTACAATATGTTCCAAAAGCACCGGTTCAGAAGCAGCATCATTGATTTCTTCTAATTATAAATCCTATAGCAAGTTTTCAGCTTGCAACAGTCACAGTTTTCCTCTCAGTGGAGCCAATAAAAGTTAAGAGTTGCTCCCTGGTTACTGTCATTACAACAATAAAAAGCCAGAGTAATTGAAAAGTGAATCAGGGAAACTGCCAGACTGGGGAGCAATGATAATAGAAGAAATTACCTCGGAGCCCAATGCAAAGTCTTGTCTCTGGCTGCACCGAGCTTGAGCCCATTCTGCACAAACTCCCGTGCTGATAGGTATCTAAGAGAGGACGCGCCTCCTGCATGAATGTACCGGAGCATAGGCCAAAGCAGGAACAATGGGCATATGCTTGCCAATGGACCAAACACTCAGTGCATGAGCCAACAAGGGTGATCTTGAACCCCATCTGAGAGGGTTCCTCTTTCTAAAATCCAAAATAACAACAGAACAATAAAAATCCCCCAATTTCTCCCTATATTAGCATAAAGCTTAAAAGCAAGAGCTGGAGATGCAGCAACAGATGCATATTTGTCAAGAGAATAATTATGTCCAACTAGATACATTAACTGGTACAGGAAGACCCCAAAACCCACAAGGCATTACTGTTTCCATGTTAAGATTAGAGAATAACCATGGTTGCGTTTGTAATCCAGGTAGCTTGAAGCAAAACAGCAGTAGACTCTGCGAAAACTTGTTAGTGGTGGTGCTGGTACACAGGGAGGCCAGCAAAGTCTTCTGAGGGTGAGAGGAAAGGAGCAGCATATGCCAACATGGGCAGTGGTGTGTCCTGAGGTAAGTTTTTACACCCATAGCTCTGGAGACAGAAATGAAGGAGCAAGGGGCTGACCCAGAGATGTTGTCCTTCCAACACAGTCATCCTGGGACAGAGTGAGGCAGATTCTGAAGCAGAGAATTGTCTTTTACTCCCCACAAGGATGGGATGCATGCACCATATCAGATGTCCCTGATCCTTAGCTACCTTGCCCATGTAAAGTCTGTGAGCACTTAGAATCACAGAATCGTTTGGGTTGGAAAAGCCCTTTAAGCTCACCAAGCCCAACTGTTACCCTAACCCTGCCATCCCACCACTAAACCCTGGCCCTCAGCACCACGCCTGCCCGGCTTTTAAATCCCCCCAGGGATGGGGACTTGACCCCTTCCCTGGGCAGCCCCTTCCAGTGCCTGACAGCCCTTGCGGGGAAGGAATTTTTCCTAATGTCCAACCTAAATCTCCCCTGGCACAACTTGAGGCCATTTCCTCTCGCCCCATTGCCCATTCCCTGGGAGCAGAGCCCGACACCCCCGGCTCCCTGCTCCTGTCAGGCAGTTGTAGGGAGTGATAAGGGCTCCCCTCAGCCTCCTCTTCTCCAGGCTATAAGTCATCAGGTATCTTGCTGATACTTGCAAATATCCTCAAAAAAGGCTGCAAATGAAGAGAAGGTCTCAGAGACACTGCTCTGGGCTGTGAAGCACTCACAGGGGTGAGCATTCATCTGGTGATGGGTGAACACAGGTTTTGGACAACTTCTAGAAAGATTGTTCCCTGAAGGGGAGAAAAGCCAAACCCATAAACTACAACAAAAAGGTTGTATTGGCCTCAGAGAACTGTCCCTGAGCCAAGAAAAGGAAGAGAACTGGTTGAACATCACACCCTGATGAGATGGAATAGGGTAACCACATGCAGGCGGGCTGCTCCTGTTGCTATGAAGTGACCATCAGGATGAAATTATGGGTTTGGCATATGGGTGGACTCAGGAAGATGCTGGGGCTCAAGTTCAGGTTTGAGTTTCCCCAAGACAAAGACCCCAAAGGAAAATGCAGGATTGGGTGGTCGGTGAGAAATCATTGCTTTTACCTCCATGGTGTTGATGTGCAACCAGCGCTGCAGGAAGCCAGCCAGGAGGGCTGCAAACACTGGGCAGCCTCAAGGCACCCTGCAAACCTGTGCTAACAACACCTCCCGACACCGCTGCAAGGCAACCATAGGAATTAACCCCCATTTCCACACCTCTAGTTGCCAAGAGAAACGCTTTTCAGAATCGTGCCGGTTGTGAAGTACACAGCTGCTCGGTTTTACTTGCGCTTTTAACATTAAAGAAAGCCGGAGATGGGTGGCAAGATTTCCTCATGTACAACAAAGCAGGCTGGAAATTTGTGACTAAATACCGGGGGGATTTGCAATCCAGCTTTGAACTGTGCAACAGGGAGCCACTGGTGACAATTGTGCGCTCGCTATTTTTAGCTGGGCAGCATGAACTTTGCATCCCCGAGGAACAAGGACAGCAGCAAAACCACCCGACCCACCAGACTTGCTTTTCAGAGAACTCATCTGGGGCAAACCCAAGGACTTTGGCTCTTGCCCCTGCTGTCTGCTTTTCTGCAGATTTTCTCCACCAGGTTCTTGATTGTTGCAGGAAACAAACAAATAAATAGAAATGTAGAAACCAGTGCTTCAAAGGGTAGATGGATAAATGTAGACATATGTGTGCAAAACTGCCTGTACACAACACACACAGATACTATTAAAATATTTTTTTAATAAAAATAAATATTTCAGGGTCCAGATTTGATCAAAGTGCACTTATTTTTCTTAGTTAATCACTTTGAGGATTAATGATCGTGCATCTGTGCAATGAGGTGCAGCAGTGGTTGGGGAAGATGACCTTAGATAACACACCAAGTGGCTTGGGACTGATAAGGTTTGTCCTGTCCTTACCACCCCTGGGGGGAAAGAAGCGGGGATTTCTTGCTGAATCTTTTCCGCAACGCTGGCTATGCAATCTGATCAGACGCTATCGCCACACTCTCAGTTGCAGAAGCAGGCACAAGTCCGCATCACCTCTCCTCCACAGCAGCATTAATCCGGAGGTGTTTGGCCTTTCTGAGGTTTCTCACAGGTGGGTGGATCAGAATAAGGCGCACAAGTCCCCATGCTCGCTGTGCTGTAGGCAAGCCCGTGTGTCAGGCTATAAAGCCTCAGAGTTCGAGGTGCTGCTCACAGGGGGAGGCTTGGGGTGACACGAAGCATTTCTGCCCTTCTTCATTGACTGCGCCGATGGCTCAGAGAGCCTGGTCTCCTCACCTAGCACTGCAAGTCGGCCAATGGGAATGATCCCTCTTCTGCACCATTAGCAGATACTAATACCACAAACCCTACACATGTGCAAAGTTCCTCTGCTGCAAAATGTTCATTTCTACATATTCTGCAGGAATTGTCTGGTTTTAATATCTGGTACGTGTAAGAACAACATTTACATACTGCACCTACAGCAGAAGTCAGCTAAGAGGGAAATGTTCTCTGCTTGTGCTCGCCATGCAGGCACAACTGCAGAGTCAGAAGGAAAAAGGGCAGATTCAAGGTTGTGGCTCATGGCAAGGTGTAAGAGCTTCCAGGGGAGCCTCTCAGGGTCTTATCTCTGTTGGGATGGTCAGGATTGATACCAGACTGCTGCATCTCCAGCCTGGAAGAGCATCTCTGGCATAGGGCTGTGTTTCTCTACTGCTCTACCAGCATTAAGCAAGCTGGCAAGAGCTCTAGCAACATGCATTTGCAACGTTCACACTGTTAGTGTTAAATGAACCCAAAAGAGCAAAATTTGCAAAGTTATATTGAGGTGTTGAAATGAGGTTGAAAAAAACCCCAAGGAGGGAACTGCGTCATGCCCACACGCCTCTCTTCCTCCGAGTACCATGCTTGTTACCAGTGGCTGAGTCTAACTCGGTCCTCTTCCCACAGTTCGACATGCAGAGGATAACACTGGAAGAGCTGAAACACATCCTCTACCACGCCTTCCGGGACCACTTAACGATGAAGGACATTGAGAACATCATTATCAATGAAGAGGAGAGTTTAAATGAAAACTCTGGCAACTGCCAAACAGAGTTTGAAGGTAAGAGGGGAAGGTTCTGTACAATTATTCTCTTTCTGATTCAGCTGTAAAACTCAGTCTGATCCATGACGTGCAATGGGCAGGCATGGAGTTAGCATGGAGTTATTTTAGAGGAAGTAGCAATGATGCACTTGGAGAGCTCAAGAGTTGCCATTCACCTTCTTCCATGTGGTCTAAGTACGGCTGATCCTGTTTCAGGTAGGGGGATGAACTGGTGGGTGCTTTGCCTTATGGCCCTCCTTTCTCTGGTGGGATTCAAGCAGAGGGATGTGCAGTCCATGCTGAGGTCAGTGTCTTAGACAGACTGAATTTCCCTCCCAAAACACACATATCTCTCTCAGCTTATCACAGAAAGACTTTATTGGCACTGGGTCCTGCTCTAGCAAGCTGTGTTAGGCTCCACCAGTTCTGTGTTTTCTTTTGACAAACAGAAAAAGTCTGCTCTGGGCTCCCAGGGGACAGCAGGAGCAAGTCCTCTATCTGCATTGCAACACCAGCAATGGTGCCAGGGTTTAACCCATCAGGTTAAACCTGAACACCACAGAGCTGCTCACTGACTGCCCCCATCCCTCAGCGGGATGGGGGAGAGAATCAAAAAAAAAGTAAAACCTGTGGATTGAGATAAAGACAGTTTAATAAAAACAGCAGAGGAAAAGAATAACAACAACAACAATAATAATAGTAGTAGTAGTAAGAGAATATACAGAATATACAGAACAAGTGATGCGCAATGCTCACCGCCCGCTGACCAATGCCCAGCCCGTCCTGAGCAGCGATCACTCTCCCTGGCCAACTCCTCCCACGCCTGATGCCGTATGGTCTGAAATAGCCCTGGGGTCAGTTGGGGTCAGCTGTCTTGTCCGTGCCCCCTCCCAGTTCCTTGTGCCCCTGGCAGAGCAGGGGAAGCTGGAAAGTCCTTGACTTAGTGTAAGCCTTGCTCAGCAACAACTGAACCATTAGGTTGTTACCAACAGGTAAACTGGTACTAAATCCAAAACATGTCACTATGCCAGCTACTAGGAAGAAAATGAACTCTGTCCCAGCCCAAACCAGAAGAGAAATGGGCAGAGATGGTGCATCTGCACTCTACTGCCCTGCACACCTCTTGTTCAGCCCTGTTGGGACCACTGGTGTAGAGCTTCAATATGCTGCACAGGTACACCCCAGCACAACTCAGCACATGTGAGAGTGTCTGTAAGATCAAGATCTAAGCAAACCTTGGAGGTAGATGGAGAAATGGAAACGTTGCTTCAGCAGCTGCTGCTTAACACAAGGTCCTCTCAGCAGTGCCACAAGACCACTGAGCAGTCAGCAACTGGGATCAGGCACAACCTCAACATTTACAGCAGATTTTGCACTTTGAACGGAGGTAACACTGGCAAGAATATTTCCCATTTTAAGCCACCCTGCCTGGGAGAAGGATTTTCTTGGCCAGAGGAACTTGTGCTGCTCCAAAGCATTGCTGGTTGGAACAACTAAACAGATACAAATCATCTCAAGTGCAGAAAAGTCGGGGAAGATACCTACAGAGAATCTCAGGGTTTGTGCACCTCACCCCAGGACAGCTACTGTGCTTTCCCACCCACAGCAATGCTGCTTGATATAGGCCATTTAGGGGAAAATCCTGATGCTCTGAGGGGTCAAATAGCCTCTGAAAGGGCATCAGGCAGAGATACAGAAGCATCTTTAAAACAAAGGAAAGGATAAAAATATTAGTGCAATTCTTAATCTGGCTAATTAATGGGATGCAGAAGCTATATCCAGCACGCTCACCCTCTGCTAAATACTGCAGAAAAGATGTAGAGGAGCACAGCTGAATTTTAAAAAGCCTGCAGGAGGGAGGCAAGCAGTAACACTCTTCGAATCAAGCCAAGCAACATTTTTTTTTGTTCCTTCTGGAGAGCGGCGGGGAGGAAGAGATGCTTACTGACATGAATGGAGTTGTTAGTCCCCACTGACCTGCTGATTCAGTGCAGACGTGCGCCAGCTGTCACCGCGGCGAGAGGCATGCAGGCTTCCTTCAGCTCCGGTACTTGGGTGAACTATCCCAGTCGCAAAAAAAAAAACAAAATTGGTTCCGAAAACCTAAATGCTCAGCACCTCATTTTGGAAGTCCCAGCTTCCAAAAGTACAGCAAGAACAGCTTTTGTCGTGGGATGTTGGCATTGCTGGTGCTAGGCAGAACCTAGAAGCAAAACAGACCCTTTTTTAGATGTTGTTAGAAATACACACGCACGCGCACAAGTCCCCCAGAGAATAAAGATCAACTGAACACTGTCAACAAAGATGCAAAGTTTTGCTTCAGGTCCCGGAGGAAGGGGACGGTTCTGGTCCATGGCAGCTCTGACATGAGCATTTCTGCCAAGAAAGGCTGGCTGAGAGCAGGTTGCGTCCCTGCAGCGCTCTGGGCTGGACATGCCGTTACCTGAACGACCTACTTCTGCCCCAGTGTTCCTATTTCCCAAACACTAAGATCCCAATAGGCTCAAAAGCAGGAATTATAGGGCCTCATGGCACTGAGGGAGAACTGTCATGAAGGTTGGACAGCATCTCAGCCTGGCTTCAAATGGCTGTACACAAGTGTCTCCACGTAAGTCAGTCACCCTTTACTCACTTCTTAATTAGTGGACTGAAGACGATGCTTTTTGGGTATAATTCCTTGAGCTTATTTTAGGTGCTACCTTGGGATCGGATGAATTGCACCTTAAAAAGCATCTATTTCTTTCAAGTGTAAAGGTAGCCTAAAGGGACAGCTTAGAGGCTTGCATCTATATTTAATGTACATTTCATCCATGCCATAGAAGTGCCTTTAGTTATGGGTAGGAATGAAGCCAAGATGAGCCCTGATGGTTTTCACTGAGATTTGGGAATGGCTCCTAAGGGAAGAGGCTTAGCAGATACTTTCAGTAATGCCTTGCTGAAATGGGAGATCTCCACTTACCAACACCTCACCATTGAAGAGAAGCCCCCAAACGCTTCTCCATCCTATGGACAGAGACATCCCCCCTTCTCCACACCTGGGATTAGCTGGGTAGCACAGGACACCTCACCATCAGTAAAAATGCATACAATTTTCTGTCATTCCCATAATTTTGCCATCTTGGCTTCTTGTATAATATGGCCTTCACAACTATGTAATATTCTTCCTGTATGTATATGCACAGTGTACCTTATCTCTCTCTCCCACACTCCTATACACACACGCAACCAGGTACACACTTTAAATTAAATACAATATTCATATTATGGTCAGGGACAAGGCCGGGATTTTGTTCAGTTCACTCTGAACAAGAGAGTCATTTGCAAGATGTCAGATCTGAGCTTACATTACAACTTTCCCTCCTACACATTTCTAGGGGGTTTCGTTTGCCTTATTCTTGATGAAGAGCAAAGCAATGAAAATGTCCAACTCCTCAGTACAAGCAGCCCACACCAGCCCCACCAATAAAGAATTCAACCAGAAGGGAGGCACAATTATGTCTTCAGCCTTTCTTTCAATTTTTATTAATGCTTAGGGCAGGAGAACGAAGCTGAGCACCAAGAAGAGGGTGTGTTTTTATGAGGAGAGACACAAGAAAATGACAACTGTTTGCAGTGACATTGCACTAACAAAAATTTGTAGCACAAAAATCATTTGTCTGGCAGTTCCTTTTATCCAAACACTCATGACATTAAGCTCGTGGCAAACGAGTACCAGCTGGTTATGGTGACTAGTGCTGTCTGCCACGGGTATTTCATCTTCAGCCCTGATACTCAAATTAACTAGATGTGCAAGAGCTGTCGCATCTCCCCTCCCTGCTCCCCCCAGACAAGCACTAGGAGCATCCACTCCTCTGCTAAGGGCTTGGGAATGAAACACTGACATCTTAAAATGAAAATAACTCTAGCCAGCCAGAGAAAGCAAATATCACTCACCTTTGGCAGGGTTATGGCAGAAGCCACTATAAATACACGGTAGCTTTTCATGTTAGCAAGCCTAACAGCCTAGCAGGCGAGAAGGCTCTCAGCACTTACCCTGACCATCTCAAACCCACCGTGGGCATCATGACCAGCCTGGCAGCCACAGCCAGTGGACTGATGCACCTTGAAATGGGCTGGACCCACTAACCCCTGGTGGAAAAGTTATCATCACGACCGCAGCTCTGCCTCTGCCACCTAGTGACACAACCATGAGTCCTCCTCGCCAGCACGTTCACTGCATGGTGAGAAGATGAAGAATGACCCAGTCTTGATTTGCCTTCACTTCTTGAGATCTTGTTTACATTGGGTAGCCTGGGAGTTGCTCTCCCCCCTAACATGTGGCTGGGGCATCTCTAGAGGAGCTTCAGGCTCTGACCATGTTCAGGGAACCAGCTCACATCCAAACTCCTGCATGTCCCATGGATATTAAAAAATCCTCCTGGCAGCCAAATGCAAAACAGATTGAGCATCCAACCTTGTGACAATGCCAGCTATGGAAACCAGCAGGAAAAAGCAGAGATGTCAAAAGGTCTATGAATTTGGAGAGAGAATTGAGGGCAAAAGCTCACCAGTTAGCAGGGAGAGCAAAATGGGTCTTCGTATTTAAGAGGGCAATACACAGGGCAGCACATAGTCTTGTTTACAGTGAAGAAAGTAATCTCAGCTGCTTTGCCTCCCTGTGGATTGCAAGGGGGCAGAGGAACTGTAAGACGCATCTTCTTTCTGGAGTAATCCCTGCTGAGCCCCAACCAACAGTAAGGGGGTCTCTCTGGATCTGCAGCACCTCTACATTGCAGCACAGACATTTCCCCTTTCATTTGAAGTTATTTGGTAGGTTATTTGTGCACCTTCAGCTGGTAAAGAACAATAACAATGACTTACCTGGATCCTGCTGCTCTCAAACTCTGGTGTTACTTGATGGTATAACAGAAGACTAAAGAAATAGTTCAATTTGGGAACACTTCTGCAAGAAACACTGAACATGCTTTACTCTCTTCCTCTGAATAGGAGAGTTGTCATCACAAAAAGCCTTGGCCAGTCTTTGCCTGCTGCTCCCAGACACCGTAATCAGCATCAGAGTCCTGCACTGAACAGCAATGCTGGCTGTGATGGCTTATGGCACTGTTCTGTCTGCTGGCTGGGAGTGTTTTCAAAGTACAGAAATAAGAGAAAAATAAAGGAAGAAATACCTAGAGCTGTGATTTAACAAGCTTTTCAAAGTACCAGGGCATCATGCACAAAACCAAGGAACCACGGTATGGATTCTGCGTGCATTATAAAAGTGAGCGAAGGAATCGAGGAGTAGAGCAGCACAGGCAGAAAGCAAGTCATTTAGGAGAGCTGCTGTAAGGGGTTTTCATTATCTGCACAGAATATAGCGAGTCCCCTGGAGCGCTAGGGGTGCAGCCTCTCCCTGCCCTGGGCAGTCGGACTCAAAGCGCTGCCTAACGAGGGCTGCTAGTGCCTTCAGCGCTGAGCTGATGCTAGGACCGCGTGGGAGCTGGGATTAGGACACAGGCAGTACTAAATCCTGGCCAGAGGACTTGGTGGGGGGGATGAAACAAGTGTTCAAACCGCAGCATCCAGTGCTCCCTCCTCTCTCTGTGATGAGGTTCAAGCAGTGTGCCCAGGTGGCCAAGAGGGCCAAGGGCATCCTGGCTTGTATCAGGAGTGGTGTGGCCAGCAGGAGCAGGGCAGTGACTGTGCCCCTGTGCTGGGCACTGGTGAGGCCACCCCTCGAATGCTGGGGTCAGGGTTGGGCCCCTCCCTCCCAGAAGAACATGGAGGGGCTGGAGCGTGTCCAGAGAAGGGCAAGGAAGCTGGGGAGGGGTCTGGAGCCCCA
>NW_009260614.1:2167609-2183415 GCF_000687185.1 Egretta garzetta
GGCACCTTCTGGTTCCCTACAACTGCCTGAGAGGTTGGGCTCTGCTCCCAGGGAATGGGTGATGGGACGAGGGGAGACGGCCTCACGTTGTGCCAGGGGAGGTTTAGGTTGGACATTGGGAAAAAATTCCTTCCCCGCAAGGGCTGTCAAGCACTGGAAGGGGCTGCCCAGGGCAGGGGTCGAGTCCCCATCCCTGGAGGGGATTTAAAAGCCAGGCAGACGTGGTGCTTAGGGCCAGGGTTTAGTGGTGGACTTGGCTTTGCTAGGTTATTGGTTAGACTTGATGAGTTTAAAGGTGTTTTCCAACCTATACGATTCTATGATTCTAAGTTTTTTTTTCCGTATATTCTAAAAACATTCTCCTGGACTTTTCCAAACATCAGCACTTGGAGCCTTTTCCTGGCCACATTTTAGATTTATTGTCATTCCAAGCATGTTGTCAACCATCTGAAAGTCTCCCATCATCACAAGCCTGTCCATGAGAAAAAAGTGATGGGTGCATCCCTTCTCAGGCCAAAACAAGACCATGCGTTACTGCCCAGAGCGGCAGGGCAGAACTACCTGTCCTGTGCATGAGGATCTTCTGGCTTTCTGTGATTATCTCAGAGGACCTTTTCAAACAGATTAACCTTCACAGCACCCCAGTACCATATATTGTTCTTATATTCATAGGTAGGGTGGCTAAGACAGAGAGTCTTCAGTGATTAACTTAAAAAAACTTAAAATTAAATAAAATAAGACAAAACCTAAAAATCCCAGCTCTGTCTGCATTTTAACTGCCACAAATTACTCTCATCTCTTTTGACAATTATTCTGCAAGCATTCATTTGAAAAGGTTCTTAATAAGTCTGATTTGCTTAGGCACAGAAAACCTAAAGACAGTTTGGAAAAATAAGTAACGAGCTGTGCATACTCATGGGAACTGTCACAGTGGGTTTTTAAGTGTTGTTGGGGAGCACATCCTGAATCTCTGCTCATTCCCAGTTAACCTGGATGAGTCTAAGGGATTCACCAAAGACCGATATTTCTAATTAAAAAGAACTTTAGAGAAAATTCTAAAGAGTCCAGAGAAGGGCCACCAAGATGATCAAAGTCAACCATTGGAATAATCTCTCCAGGGGAGGGGTTGACTCCGCCACGCTGGACATTTTTAAGACTCAGCTGGACAGGGTGCTGGGCCATCTTGTCTAGACTGTGCTCTTGCCTAGAAAAGTTGGGCCAGATGATCCTTGAGGTCCTTTCCAGTGTGGGATTCTATGGTTCTGTGATTGATTAAAGCTTCATAAAGAGCTTAAAAGAAATAAACAGAGAAACCAAAGCACACCTAGAAGCATTTGAGGGGTTTAAAAGCCAAGATGAGAAAGGACTTCCTGCAGCATGAGAGGGTGATCTATTAGGAAAGTTGGTTTGGAAACAGTGAAAGGTAAGGTGGATTATTTGGAAATGTCCCAGCAGGGAGAAGTAAGATTGGCCAGTGCAGGGGATCTCGGAGGTGTGGACTAGAGGGAGGATTTCTGAGCTCAGCTGATCCTGGTGGAAAGCAAACCCATTACTTTGGCTGGGCATCTCACCTTTCCCATGTCTTCCCTGCAGTGCACGCCCAGAAGCAGAACAGACAGACCTGTGTACGGAAGAGCCTTATCTGCGCATTTGCCATGGCCTTTATTATAAGCGTGATGTTGATTGCGGCCAACCAGATCCTGCGGAGCGGCATGGAGTAGCCTCTTGCCATGACACTGTGAACCAAACTGACCATGCATGCGCATGCCACCGGGTGAGCTTCCCCCGAACCGACTCTCACACGGCAAAGAGACAGAGGCAGACAGATAAAGCACTATTCGACAAGGAGCCTGAGGCCAGCAGCGTAATGTGTCTTGTGAATCAACTACATCCTTTTGGCAGGGACATAAAAGGGCTGTCTTAATGCTTTAAAGGTTTTGTTTCCTAATGCAATAAAAAAAAAAATATACGGGAGTCCCGAATTATTGCTTCAAAACAGCAATGGTAACTTGGAAGAAACTTTCATCCAGCAGCCTGTTTTGCAGTTTTAAGGAGGCACAGCCTCATGACTTATTGCAGCAGGGCTGTCTTTTAACCTAGGGGCCGACTGACTATTCCGCGTAGCTCTCCGCTGGGCCCGCATTCCCAGGAAGTTGACCGTAGCATTGCCACAAGCCAGTTCCGTTTGTTTTTTTCACGTACTCCAGCTTCACTTTGTTTTTCCCTTATGACCATGCCTTTGAGTGTAACGGCATTAGAGGGGAGCTAGAGCATCCTTGTACAGTATTTTCAGAGTAAAAAAGAGGAGAATTTGCCAGCATCATACAAAATTTCTATTTTTGCTTCATAAATGCCACCTTTGACACAAGACTGTGGGGTAGTATGAGTCTGGTTTTGCCATTTTTTTTTCCAACCGTGAATCAGGGCTTGAGAAGCACCACCTGTTTATCACACATGGGCATTTCTGAGATTTGTGCACAGTCTTCCAGCCGACTCTGCAACCACCAGCGCCAGTTAAAACTCCCTTGATTTGGTCCTGTCTGCATATTCAACAACATTTGCTTTCCAGAAGTTTTGCCCTTCTTCTAGATTGGTCTTCAGTAACCTTATCTGAGACGAAAATCACGAGGAAAGCTCAGGAAGAGCTTTCCTCCCCTCTTCTCACCTGCACAATTTTTATTTATTTCGTTTCATATGCCCTGGTTGTAATCTGCAGCGAAACCTCTATGTCAGACACCTTCTCATGGAGAGGTTATATTTTCACCTACATGGTAGTGTGTGGTTTTGACCAGCCGGCTGCTCCGGTGCCTCCCAGGAGCCGTCTCACCACCACCACCACCACCACCACCGTCCCATGAGCAGGATCCAAAGAAGGTAAGCTGAAAAGCAGACTGCAGCAAGAGAAGAAGGAATCAGAGCCCACCGCCATATGTTACGTAGTGTGTCAGACTTTCAGATCCTGCAACTGTTAGTTATTTTTCCTGGAAGAGATTTTAATGAGCAGCAAGGAGAAGATGCAGACTAGAGACACACACATCCCGTGGCAAGCGCAAGGACTGGGTGAGCCTGCAGCCAGGATTACATTGGAAAGCATTTTTCCTTTTAAACTTGATGCAAATCCTTGCACTTACCTTCGGATGAATTGTGCAGCTGTGTGTCACCCCAGGAGAGATCTGGTTTCCTTGCCCTCCTGGTGAGGTTTCCCAACCAGTGCTCATGGATCTGGCGTGCGGAGCACTCCCGGGAGGTCCACGGAGGCAACCAGGCGTTGGAGTTGCGGTGGCTTCGTGGTGCCAGCTGGGCGAGCTCCAGAAACACCAAGGAACAGCAAGATCTTGCTCCTGTAAATGTAGACGACTGTTTCCTGTGTCATGAGAGGGGGCAGAATGGCTCCCCAGGGAACTGCAAACCACGAGCTTCCCTCATCCTACACAGCAGCCATTGGCTTAAGCCTGGATCCATCCCAATGACTCGTTTCAGGTCTCTCTTTGATTACAAGTTTGATTGGTAACATTTAACCTGTGTTTTTTAGTAGTCTAATTTAAAAGTTTGCTTCTCATTGTATCTCTTCACCCCTTTAAACTCACGTCATCACTTTGGGTTTTGCCTTTAGGTGTGCGTCTCAGCCGCCCACCTCCACATCGTTGCCATTTTCCTGGTGCCTCCCCTCCATCACCAAAGATGACAGCCGTCTTTTCCAGAGCAGCTGAGTTATTTTTTTCTGCCTCTCACAAACACACATGTCTGTATTTCTGTTCTGCTGTGACTAATAGAGGTCAACTACAAAATATTCCGCAAAAAATTGTTATATCTCCCAGAAGATGGAGAGATTTATGTTTGCTGTAGGGCAGCAGCAGACTTCAAACCAACAGCGGAAAAATCTTACAGAAGCTCTGAGCCAAGGCACACTCCCAGCACTTGCTGTGCTGGACATTGCAGATAACGAGCTTTGAGATCATTTTAAGGAAACTGTCATCCACATTTTTAGGTCTCAGGGGCATGTGAAAAGGTGGCAGCAGTGGAAAAAAAAAAAGTCTAAATGTTACTTGCCACTAAGTAATACTTATTTTTTCCCCCGGGACTGTGCTGGAATGAACATGGGCAGCATGGGCAGGTGGAGATGGAGCAGCGAGGTGGGCACCCAACCCACCAGCCCCGCTCAGCAATGGCAGAAACACAGGGCAGAGCAGTGCCTCTTTGCTGAGCGCAGAAACACAAGCTAAACCACGTAGACCCGGCATTTCTCCATGTTCTTCTCACTCGCCTGACAGCTAATACCGGGCAGACTCCAATTATAACAGCTACCTTACAGATGAGATGATCTTTTGCATTCCTTTAAGCTTTCTGGAAGGCTCCATAATTTCTACATGCATGTTCCATAAACACCTTTGTAAATACAGTCATTTTTTTCCAGTATAATTCTTCACCTTGAAGCTCCATTTGTAAAACCAAACCTATAATGAATATATCTGTAAAAGCCATAGCCTGGTGTCAGTAGAGTTCATTGCAAAACTCCCCACTGATTTTACTAGGTACAGGATTTGGGGGGGGTGGGGGTTAGGGGTTTGCTTTTTCTGTAGAGAACCCAATTCGTCCATTATGAATCAGCGTCATGTCTTGCCAGCAGTCTCCTTTTCCTTCCTAGAGCAGCCTTTCTCCATCTAAAGACATCTTGAAGCGATCCCTTCTTTAATCAGTCAGGCTCTTCTGGTAGCTCGTGGCAATGCAGGATGGATCCGGCCAAGCCATTTCATCCTTTCCTCACCCCACAACCTTTCTACCAGCACCTTCCTGTCCTTCCTAGCCAGCAGCATTGGACCTGTGTCTCTTACCTACCTCCCTGGCTCCATTTATGTAACACCCATTTATGTTCTTTTTTTTTTGTCTTCTACACAAGAAGGGGAAAAAAGGGCTTTTTGTTGCTTTTACAGACAGTAGGTAAAAATAGAGCAGTAAAATTTTGATTGGAACCTGATGGCAAAAGCTTAGGGGGAAGAAAGTCGAAGAATCAAAGAAATAAAAATAAAAAACCCCACATCCCATACTTTAAGAAAAAAAAACCTATTTAAGTGCTAATTAACATACTTAAAAAATACCCAGACTGCAGCAGTGCTAGGTAGAGCTGTCAGAAAAAGCACTAAACTTATGCTCTTGCCAGTTACATGAGAATTTAAGTGTCTTTTCAGCACTGCAATTCTGTACGAAAAGGATATTGCTATGGCAACCCTCGCTGTTCGTGACATGTATGCCACCGTGTCGGAGTGACACGCAGCAATTGCAGACGCACTCCCAGCCAAACCAAGGATGGACAAACAGCTCCCAGCAGCCCCGGATAGCATTTCAGCTCGTGGATTAGCAAACTGTTAGCAAATCGTGAGCACCCCAAAGACAACACTTTTGGTTTAGCCACAATAAAAAAAAAAATATGAGTGCAATTAAACAGATCGACATGCAGGGAAGTCTTCGAGATGGACATGATTGTTTTAGCTGGAGATAGGCTTTGGTTTGGTTTGGGAGCAAGGGAAATCAATGCAGCATACATGCTGCTCGACACAGCCTGTCCTGTGCTTGTTGAGGATGCTTTGGGCAGGTCCTTCATGTAGGGATTGATCTCTGATGGGGATTTGGGTTACTGCTCCTGCAAGGCACCGGGCTGCATCGCTGATAGCCATTAACTTTGACTTTAATCATTGGCTTTAACTCCTGGAGAAGCCAATGGAGGGAATGGCAGGCACGCAGCACACTGAAATACTTTGGAGGCCACAGAGAAGTGAATTCCAGCAAAAGCTGCTGAAGGAACATTGCTTACCTGTCAGGTCCAAAGCTATACCGTAAGGTCAGCCACAAAGAAAACCACAGCTGAGGAGTTACCAGGCAGCACAAGTGCATCACCTTGGTGGTGGTACCCCTGGGGAGCACAACAGGCTGTGCCACCCAAGGACTTCACTGGGGCCTGACCCACCACTTAGAAGTAATTTCTAGTCAGAAGCAATATCAGAAGTAATATAGAGAATTAAACAGGGTGGGCAACTGGGAAAACTTGGCTTTTTTAGGAAGGATATGGTCCTCATGCTGTTGGAGGTCCTATAGGATAAAAGAGTGTTGACAAAGAAAAAGTAATTTTTTTTCGTATTTGATGGGTATGCACAAATATGGCAGTTACTGTTAGCAGACACCCTGTCCTGGTGATGGTGCTCACAGACCCCCCCCAAGACAAGGCTCACCTGTGAGCAGAAGGGCAGGAGGTGGTAGGAGACCCAGCTGCCTGCCCCAGCTCCTAGGTGAGCTAGAGCGGAATACTTGGGTATCATCCAGTGCTTTGGAGAGATTTTGTACAGACTCTTCAGTGATTATTGGGAGCTCACGTTGGATGTGGTGCATTGGTAGGGCTGGACGTTGGTTGCTTTAAATGGGAGACTTCCAGCAACTTCAGAAAAGAAAAGATATATAAATATACCCATATTTTTAAGCTGGGGCCAAGTAAATGGATTTTTTTGTCCTTATCCCATAAGAAATAGGGTACCAAGCAAGCAAATCAAGAAAAGATAGAAAGCATTCCCAAGGATGCTACTCTGGATGGCTGAAGCCTGTTTGACAGACTTGCATCAGCAAAGTACCCACTGCCAAACACTTTTTTCCATGGAAAGCATAGGAATATTGTTTCACAAAAAAACCACGCTGCACCTTTCTGCCTGCTGCAGAAGACCAAAACATCTCCCAGGATGGCTCTGATGGCTGTCCAAGGTCCAGTGCTGGCTCTGCTCAAGGCGACACACCGCCTTGCGAGGTGCCTGGCACAGGGAGACTCGCAGCTTTTTTGACTAAAGACTCTTCCCCCCACCTCGCGTGCACGTGCCCGGAGCAAGCAGCGCTGCAAAGGGCTGTCATCGCACAAAAGCAGGAGGTGCACAATCCCGAGTCAGACTTAGATCTGCGAGGAGAGAAGCAGTAGGAGGAATACATTAAGATCAGTAAGAATGAAGTTCCCTATTTTATCCACCCGTGTAATAAATTATTTAGTTTCTCCTTTATGGATGATTATTTGAAAGAAGAAAAACCAACTCTTCTAAAATGAGAATCTGATGAAGTATCTTTTTTTCTTGGCTCTGAATCACGCTTACATTCCACAGATGAAGATGTACAGAACTTGCTGGTTTTCAATCTATTATTTTACTGTACTGTGTTCTGACAGTGCAATTACATTTCCCTGGCATCACTTAAAACCTATTACTTTCCCAGGAATTTAATACAGAGAAAGAAAAGGCTCACAACATTTTCATCTCTATATATTGTCGGTTGTTATCAGGACTGGATCTTGTTTTTCTGCAGTTCAAGTAGGACATTTTAGGCAGCTCTAGGAACTGTAGATGCTTCACCAAGACGAAGATGGAGAGAAAATCTAACAACAACATTTTAATTGGGAGCGTACTCCACTCTAGCCTTGCCAGTGGCAAAAGTTTGAAAAACTGCCTCAGTTTGGCATCTTCACTAGGAAAGAATTTTGGCCCCAGAAGCAAGGAGAGGGAGAAAGGAGAAAAAAGAAATCCTCTCGATCTAAAGATGGGTACTTGACAATTTGATGATGAAAATACTGTAGGATTTTTTTAATTTTCTGTCAAGACAGACCAAAATACTTTGTAGCCTTGAAGAGCATTACTAAATGGAATTGCCATTTTCCAACTAGTGATTTTCTACAGCTCTTCATGGCCAGTCATTGCCATCATCATGAACAAGCACCTTCAAACATCGCTATTTTTACAACACTTTAGGCGAGATCCGTATCACAACTTTCCTTTATCAGCTGCTCTTCATCAGCCAACAAAGAGACACTTGACCATCCCATTTGAAGCTGTTGAGTGTGCTCTAGTAGCTACCCCTCTGGTCTTGCCAGCATGTCTTGTCTAAGTGAGCAGTCCCACTACACCCAGACCATACTGCCAATGTGTTTGCAGCATCGGGCCCCTGGCGTTGCCGTTTGACATCAGTCTTCAAACACATGCCTCTATATTCGTATTGCACCAACCCAAGAACAGTGTTGCATTTCCTAGCATCTCTTTCAGAGAAGCCAAAGTTATTTCAGCTTCCTGCAGTAGCTCCTGGGGGCAGAAGAGAGTTCCTCATGGACCCCAGGGTAAACCAGAAGTAACTCATTAGAGTTAATTTGCTTAAACTGGAATAAGCCCAGAATCCAGCCTGTTGCCATTTAATCCATACTAGTACCTAACTAACCAGCGCCTTCCAATTCATCTCTAGGAAGTTGGTCACTAATGAGTGCATCTCCTTTTTGTGATCATTTCATCCCTCACTGTTTTCAAGCCATTTACTGTTCATTGCTAAACTGACCATTTTTTGCTTGTTAACAAAAGACATGGCATTTTAATTAAAGAAAACAGCTCACAAAGTCAGCAGCATAATGATAAAAAAAAAACCACCTTTGTACAAAATACTGTAAATATTAATATAAATTAACTTGGCATGCAACTTAAATAAATCCTATGTTATTGCAAGTTACCCAAGTGTATAAAGACGTGTATAAAGGAAAACCGAATGCCATATGTATCGGCTGTTTCCTCTAACCAAACACTACTGTAAATATATAATCTGTATAAAAAGATTTTAATTTTACCATTATTTATGCAATAGAAATAAAGGTTTTTTTTCTTTTGATGAGGGATGAAGTTTCTTTTTTCCTCATTTTGAAGCAGTCATTGATATTTATGATACAAGAGCAAAAGCTGGATTTGCATAAAATATTAGGACAGAGACCTTTTCTTCCTTCTGAGGGATACATGAACATTTGGGGAGGGTTATTTTGCTTTGAAAATAGATTTACATATTTTAAAGCCTGTTACTACAGAAAGAGCTCCTGGCTGAATAGATGTCTTGGCTGTTCAGAGCTGGGCTCAATGCTTTGAGAGCAACGCAGACGCACAGGACTCGTTAGCATGCCAAAGAGAGGAATTGAACTTCTCCTCTGGAAGTGGAAGTCAGAGCCACAACCAGTGTGGTTGTTGGGCACCACATGCAGAGCTCAAAGAGAAAGGTCAGCCCATGCCATGTGCTTAAAAACTCAACCCCCCTTTTCTTCTACCTACCAGGGAGCTAGAGCCTGGCTCCCTGAGCTCACATGGGCTTGGGTGCAGTGCGCTGTGCTGGGAAGAGGACGTCAACCACAGGTTTTAATCCTGTCTCTTCTACTGCCAAGGCTCCATACCACGAGAGCTGCTCTGTGAGGCTAAACTGCACTCATGTGTCCTGAAAGGCAGCTGCTCCCTTAGCAAATACAGATCTCTTGATTTCACTGTAGACCATTCTCCGCAGCTACCAGTCCACCGTGTCCTGCAAGCTGTTTGGCTGGAGAAGATGACGATGAGATTAATGATTGTCCCCAAAATTTCTTGTAGTGGTGCCTAAATTAAAGAAGGAAATTTTTTTTCTTTCCTAAAGGAGGAAACAGCTGAGGTAGGCAAGACATCTTCACCCAAGTGGATCCAAGTGACAGCAATAGGACCGCTGGGACAGCCAGTGCAACCCCCAGAGCGCCCACCATGCCCATAGGTACAGTACCACCTCTACCTCGTGCTTGAAAGGAGGTGTGACGCTTTCCCTAGACCTGACCATTTTTGCAAAGAAAAGCATTTCTGATTCCTTCGCTTAAACTCTGAAAAAATTAGTGCTTTTCCCCAGACACTGATACATGTCACACTCCATTTCAGGGGCTCACATTATTTATTAATTGCAACCATTTGGACAACAGTCTGGCAGCTCAGCTACTGTTCCTTGTTCCTGGAACCATCACAGCTTTCGGTATGAGCAATTGTCCATGCATGGATTAGTACTGAAGAGCAAGCAATGCAGGAGACTTATGTTTACAAAATTTGTGATCTAATAGTTTAAAAAAAGCCACTGTACAATCTAGTTGACCTCTTATGTTATGTAACTGGAGAGTGTTTTAATGAATGGCTTACGAATGAACCTGAATTAATTACAGGAATGAATCAAATGTATTGTAGGAATTCCTATATATTTATCATAGGAACGAATGAGTAATCAAAGAAATTCTCTGCTGGAAAGAGAAACCTACACCACACAGCTCTCCTTTGAAAACAGAGTTCTGCAAATCATTGCATTCAATGTCTTCAACAAACCCACAGGCTTATAAATTGTATTTCAGTCACCAGAACCATTCAGAAATTGAAATTCACTGGTGTCATCCTCTGTGCCCATCAGCCCTCAGCAAGGATGAGTACCGTGCTGGGCAGGTTAGTATGATATCGTTGGGAAATCTTCACTGACTGCGGGGAGAAAACAAACTTTAAAAGAGAAAATCACAACACGCTTGGACTGGGACCAAACTGCTTTATCCCAGCATAAAGAGCCCATGTACAGGACAGCTGTTCCAGCTCTACCAAAGCTTGTTCAGCTCTCACATTATTTTAAGGCTGTCCATTCAGACAGACATGCAGAGGTGAACGCTGCCACCCAAAAGCTACATCCTTCAGCTGTGCCCCAACGGGAGGTTTCTGGTGCCTGCTGCGGCGGGAGAGGGCACTGGCAATGGGCGGGAATGACTGCACAGATCTAATCCAGCTCCTGGGGAGTCAGTGGAAACATTCCCAGACTTAGTGGGATTTGGATGAGGTCATCATACAGCACAGTATTTCACACCCTGGCTCTTTGCTTTGTTTAAATGGAGTCTGGCCAAGGCTTCAAATTTAATTACTGAAATACAAATACTGAAGAAATAAGGCTTTCCTTGCTCTGAATGAAGTTCAGGCATGGCCCCATCTAAAAGCTCTTGCCATCAATGAGCTCCCCAAGCTCTAAACTCCCAGCAGACAGTATCTTTGGTTAGACACAATGCTTTCCTCCAGGTGGGTATAGCCTGCCCATGACCCTGCAGGCTGGTTTTGCTGCTAGGATCTCACCCACTCAATACACAGTTCTTTCTGATTAACCTCTATAGAATGTATTTGATAATGCAAATCCAGAGGCCGTAATTTATTTGGTAAAATCTAGTTAATCCTGGCAAGGCTTTCCTGTGTAAGTATAGACTAATATCATCTTGTTTTAATTGCTTCTTTGAGAGTTTCTCAAAAATCAAAAACATTTTAATTAAAAAATTCACCAAGAGTATCTGCCAGATCATTTATTCTTCTTCCCACCAAAACTATCAGCATATTTGTAAAGTTCTAAAGAAAGTAATTACAGCAGATGTTGATCGCTGCTGCTAACATCGAGGTTGCTGAATGCTACATATCAGTCTCCCAGCTTCTGCTTTTGTGCTACTGTCTGAAACAGAAATTTCCATTCTTGTTCTTTGCTCGGAAAGGAGGCTGGCTCCACAGGAGCTGGAATGCTGGGGTGCTTTCACACCAGCTAGGGGAACCTGGGGGCGAAGAAGGGGGAAGAAAGGAGGAGATACAGTCAATGAACTGCCAGGGCTACAGAGATTTGGGCAAGGAAAAGCAAGGAATGCCTGAAAGCCATTTCATTTTACCTATAATACCATTTGTAATGAATAAAACGCCTGTCCCACCACTACATCTCCAGAAGACAAGATGTAAATCTACTAGAAGTGCCACCAGCACACGTGGTTACAGCAGCATGGACGCATCAGACTGAAGATGGCAAGTGCACGCCTGTCACGCTGTAATAAATGTCTTTTAACCCCAATTTCTGTCTAGGTTTCCACTTGCCTAGAATGAGCTGGCTTTAGAATAAGCTGTCAAAAATAGTTCACCATATAATGACAGAAAGCTGAGATAATCACAGGGTGACCATGCGTGTCACTACAGGCAGAAATTCAACACAACAGCATAAGCACAGGGTCCGCAACCTGTAGCATGATGCTGATGGTGCAGGCGAGAACATTTTCAGTATCCTGTGACTGCTCAGAGGCAGAGCTGCAAAACTATTCAAGGAGCAGTGTCTCCCACCTTGGCTTTGGGAAGAAAAATAGCACCCAGCAACGCTCCCTTAAATGCTTGCTGCTGGTGGAGTACTTCAGGTCTGAGCTAAAATTACACACACAGTCAAACAGAGGAAACTCTGGAAGAGGACCATGTGAAGTTGTGCAAAAGCTCCAGATCTTGCTCTACATCACAAGTTAGTTTCACAAAAAAATCAGCTCTCTGCCTTCAGCCCATCAGTTTTCAGCCTCTGTCCTTCTGAAGCCATCAAGTCTGATCTGCCAGAAAGGTCCTGCTCCACCGGAGATGCCAGGCAAATCCCCTGCAGGCCCACGAACAGGCCCCATATGCCTGGTTTCGGCACGTCAGCTAATAGTCAAAGTTCATCACATCTTAGAGAGCAGAAGCTGTTTTCCCCAGGGCTGAATTTCACACACACAAATCCTAGGGCAAAACCATGAATACTGAAAATATGGGTCAGTGTGGTGAGGCAGGCAAGGCTCAGCCAACATCCTGACTCCCAGTGCAGCCACGGGGACGAATCAGGGGCAAATCAGAGGCATCGCAGTGCCAAGAAAAGGATGACCATGAGCACGGCTGCTACTGAGCCATTTCCTGATCCGTCAAGTTCCAGTCTGCCGAGCATTTCACAGAAAGCATTAAAACCTCCTAAAGTGAAGGATTTCAAATGGAGGGGCTGAGAGACCCCAGCTCTGTCAGTACAAATGGTACCACTATAATAAGGGCAATCACTGCACGCTACGCAGAAAAACCTCTTGAGTGATTGCTGTTTGCAGGGGCTGATTAAATATAAATTAAACTCATCCACATGTTCAGCAAGATATGTGAATTGAATAGCAAGAGAACCCTTTCCATTGGTTGCGCGGGGTCTTCAGGGAGGTCATCCCATGGCCTGGCACGTCTGCACACGTGGGTGGCTCCACACCTTCTGGACAGGCCTCAGCAACCTTGACATCTGCATATTATGGAAATGAAAAGAATTGTGCTCACTTAGATAGAGATGATTTCAGATAGAGTATGAACAAGCCATTGATTAGCCTCAAGTTGTTGATGGGGGAAGAATGCAGCTCCCTGTATTGCCACGGCTGCATTACCAGTTACCATTGCTCATCCTCATTTCATCAGACTTCTCCAAACACCTCTCCATCTTGTGTGCCTGGGTCAGGTTCCTGGCAATGGAACCAGTGCTGCATGTGCCCTTGCCATTCATCATAGAATCACAGAATCGTTTGGGTTGGAAAAGCCCTTTAAGATCACCAAGCCCAACCGTTCCCCTAACCCTGCCATCCCACCACTAAACCCTGTCCTTCAGCACCGCATCTGCCCGGCTTTTAAATACTCCCAGGGATGGGGACTCGACCCCTTCCCTGGGCAGCCCCTTCCAGTGCTTGACAACCCTTTGGGGGAATAAATTTTTCCTGATGTCCAACCCAAACATCCCCTGGCACAACTCAAGGCCATTTCCTCTCGTCCCATCATCCGTAAAATAACCAGACAAACCATAAGTGATGAAGGGGTTGATTCAGCATCACCAACCATCCTGGCTATGAATAAGAAGAGATTTCTTAATCTTCTCCCCCATCGTACAAGCAGGGGAGAGCCTTATTTCTAAATCTGAACTATCATCCAGAGACCGAGGAACTGGCACAATCTCCAGATTACAGTCTGGTACCTCCTTGGTACAGAAGGGATGGGACTAACTCTAAGCATCGGGCACATGGGAGGTGTTTGGAAAACCTGTGGATTTCTCCTGTCTCCACCCAAGATGGGTCTGTTGACCCTGAGCTGAAGGTAAGACTCGCTAAGTGAAACCAAGGGATAATTGGTATCTCAAATTATATGGTCAGAAATGGCAATCACGCCCCCCAAGATGCATCATTTTTTCTCACTATGTCTAAGGAAGCCTTTTTGCATTCAAGAAGGAGCCTGGAGACTTTGTGAACAGACGGATCAAGGAAGACGCATGAAGAAGCCAATGACCAAAGCTATAAGATCTGAGGGAGAGGGGATGTTGCTTCTTACCATGTTGTGTGAGCTCCCACTGTGCTGGTGCCAATTTTAGTGTCTTCTCTCACTTCAAACCAGAAAGAATCTAAAAGCCTGAAAAGTACTGAAAATGGGAATTGTTTCTTACAGTGAAAGGAAACTCCAAGAACCAGAAACAGGCTCCAGATTATGACCTGTCAACACAATCCTGACAAAATGAAATGTATTTGCAAGTGCATAACCCCACTTTAATCCTGAAGACCTTCAACCACCTACTTTGAATGTTTATTATTGCTTAAACTCAATTTCAGAGAGCATTCCTTAAATCAATTAGCTACTGTCCTATTCATTTGGAGACTGATCACAATGTTCACTGCCTCTTGGACAAATTAAACTAGCAATTATTTTAAAAGGTTTTTCCCCTCTAAAGAGGAAAAACAAGCATGAGTTCAGAGGACAGAAGGGGAGAAACAACAAGAGGGATAACTGCCAACGCTGAAGAAAGGTTGAGCATATGGATTTGCTTATGCCGGGCTCAGTAATAGGCTCAAAGAAAGGGCTCGGTAGCATATTAGGGGTACTACGAATCATTGTTATTTCTTGGGAAATCAGTTACAGTGCTGCTGTGATAAATTGCTTCTAAGAATTCCAGGTACGGACTGCTGACACCTGCCAGGCGGGAAGCTGGAGTTCAGCTCACAATTGCAATTATTCCAGTATTTTTAACCAAACCAGGGAGTGAACTTGCATGGATAAAAAGACTCCTTTATGTAGAAGCTGGCAAAGTGGAAATAATTGTTGGCTTTCCAGAAACCCAAAGCAACCTCCGGCAGCCCAGGTAAACACAGTATTTCTTTAACAGCCTCACTGAACTGCTAGCCCGGTCTAGCAGAAAGTCCTGTGCTAGCACAAAGGTTGTTATTGCTGCAATTATGCCAACACCACACTCCCAAAGAAGGATTAACATTTAATTCTTTCTAAATTTGGTTTATGAAATATTGACATGCTGGTGCCTCCGCAATAAGCTATAAAGATGTCTTCTACATGGCATGTGGCAGGAGTGCAGTGATGTTTATTTACTTATCCCTTTCACTAGGTTTGGCTCTGAACACCCGCACTGAAATTGTGAGAGAACGCCCCAGGCTGAGCTAAGCAGATACCAGCAGGTAGAGATAACAACCAGTGTTAATAAAAATCAATGAAGCATTCCTACAAGGCAAACCATTATCCCTTTACAGCTCTCAGTCTCCTCGCTCTGACAGAAGATGATGATCAACAGATGTAGAAGCATCAGCTGGGGGCAGCTCCAAGAAGCTGTCTCTTAAACACATCCTTTTGCAGTCCCAATTGTCTGATTTATATGTTCATGGACATTTCTTAATACATTGGGGACACCTTATCTCATTGGCTAAATAAATCCACTTATGTCTGCATCACTTCTAAGCATGAAATAATGTGTTATTATAGTTATTGTGACCCTGGTGATAGCAAAACCCTTCCAGTCACAGTGAAAATCCTTCGTATCCAAACGGGCCAGCTTTTTAAAGGTCTTACCACGTGACAAAGAAGTTTTGGGATAACGGCATCCTCGTGGCCTTCCAAACACGCTCCAGTCCAAGACATGACCTCACCACAAGGCTTTATTGCCTGTTGCTGAAACAATGCCTTCTTCTGTATCCCAGGGAAATCATTCACTTCTCTGGTATGCTAAGGTAGGGTTCGGGAGCAGAGCTTGCAGCTCACACCTCTGCGCTAATCCAAACCAGGAATGATCGTTCACGTTTACTGAGCAACTGCAAAAACATGCTTAGAAGTAGTAATTTGCCTTCTTGCTGTCTCTCTAAAAAAATAGGATGAGGAATTACTTCTGCATTGGCATTTGCAGCA
>NW_009260614.1:2183630-2189242 GCF_000687185.1 Egretta garzetta
ATTAGGCTGCACACACCCCATGTGCACCCACGAGTAATGGGGCTGCTGCACAGCAAACACAAGAAGCCTACAGCCAGGAGCCCCTCAGAGGTTGCCACAAGCCCTGTGCTGTCCCCAGCCCCACTAAACTACAGCCACCGGGTTTAGTTGGTCAAAGCATGGAGGTAGCTGACATGGGAGACAACTTCCCTGATTCATCCCAACTACAACCCAAAAGATCTTTATCTCTGGGTGTTCATCTTAACCACTGGCAGCCAGTTTACACTGTAGAAGTCCATTGGTTATTAGGGGAGACTACAGCGGCAGTGGAGATGCAGGCAGTTTTAATAAGCAGGTTAACGAGCTGTTGATCCGAATGGCGCCCTAGACTCTGCTGAGTTACAGCTACTCACGCAGGAAGACAAGCTCAGCTGTAGGCATCTAAGCTGTAGCCACCCACATTTAACCTCCCAAAGCCTGTCCGTGTTTCTTTAGCCATTAGGAAAAAATGATAGGCAAACTCTTAACGGTTCTCCCCAGTCTGCATGACTCTGTGAGTGTCCTAAGCACCAAAGACAAATTTTCCTGTTTAACAGAAAGCTCCTTTTTCTCTTTTCAGCACTCACCCTCATCCCTCCAATCACAGCTGACATCAATAGCACATTACACCAGATGAGACAGAGGCTGGCCCAAGAGTGAGCTTAAGTATTTCTCTATTTTGGGGGGGAATCCCTATTTATCTTCCACTATATCCAAACACTTCATTTTTCACAATCTGATCAATAACCCGATAAGACACTGTTGACCCAAGTTCTTATTTTCACAAATCTTTCACTGAAGTCGAAGGCAGAGCTGACCTAAGCAGCAAATAAAGAATTCATGGTCACTCCGCGTAATACAAATTCCCAGTGTCTTTTTCCTTTGCAAGAGTAAAGGAGTGTAAGTAGCAGTCTCTTCTGGAGAAAGAGAAAAGCATATTCTTTTTATTTGGTTTGGTTTTCCTATTACTCTCTGCATATAGAAGAGCTACCTTAATTAATGCAAGCTTATTATGAAATTAGAGCACCAATATAATTACAGCATTGATTAAAAAGCCAATAAAACATCCAGCTAAACCTCCTTTGAAAGAGAAGCAATATGAATACTACTTGATTAAATATTACAATCAGTCAATATTTAACCATTCAATTGTATTGACTTAATTTCTACATCGAGCTGGGAATAAGCATCTCTTAGGACCTCATTATAGTTTTGCTTCCCTTGTTGTTTGATAGAGTTTGTGTGTTTGTTTGTTTGTTTTGTTATTTCCTAAACTTCTGACAGAGCAGATCTTCCATTCCAGGGAACCACACTCCATGAAGATAATTTATGACTAATGAGGAGTTCTGGTAATTGTGTTTGTCTTTGGAAATTAACTTTAAGAAATCCATCACAACTATACAACCAAGCCATCTCTCCTTCAGATAGCCCCCATAATGAGTTTGTTAATGAACTTGGCAGCTAGGTCACATCACTAGTCTTGCCCCAAATTTACTGAAGGTCACGCTGGTACTTAGTACTCCCTCCTTTCCACATCCATCTAGAGAAACGTTGCTGCAACATCCAAAGCAACCTCCAGCTCCTCAATGACACATGGGGAGACCATATCTTTGGAGTCACTTCCTGCCCTGGATGAATCTGCAACACGACAGACTCCCAAGGAGGAGTCAGCCTCCCCTCTAGGAACCACTGTCCCCCAAAGGGTCTAGCCCAAGGCAGAAGGCACAAGATAAATGGGGAATGCAACTCACTCCCATATTCAGCATCCAGTGAAAGAAGTCAAACTTCTCTGTCACCTGCAAAAGAACAACAGGGAAGTCCTTCCTGAAGGGAAGAAAGAGAGGAGAGAAGGTGTATTGAAGGCAAGGGTAAAGAAGGAAGCTCAGAGAAGTCAACTCAGTTCAGCAATCCCCACCTCCTCCTTTTTGGAGATGAGCAAACCACCCATCATCAAAACAAACTCAGTTTTGGAGCTCCTCAGCCTCCTGTTCACCTGCTTCTCTCTTGTTCTCACAGCTGCTCTCCACCTTCACACCTGGTGCCTATTGATCAGGCCAAACTTCTCCCAGGCCCCATTAGCTCATGGTTTCTCCTTCACCCCCTTGAGCATGCTGTTGTAGCCATCTCCATTTGTCCCTTTCTAGCATTTGCACAGGCTTCCCAATTGGTTCCACAGAACATTTCTGTCCTTTACAGCTCCAAATTGAACTGTTTGAGCAAAGGTGTCCAGTGTAAACATGAGTATTACCACCTTTTTAGCAGTTGGCAGCTTTATCAAAGTGGTGGCAGCCTCCATGACTGGGCTGAGTCAGCTATCACATGACAGGGGTACCTGGGCTCCACCTTCATGCCAATCTCCTCATGAGAACGTGTGTCACTCCCCATGGCTTTGAGCAGACATGGACACTGGAGCTCCCATGGCTGCTCACCCACAAAGTCTTTTCCACAATAACTCAGCCAACATTGCCCCACAAACACACTTCACCTACACAACTCCCTCCATAGGAATCAAACATGAACCCATCCATTTCACAGCTGACATCCTAATATGAAATGCCCTTTTTTTTGCCAATCCAAAACTCAAAAGCCCACAAAAAAAAATTGGTTGTGACCACAGGGAAGCCCTGAGCACATTCACCACAAGGCTCACGCCTACCCCACCACCAAGGAAGCTGCCCTGCATCAGGCAGAGCACAAGTAGCCCTTCGCACAGGGCCAGGATGTCCCCACAGCATTGCCCCTGACCAGCACAGAGCACTGTGGAGAGGCCAGAGAATGCTCAACCAATTGATTGAGCAGGATGCAATCCCTCTGGATGAAGATTTCCACCTACTGTCCTCCATACCGAGGATGGTGGCCATGCTCCTCTCTGGGAAAAGCTGACAATGTCAGCATGATCCTGGCACTTTCTGCGCCCTCCCCAGCACGAACCATTAACAACTCAAGTAACATTTGGGAACCTCAGAAAGTCTGGAGGAGGCCGCGTGCACAGCCTCCCCCTGAAGCTGTGTAGGGTGAAGAAAGCAAGCCTGTTCTTGAGGTTGTCAGGACATTTCTAAATGCTTTCCAGTGCTTGCTGAGCAGCTGGTTGCAAGATAGATGGGCATTTTTGGAAGAAACAAGGTTGGGTTTCAGATTCTTGCAGACTGTTTGCTCTGAAGAAGGTAGTACATCTTCATTTTATTTCATTTCTTTTTCCCCTATGATATTCTCCAGTTCTTTTTACTTAGGGAAACAAAGCAGCTGTGAAGTAAGCACCGAAGCAGCACAGATGAAAGGGGAGAGAAGGAGTATGTTTTCTAGCACTTTTTTAGCTCAGCATTTACCTTGGGTCCTTAATTGGGTCTGTGGGAATGTCTGATATGTGTATTTTCATCAGGAAAGTGTCTTGAGATCTCCTGGGGCAATCAGAGAGCAGCCAGAGATCTGACACCGCACAAGAGTAGACTAGTCTACCCCCTCTGCCTGACATGGCTGCACAGATCAGAGCAGAGATTTTGTAATGCCTGGCTTCAAATATCTCAAGGGTAAAGTGTGAAAACTTGCTGGTTTGTCGTACTCGTTGAGTGCAACTCCTCTAGCTCCGGAAAGGTTGATACACATGTTGGGACACTTCCCAGTTCCCCTGTTAGGAGGCATCGCATCTTGGCAAAAAATATTAATCAGCCTCTAGAAACAGGGTTGGGTTGGTTTTGCTTTGGTTTTAACCTCCCAGCCTTGCCAGAGTGGATACACAGCAAACTCTGAGCTGGACTTAACCTAAGAAAAGCTAAGGCTATCACCACATTTTGCACAGTGAACAGGAGTACATTAATGTTACCACCGCTTTCAGGAAGGATGCTGAAGCAGTTTAAAGTTAAAAATGCAAATCAAAGCCCAAACGAGCTTTGAGATTGCAGCAAACATGCCGTAGTGTGTCATCTGCAGCACAGCAGAAATAATGTTCTGGCACATGTGTGAGGTGTTAAAAAAAGTGTATGGCATGTCTTATTCCAGTCTGAGGCAGAGTTAAAAAAAAAGCCTAAAACCCAGAAAGGGAAGCTTATTAGGGGGTTATCAACGTGACTGTCTCCATCAAGTGATGTCTCACACACTGAAAACAGCTTCTGAAACTGAGGATAAAAAACCAGTTTATGACATCTAGTGGTAAAAGAAGATTCGCACACAGGCGCCGTCTGCACGAAGCCCTGCGCGACTTGTGCTCGTCTGCCAGTCAGGAGAGCCGGGATATTTTCGGCAGCGAGTTCCCTGCACTTACATCTGCACTTCTTGACAATAATCTGTGTGCCAAGTGCACATTCTTTCTTTGCAGGTCTATCAAAAGTCAAGGCGCTACATGCAACGGATGAATGCTTTCAATTCCCTCACCAGCTACGCTGCACATGGAAGAGCAGACCTTTGCGTAGGCAGATATCATACTGACAATAGAAGAGCGCTTCGGCTCAAACCCAGGTATCTGTGAGCTTTTATTATAAACCTTGTAGCTGGTTGCTCAGAAATGATGACTGGCTTTCCTCTTCTGGTTCAGAAAATGTCCATGCCAGAGTAAGAAAAAAGTTACTGAAACTGCACCCAGGACCTCTGATGTGAGCAGGTACCAGTTGCTGCTCAAATGATGGGAGCACGCTACATGGCATCCCAGAGCACACGCAAGTTCTGCTGTAGCTGCGCTTTTCTCTTATTGCAGCAGTAAGAGATGGTACCTTTGTGCTAAAACATCTCCTTCGTGCCCTTTATATCCACCATGGTCCAATTATGGGTGTTCTCCTGGGCACCTTTGCATGAAGTACTGTGATTGTAACAGATTGCTGCTTTAGGATGTGGGATAAACTCAGCTTTTCTACGTCACTCAGTGCTGCCCTCCATGACAGAAGAGCTGCCCCAGCCCTACAGGAGACCATAGCTGGAAGAAACCCCACAGACCTTGACTGACCTTCTCCTTAGCAAAGCCTCTGCAACAGCATCGCTTCACTCCCTGCCAGAATGAATTCAGAGCGCAGCAGGGCTGGCAGTGTGCAGGAATCTAGTGAAAAGCTGCTCTTTTGCTTAACAAGTACCACCAGAGCTTAGGGACTTGACTCTTACTCCACTCTTCACTGCACCAAGGGCTCCTGATGGCTGCAAGCAAGCTGAGTGCTACTGCCCACAAATCTCAGCTCTGCTTGGGTCCTGGCACCCACCATAGAATCATAGAATCAGTTGGGTTGGAAAAGATCTGTAAGATCACCAAGCCCAGCCATTCCCCTAACCCTGCCATCCCACCACTAAACCCTGGCCCTCAGCACCTCATCTGCCCGGCTTTTAAATACCCCCAGCGATGGGGACGCGACCCTTGCCCTGGGCAGCCCCTTCCAGTGCCTGACAGCCCTTGCACAGAAGGAATTTTTCCCAATGCCCAACCTAAACCTGCCCTGGCACAACTTGAGGCTGTTTCCCTTCATCCCATTGCCCGTTCCCTGGGAGCAGAGCCCCACCCCCCAGCTCCCCGCTCCTCTCAGGCAGTTGTAGGGAGCGAGAAGGGCTCCCCTCAGCCTCCTCTTCTCCAGGATGAACACCCCCAGCTCCCCCAGACGCTCCCCAGCAGCCTCGGGCTC
>NW_009260614.1:2189317-2192062 GCF_000687185.1 Egretta garzetta
ACCCCCCCCCCCCCCATGCCCTTCGGGGGGGGAGGGGCCCAACCCTGACCCCGGCATTCGAGGGGCGGCCTCATTAGTGCCCAGCACAGGGGCATGGTCACTGCCCTGATCCTGCTGGCCACACCACTCCTGATACAAGCCAGGATGCCCTTAGCCCTCTTGGCCACCTGAGCACACTGCTGGCTCATATTCAGCTGCCTGTCGACCAACACCCCCAGGTCCTTTTCTGCCGGGCAGCTTTCCAGCCACTCTTCCCCACGCCTGGAGCGTTGCCTGGGGTTGTTGTGACCCCAGTGCAGGACCCAGCACCAGGGACAGGCAGAGCTTTGCAAGGTCTGAGAACACACCCACCTTACTCTAAGTGCCTCCTCCATCCCAGCAGCTGAGCACAGGGTTCTCCTCCTAACAAAGGCATCCATGTCAATGAAACCACCATGCTCAGGGGTGGCCAGCATCTCCTCCAGCCTGTGGGAGCTGACTTTCCAGCCCAAACAAGGGTTCAGTTTGGCCTTGCTGTGCCATACATTGAAGATCAGCAAGTGGCAAGCGGGAGGGCTGGTGACAGTGCCCCAAGTAGGTGAATCAGGGTCCCTTGAACCCAAGGAAAACCTGTGAGAAGGGGAGGGGGAAAGAAAAGAGTTGGACATGCCTTTTGAAGTGGGAAAGTAAATATTGCAATGTACGCCTAGCCACTGCACAACTCAATACTGCTGTTAAAATGTGCGCTGCTCTGCCTAATAACTTAGCACAAATAACACTGAATTAAGATTTGTCCACAGCGAATTAATGAGGATCAATTTAGAAGAATATTAATGTTTACATAGGATAAGCTGCATCCCTGGCTGCCTTTTAAAGCAATTCTTTAAACTATGAAAAGTACCGATTAAAAAGGTCTGAAACGCTCGCCCTTTTACTGCTAGAAAGCCTTTGTCTGAAGAGTTGCCATACTCAAAGATCAGCAAAAACCTACAGTTTCTGCTTGAGACTCACAGCCCAGTATCTTTTCAACCCCAGGAGACTGTCTAGATGCCAGGGGAAGGACACGGTGACTGATCTGGAGCACCGGGCGTAGAGGGACTTTATCAAACGACGTGGCAGTGGGTACATTGCTAACACCGCTCCCGAGGACCTCAGTGTTATCTAAAGCTCTTCCAGGGGACCTAGCTGCATAAAACAAGCCAAATCAGATAAAAAAGCAGATTCTCCTATGTTCCTGTCCTTTCTGCCAAGCTCTCCCACCAAAGGACAGTCTACAGGAGAAGGCAGAGCCACTTTGCTAGCACAGCTCTTTAGTTTGTCTTTCAACAGAGACGGTTGCAAACAACTTTTGGTTAATCCTCCTTTCTTCTATCATCTCCTCTGTGCATCAAGAAGCAATCAGAGAAATCAGTGGGTTAGTTCAAATAGACTCACAGCACAGTTGGAGCTTGTTGGAGCTGGGCACAGGGGACGTCACCCAAAGAGCTCCCCTGCCCCTGTTCTATGCTGAAAGGTAGCTTGGCTGTGGACAGAAGTAAAAAATGACGAAAGCGAGCCTCATCAACCTGGGTGGAGCAACAGAGACACCTCCACAACTCCACCCAGCCTCAAGGGTCAGATCCAGCCAAGCTGATCTTTGTCAAAGCCCCCCTGAAGGGGATGGGTTGTGTTCAAGCCTGGGTAAGAGACATCCCCAAAGAGGATGCAAAGGATGCAGCTGAGGACTTTTGGGAAAGCTCTGAATGCACAAGCCACCCTTTCTCTCACTCATACCTGGCTGCGACCAACAGGGATTTGGGGAGGGATCACAACCCTTTTTTATCTTATGACACACCAGTGCTTTGGTGCTCGAGGGATGCAAACAGATCCCGTAGCACCAGCTGTTGTTCTGAGGGCCGGAGCAAGGAAGTGAGGGTTTCATCATTTCCCCACATGGCCAAGAGCACTGAAATCCTCTCTTCCCATTCTGTCTCCTTATTACAAGGTGGATGGGAAATTGCTAAGCAGGAAAGGAAACATCTCTTTACCCATAACTTACACCAAAAAAGAAATAAAAAACTCTGGGAGAGAGGGCACATAAGTGCCCGTCAGCAGCCCCAGCTCATGCTTATTCATGTGATTATTTCTTTTTTTTTTCCCATTCAGGATCCAACCTGGCAATGTGCTGAATGGGCTGCAAGGCTGGTGAGGCTTCATTTCTAGAGAGCTGTAAGGCAGATCGACACACAGAGCTGCCTGCACAACTCCCATAAAATTGTAGTTAAAGAATATGACCAAAGAAAAAGAAATGTACAGTTTTACATGCCAAGAGAAAAATCTGTTTCTAACCATCTCAAAGGAAACTCCCCTCCACCCTCTCCTCACACCCTGATAACATTAATCTTCATTAGCTTTTCCCCCTGTATTGGTGTGAGAAACACTGCTCGCTCTGGGGCTTTCTGGAGAGGCCTCCTTCAAAGAGGAGTTTTGCATAATTTACCGTAGGACTCTGGGGAAGTGTCATGAGAGAGTCCCTTCACAGGATCCCGCACTCAGGCACCCCGCTAAGCATCTATAGTTAGAAGAGATGACGCAAGCCTCGGTACCTCTCGTGTTCCCCTTTCCTCCATCCATGCCGGAGCCGTACTTGCTTTCAGCCTGACATTAATGCCCACACGCTTCCTGCTAGGACTCCTCTAAGTACTGCATTAGTCACGCAGCTTGTCAATGTGAGCATTGGGCCAACATTTATTTGAACCCTTTTCTTTTTTTCCCAGCACAACTGCC
>NW_009260614.1:2192495-2201439 GCF_000687185.1 Egretta garzetta
GCTGCTGCAGAGCTTGCACGTTTCCAGCACCAGATCCTGAAACGTCTTGCAATAAAGTGGCTCAGACAACTTGAGCGGGCTCAGCGATTGTTCACCCTCTTGTAGGAGACTTCCCATGCAGAACCTCTCCTTGGCGATGAATAAATAGTATTTGTGCACAAGGATTTGTCAGCAGTCTGTGCATTACGCTGGCTCAGCTGCCAAAGGATGCAATTCAGCCCCCTCCTCTGTGAAGCACGGTATATTTTCTATGGCATGTGGTGGGAAGAAGAAGGGAAAAGCCTCTCTTTAGGGGAACTTGCAAGCCACCTTTTGTGAGAATAGCCACTGGTTGCACTGAGACCCCAACCTGGAGCACTGCGTCCAGTTCTGGGCTCCCCAGTTCAAGATAGATGAGGAACTCCTAGACAGAGTCCAGAGGAGGGCTACAAAGCTGATGAGGGGACTGGAGCATCTCCCCTATGAGGAAAGGCTGAGGGAGCTGGGCTTGTTTAGCCTGGAGAAGAGAAGACTGAGGGGATCTCATCAACACATACAAATACCTTAAGAGTGGGTGTCACAAGGACGGAGCCAGTCTCTTCTCCATGGTGCCCAGTGCCAGGACAAGGGGCAATGGGCACAAAGTGAAGCAGAAGAGGTTTCAGTTGAATGTGAGGAAGAACTTCTTGACTTTGAGGGTGCCCAAGCCCTGGCACAGGCTGCCCAGGGGGGCTGTGGAGTCTCCTTCTCTGGAGATATTCAAAGCCTGCCTGGATGCTGTCCTGTGCACCCTGCTCTGGGTGAGCCTGCTTGAGCAGGGTGATTGGGCTGGGTGATCTCCCAAGGTCCCTTCCAAGCCTTGCCATTCTGTGATTCTGTGAAACTTGCCCACCTTCCCAGAGTCAGCATAGAGAACAGAGTCTGCCTAACTAAAAAGAAATCAGGAGACTACAGTGAAAATCATTCTCTGCCATTCACAAAGGCTGCCTCTAAGAGAGGAATTGGCCTTGGAAATGAGCCAGGGGCAAAACCAGAGAGGGTCTTCTTGTTTTCCATGTGAAGAGCCGCTCAGCTGATAAAAGAGACCAAACACTTCTTGAACATTTGATGCCTCGTTAAAACAAAAGAGCGAAGATGGTGGAGAGTTGGTATCTTGGGGGAGGGGGGAAGTGGAGTATATTTTGTGATGTGTTGAGCTCTTTTATAGCTGCTATTTGGAAGGTTTTGGCATCACATTTCACGGCCAGATCCCAGCAAGAGCTTGACCATTTTAATTTCTATGGGTAACTCTTATTGAGATAAACCCTCTTTTCGCTGTTTAAACTACCTTTTTCTTGTAGGCAAGCTCCAACTTTAAGATCATTGATTTAGTCAAGAGTAATTTCACTTCCAGAGCTTGAGAAAGGCCACCTCAAAGGGAATGACAGAGTTCACACTTTCCTTCCTGCAAATGCATTGGCACTTTTGCCTCGCTACGGTCGAGGGCTGATACCAATAACCTAACCCCACCAAAGTAAATCAGGCAAAGAGTTTTAGAATGAGTGGACTGGGGCAGGAGCCTATTATTTTATGTTGTCCTGGTTCATTCCCTGCAGACACCTAGGTGCGTACTTATGGGGCAGTGGAAGAAGGAGGATCATGTGTGTGCCAACCAAATGCATTCCCATAGCCATGATCTGCTGTCTCCCATAGCCATGATCTGGTGTGTCGCTGCACATCGTATCCTAGCTCCCTTCCCAAAAATTCCCCTGGTGACATTGTCCTTGATTCCCATGACTGCATCCTCCTCATCAGCCACTCAAATGCAGGCAAGGCTGAGCTCTTCAGCCCCTGACCACATTAGTCAAAGTCTCCACACAAGCACTGACCCTTCGTTAACTGGCGTCCTGTAATTACTTCTCCCTTCCCCAACTCCAGTCCCATGCATTTCTCTTGATGTGATCGCAGCCTGTCTGGAGCTGCTCTGGCTGGAGGCCCTCTCATGCACCCTCCTGACAGTCTTTTAGGAAGAATACACATTCACTTCTTCATGAAAACCATGCACTGTGTTTTCATAAAACATTGGTCGGGTGTAGCACAGCCATCTCCCTGTCACAGGCTGCCCAAGTGCCCTGGGTTAGCACACCACTCTGAATCCAACCTCCACCAGGTTTTTGTTCTCACTTCTTCCTCCACTCTACCAAGGACAGACATGGTCTAATGAAACACATGTCATTCACCTCCACGTGCATCACCACACAATGAAAACAAGGCTGTCAAAAGACCCAACAAACTGACCAGTTCCTGGAGAGCCCTGGGCTGGGTTCCTTGTTTTTCTCCACCACAGAGGTGCCTAGTGCCCTGGTGATCCAACATGACACGAATCATCATCTTGGCGTGAGAGCAGTCCCCCAGGACTTGGCCCTCCAGCCAGACCGGACAGTTTACTAGCCAGCTCTGTAACCACGGGCTTCAGTTGGAGGTTAGAGGTATCTGCGGGCCTTGAGTATTCAGATCTGAAAGTAAAGTATGCACAGAGACCAGAGAGCATGACCAAGTACAGAAATACAAAATATACCATACTAATATATATACACACATACACGTACAGCGTTACGACAGCGCTGCAGAAAGAGCAAGAATAAGAGGAATAATTCACACATCGCCAAGTCTGCCTGTGGGATAAGAATGAGAAAGGTCTCTTTTAACATTCCAAAGGAAAAAGCATTGCACTTTTGCCTGCTGATGAGCTCAAACCAATCATGACCACAGAAATCCGTGCTGACATCCTGTGATGAGCCTTCAAGTAACACCAAAGTGTTACTATTAAAAAGAAAGCTCAGGACCCATATTTCTGTCTGTCAGCATCCCTGTGGTCTGGGAGAGAGGGGCGAGAGTGCCTGTGCTCCTGCTGGGGAAGGGCGGGGGGTAACCAGCTCCTGCCGTCCTGCCACATGGTGGGGATGTCCCAGGCAATGCTGGTGTGCAGGGAGAGGAAGCCAACCATTTCCCCCTCTTCTCTGGGAAGACAGCCACGCTTGGGAACACAGGGAAAACCAGGCCAGGCCAAACAAAAGAGCATTTTCACCATTGCCTTGGCCCTGCAAAGGGAGGTCTGCAGTGCAGAGGGATGGCCCCGTGTGTGCGTGCCTGCGTGCTCCGAGCTGCCACCAAGGCTGCACCATGCGGCAAGGGAGGGCGACCACATGGCGAAAGCCAAGCCCAAACAAGAAAGCGTTACACCTCCGATGCTGCAAGCAGGCAAAACAGAAGAGGAAGCACTAGAGCCAGACAGGCACCAGCACGGTGCATTGTGTGATGGCCCCCAGCAAAAATCCCAGTAGCGCCAGCTGGGAACCAGTGCAGATAAACGAGCCACGGAGGCTGCAGGCACAACACCACGTCCAGCGCTGGAGAAGGGCTTACCCTCCTCCCTGCGCCCCTGTTGCCGCAGGCGAGTGGAGCTGAGAGCTGCTGCTTCACCAGGAGATGCTCGCAGCCAGTCTCTAAAATAACAAGCGCGGCTTTTCTGGCAGCGTTTTGGCTGGGAGTTCAAAGGTGCAGCCCCCGCAGTAACCCTGCTGCCCTTGTGCGCCCTTTTCTGCCACCGTTCATTTAACACCGCAGTCCGAAGCTGGGCTTCCTTTTGCTGTACCCTGACTCCCTGCAGCCTCCAGCCTCACGTTGTTTGCAACATAAATTGCGTGAGCCATTTATCTGCCTTCAACCCAAAGCTCCAAAGCACACAGCAAATTAACTGGCTTCACCTTTGCCACCCACTTCCACGCCTTACGAGGGGGAAAGGAGAGCATGTGGCAAGGGCATGGGACTCTTGGCAGCCTGTGGTAGAGGACACGGGCTGCTGTCTACCTGGTAGCTGGTTTTGGCCGTAAACCTATTCCAGTAACAACTTCTGTGGTAACCTTAGCAGTCCCGTAGCTGACCTTTATTCATTTCTGCACTGAAATATGTTTAAATGGGGCTCTGTTTGCTGCAAGGTGTAGAGGGAGGTGGACGAAAAGCCTGTACTTGCTCATGAAGTCTCACAGCATCACGGGTTGTGCTTCCTCAGCTCATGCCACTCTTCATTTCACTTCCCATGAAAACATCACAACACATGTTAACGGAAATGTATTCAGCCTCATAACAGGGCTGCATGCTAAGAATAAGATGCCTTTAGCTGGGGAAGGGGAGAAAAGCTGAAATTTGGACACTCGATGGCAGAGAGACCACAACCACTGAGGAGGCAGCGGCCTTGTCACAGCTGCCAGACCTTCTAGTGTGGTGCTTTGGTGCATCCCATTGCTGGAAAACTTAATTTTTCCCCAATTTTGGCTCTTGCCCTGAAGCAGAAGCTCCCAGTCTGTTCTGGGAGCACCTCAGCTCTCCAACCACCTCCCACAGCTGCTGAGAAAGTTTGAAATCCTCCCCCCCTCCCCCCAAGGATCCAAACCCAAACAGCAGGAGATGAGCTGCAAGGCTGGTGTCTGGGTGAGAGCGAGCAAGCACGGTTTCCTCCCCACCACTGCTTTAGCATCGGTGCTTCCAAAACTTGCTCCTGTATGTATTGGCCTTTTTTTCTTTTTGCCTTAGGATCCTGGGGACATCTTGTGGTGGAAAGTAAAAGTGTTGTTTGCTTGAGAAGAGTAAGAGCAGACTGGGCAGTCCAGGCTCCATAACTTCTTTAAATAAACTTTACAAACAGAAGACAGAGGAGGCGAGATGCTCTCAGAGAAGAGCATCCCTTGAGAATTCTGCAAATAGCTGGGCTAGGTAAGGTCCCTGCAGCCTTTACAGGGGTACGGTGAATGACTCCAGATTTTACACCACAAACTACATAACCCTGAGTCCAGGAGGCTGCAGTGAGGCCAAGCCAGAGTCTACACCCCCAGAGGAGCCCTGGGCTCTGCCGCTTCCCTCACCAGCTGCTTCCTTGCAGGACCCTGCCTGGAGGAGCGATGCCAGCCTGTGCTTCTGCACAGTCAGGCCTCACCGTGCTCCATGTTGGTGCTTCAGCCTTCCAGACCCCCTTCCCCAGCGCTGTCTTTGCTGGGGCTCTTTTTCAGTAGGAAAAAATTCAGACGCCAAAGCCTTGAGTTGGCCGATGCACAGAGCGAGGGCTGTCCCACCACACACAGTCTGTCTGTCACCACTCCTACAGCTCAACTGCAGGTAGCAGCTCTTGAGGATGAAGGCAAATGTTGCATTGGGGATGAGACCAGGACTGAGGCCTGAAATAAGGCAGATTGTTGTGTCCACCAGAGGCACCCAGGAGGGAAGGGGGATGTTGCTACGCTGACTTGTGGACCTCATCATTGGATTACTTGGTTTAAGACTATGTTGGCCCAAGGGCAGGGAAAGCAAAGAAGGAAAAGCCAAAACAGCTCAGGCTAGATTGTTTCTCTGCAAAATGCCTGTGGGTTGCTAAGGAAGATGGGTGACTCCCTGAAGATTTTGATGTCCTCTCCAGCCAGCTGGCAAGCTCAGCTCTGCTGGGAAGGACAAGCATGCAGATGCTCAGATTGGGTCCCGGCCCCCCACCCGCTCAGCCTTGCTCTTAACAAGTTATGCTAGAGAAGGAGACCATGAAGACAAGACCCACATGAAGGTGCATGGAGCTGGAAAGTCTGTGGAGAAGCCAGTCCATTTGCTGTGCTCGTGGCTTGCTTATCTACAAGAGCTTTGGTCTTACTATGAAAAAAATGCAGTGTAATTTTCAAAGGCTTTTTTTCTCAATGGATGCTACTGCTCAGCATCTCGAAATGCTTAGGTTGGTTGTTTCACATGCAGGTGTTCCTGCTATAGCCCACGCCATCACGAGTGGCTCACCCCACAGAGGTCCAAGCACAGGGCAGCGCAGGCAAAGCCACCTCTGCACCAGCCCGTGCAAGTCCCTCCTCTCATCTGAGCAGCTAGAACCATCCCTCCCTGCCATGTCAAAGCTTTTTTTAATGTGAAGCTACAATTACACACCACAATAGCTCTTGGATGGAAACCCAGATGATCTATACCTCCTTTTTAAAATATTAAACTACCCATCTCTCTCACTCTCATCTCCAAGTGTCTGAATAATTAATCTGCCATTGATTGCTGGTAGGGCCTCTACAGGAGGCGCTTTGGAACAACTCTGCTCCCAGGGAACTGGGCTTTCCTTGGGGGGAGGCAAAGCAGAGCAGACTTGCAATGTGCAGAAATGCCTCTAATAATAGTTCTGACACTGCCCCTGATGGTTTGCCAATTAGTTTAGATGGGGTTTATTAGGCTCACATGGTTTCCCTGTTGGAAAAGCCCAAGACCTCTCCAGACCCAGCAGTTCCCAGTGTCAATGATCACACGCCAATGCTTGCACAGCACCAGGGCCATGTCTGCCTCCTTGTGGGAGGGCTGGGGGTGGGCAAGAGATCTTGCTGGATCCATGGGCCCAGGCCAATGGTGTGAGGTTCAACAAGGCCAAGGGCCAGGTCCTGCACTGGGGTCACAACAACCCCAGGCAACGCTCCAGGCGTGGGGAAGAGTGGCTGGAAAGCTGCCCGGCAGAAAAGGACCTGGGGGTGTTGGTCGACAGGCAGCTGAATATGAGCCAGCAGTGTGCTCAGGTGGCCAAGAGGGCTAAGGGCATCCTGGCTTGTATCAGGAGTGGTGTGGCCAGCAGGATCAGGGCAGTGACCATGCCCCTGTGCTGGGCACTAATGAGGCCGCCCCTCGAATGCTGGGGTCAGGGTTGGGCCCCTCCCTCCCAGAAGGACATGGAGGGGCTGGAGTGTGTCCAGAGAAGGGCAAGGAAGCTGGGGAGGGGTCTGGAGCCCCAGGCTGCTGGGGAGCGTCTGGGGGAGCTGGGGGTGTTCAGCCTGGAGAAAAGGAGGCTGAGGGGAGCCCTCATTGCTCCCTACAACTGCCTGACAGGAGGGGGGACATGCAGGAGTCGGGCTCTGCTCCCTGGGAATGGGCGATGGGATGAGGGGAAACGGCCTCAAGTTGTGCCAGGTTTAGGTTGGACATTGGGAAAAACTACTTCCCCCAAAGTGCTGTCAGGCACTGGAAGGAGCTGCCCAGGGAAGGGGTCGAGTCCCCATCGCTGGGGGTATTTAAAAGCCGGGCAGATGAGGTGCTGAGGGCCAGGGTTTAGTGGTGGGATGGCAGGGTTAGGGGAATGGCTGGGCTTGGTGAGCTTAAAGGGCTTTTCCAACCCAAACGATTCTGTGATTCTAAGAGCCTGGGAGGGGACATGGCTGCAGGGGGGGGTGAGCAAGGGCTGTGTGGGGCTTCGCTGCCCGCTGGCATTAACCCACCAAAAACACCAGGGAGGTTTTCTGGGTCCAGAGGGCAGAGCCACACCTGAAGGTGAGCGTTGACTCCACAGCCCCGCATTTTCACCCAGGAGCGCCAGCCTACGGCAACACCACTCCGTGCTCTTCCCTCTCCCTCGCCTCCTGCCTCTGGGCCTTTCCTCTTTGCCTGAAGGTGTAATTCCCTGGTCTGATGGACTGATGGCCAGGACACTTGCTGTGGTTAAGGATCAGGGCACACACACACATGGTATCGGCCTGTCCCCTGCACCCTGAGGGTGCCAAGCTGGGCAGTGCTCTCCGGTCTGTGGCCTCCCCCCAGCTGGGCAAATAGAAACCATTTCTAAATACTCCTTTTGTTGAGGCAAGGCTCAACTTCCTCGCTTAAACCTTGACGTAAAAGTCACACAGTCACCAGGGCACTGCTCCCAGGGAGGAGCCATTCGCAGCACTATTCAAAAGCCTTTTTTTTTGCCCCCATGTGGGATTTGCTAGCCCCACAGGCAAGTCCTGGCCTGCTCCCAGCCTTGCCATCACCCTGTGCTTTTTAATCCTGCAAAACTGCCGGGCTGTTTGGTTTTCAGGCACAAGGTGGCACCGAGGCAGCAGCTTTCCCTGCCGTGTCACTGGTGCCTGGCACAGCAGAGCCCACGCAGGGCAGAATTCACCCCCTGCCTCCGGCCGTGCGGGGTCTAAAGGCAAGAGAAAGCCCTGCACTCCAACCCCGAGCTGCAGCTCCACCCTCTGTGTGGGTAACTCACTGCATGGGCCCTGTGGGGTTCGGACACGCGGCAGGAGAGCATCCCCCTACCAAGGCACACACAGGGCCAGCCAGACACCTCCTGCCACTTACCCAGCCAGGGTACCAAACTGGTCACGCTTTGCTGGTGTTGCCCCCTTATGTGACTTTCCTTCTCCTCCTGAGGTCTCACACCCCACACGGGACATTGGGGTGTGGGGCAGCACCCGGCCATGGGCCACCCCGCGCTGCCGGCGTGCGGCTGCCGCCCTCCCGCTGTCCCTGCTGCGGCTGATGGTGCACCTCTCACCAGGGACGTGGCTCCCCAGCGAGGATGCCCATCCAAGGTACTCTCGCACTTGTGATTTCCAACTCGCCTGGGGGAATAGTTTTTAATTATTATTTCTTTTTTCTTACACACATGCAGAGCAGCAGGTTTCCCTTCATGGGAGATGTGAGCATGCCGCAGGGGCAGAGGGCTCTGCCCTGAGCACTGTCCTGGGACGTGGGGGAAAGGCCCCCACTTGGCTGGCACCAGCGCCATGGGCAAGGAGTGGCCTCTGGGCAAGCGCTGAGCACCAGCACCTTCCCAGGGCTGCCCAGGAGAGGGGAGCAGCTACAAGGCAGCTGCTGGCACTGCTGGACCACACAAGACGATGGGCACCAGCACAGGTCCCGCACAAGCCTCTCTGCAAAGGGGACAGCTAGTGGCTTTTGGCAAAGCCAGGAGACAACAGCACCCTGCACCACTTGCCCGAGCGAGAGGTTGGCACAAATGAAGACCACAGCCGAAACATGAAGCCCCTCAGCCCAGCCTCTCTGTGATATTTAGAGCCATCTGGCTCAAGGAGATGGCAGAGCAAGAGAGGGAAACCCACATTCAGCAAACAAATAAAGCACTCTGCCTCCTCTTGGGATGGGCATTGGCACCTGGGACAGGCAGGGGGACAAGCAGCCCCCC
>NW_009260614.1:2201676-2209496 GCF_000687185.1 Egretta garzetta
CCCCCGCCCCCAGGCCGTGGCCCCAGCCTCAGCGCAGAAGCAGCCCTGCCCTGCACTGGGACCATGCCCAAAAGCCCTTCCCTGCCTCCGTCCTCCGTCTCAGGTGTTTCAGCCGCTGCCGTCACCATGCTTTGCACAGCTCCCAAGGCGGGGACACCCACATGGTTCGGGGCAAGTGGGGTCTCTCGTAATAAACAGCTGGAGCACGTTATATACAGCAAAGCTGCAAAATAACAGTCATGAAACGTTAAACACCGCAGCGAGGAGCGAATACCTCCTAGGCAGTTTTCCAGGCCAGCGGTTACAACAATCTCCCCATACGTTTACACACAAATAACAATAATTAAAGCAAAACCCAACAGAACTGCACGCACTCCCAACCGGTGTAAAAATCAAAGAAATAAAACCCTCCTTGGAAAACAATTGTACTTTTTCTGCGCTGCTTAACTATTCAGAGTCTCATAAGAGTCCAGTCTTTTAATGAGACTTATTCTGGGATGCAATTCCATAGGGTAGGATCCCAAGTATTCAGGGTAAAACCATGTCCCTGCTATGCAGGATGGGAGCGGGAAGAGCTTTGTGCTTAAAGGCCCTCGGCACAGCTGACTGCTTGCGAAGCACGGTATTAGTGTTATTGACTGGATTGTCTGTCTCATTGAGGTTTAATAGCAAAATTGCAGAGAAATGGATGAGCTTATTACCTTTGGTAATTTCACGCACAAATTTGCAGTATGGGGGAAATCGTTCATTAGAAGATGAAAAGCAGCTTGTTTGATTTTTAAGGTTTTAAGGACTCTGGTTTAAAGGCTTGAGTAATAAATACGTTTTACCTGCCACCTTTTCCCAGGAAGGATTCAAATACTATGCAGCCTTCATTTTGTATACAATCAAATATTTAGTAACAGTTTAGCTGGCGTTTTTCACTCCTCACCTTGCAACTCCAGCCATTAAATAATTCATCCAAGACTAATGACAAGATCCCCCCTCCTCTGATTGCAACGGGCAGATGCTCTCATTCACATCTCTTCACCTGCAGCAAAAGGAAATTGGTGCTAACCAGGATCATCGATGGCCGAGAGCAAGAGTTCCAGCTGCATTTCCAGCTCCGAGGCCGCTTTTGTAGCCACGCAAGCAGGAGCGGTTAACAGCCAGCTCCAGCATTCAGCCCGCAAGCACGCTCCTTGCAAAGCGTTATTTTTTTTTTAAATGTGCATCTCAGAAAAATCATGTTTTCCCTCGCCTGCTATTGTCAGTGATCGCTTGCCTCCCAGCAGTCAAGAGATAGCAGCTGATTAATATCAAATCTCTGGGAGCTGTTAGATATCCATCAAAGGCCTGACGAGTGCCTTTTGCCTATTGAAACAGTTTAACCACTGATGGGATTATAATTATCTTGCTATCAACGGCAACAAAGCAGCTCAGCGGGAGCCATTACACTTAAACAGAGGAGGTCAACTAAATTATCCTAGTGGGAAAGTAAATGTGAGACCATGACCTTGCTCTATAGATTGCCCATAATTAATTGGGTTGATGATTTATATTGGGGCCAAGCTTTTACCTGGTGGTCCCAGGCCAGCGGATCCCATGCTCAGCAGCTGGATGGTCCCTTGCTGTCACCTCCCATTGAGGGTCCGGGATACGTGCAGCCTCTCCGCCAGCAAGCCTGGAGCAATTCCTGGCTCCAGCGGTCATGGATGAACAAGAGCGAGCTGCCTCTTCTGGGCTAGGAAGCAGGGAAGAGCCACAGCTCAGTCTTTTCTGGACCAGAAGAAACACAACACAGCAAATAGGAGCAGAAGGAAAAAAATCCATCTAGTCTCCCTGTCAGGGCTGGGGAAGGCAGAAAGGCTTAGGCTTGCCATTCAAGTGGGAAAATTCAGCTTAGACACGTGAACAATATTTCTGACAGTGAGCACGGTGATGCCTGAGGAAGCACTGATGAGCCATCAGCAGCGGCTCAGGGCCAGATGGGATGAACATCTGCCAGGAAGGGGCCTGGCTATGGCCGCCCCGGAGGACGGGAAAGCCGCTTGGTGCCTCCCAGCCTGGCCCCATATGCGTTGGGGCTGAGGGTGACCCATGCCCAGGTGCTGGGCATGGCAGGGCCAGCCCTTCCTGGGGCCCGTGCTGGGTCAGACACCTTCCTCATGGCCAAGGATGCCTTCCTCATGGCTCCATCCTGGAGCAAGCAGCCCAGGTATCTGCCCATTTTCCCTCTCACCAAATCTGGCCCCAACATCTGACATCTCCCTTTCCTTATTTCCTCCACCCCATGCAGCTCCTGGCTTTTCCCCTGGAAGTTCCACATGTTTATGGTCCCACCACTGGCCCACTATGGGGCATCTGGACAGGAGGCTCTGGGCAGTTCTTCTGCTGTCATTCAGCTCACCTGGGGTAGCACAAAGACCAGTATTTTGGTTTTTTTTTCCCTTATTAGAAAAATGTTAATCTTGGCCTACAGCAAAGTCAGGTTCCTGAGACCCTGACATCCTCACATCTACCCTAATCCGTTCCCCCTCCCTCTGCATGAGTGATCCGGACCCTCTCAGTGAAGGACCACAGGCTCACACCACCACCTCAGAGAGACAGGTCCCAAAACACCACGGCTTTCTGCTGCTTCAAAGCAGGATTTACCCATTGCCCACACCTCTTCACGGCAGGGAGGTCTCCGAGTCTGGAAGAACCATGGCTTGGGCCATACAATCACCACACCGAAACAGTGTGCCAGCACTGCAGCGCTGGCAGAGGCAGGATGGGTACCAGCTGCTATAACAAGCTGTGCCGATGTCTATTTATTAGCAATAAAAAGGAAAAAAAAAAAAAGCAGGATTTACTTAAAATTTAAAGAGAGAAATGCAGACTGGTTTCCAAGTCAAAATGCAAACGCGGAGAGGAAAGCGGTAGATAGGGAATCTAAACAGCAAAACGATGATGTACAAAGAACAAAACAACCAGGAGAGAGAACAAGAATATGGGGAAAACAAAGCAAGAGGAAAACAGAAGAGAGATTAAACAGGAAACAATAAGAAAGAGTGAAGGAAATCAGATGTGGAAATAAGCAATCAAAAGAAATAGCAAAGGAAAGAGAGAGCAAACAAAAGCAAACACACAGAGAATAAAGGAATGAGAGAGGACAGAGATGGAGCAAAGTCACGCAGAGAACAAAGAGGAGAACATAAGGCAGCCCTAGACACAAACACTAAGACAAGACAGCACTAAAGACAAAGGGAAAGCAGGACAAAAATAGCTCCAAAGCAGAAACCATGAAGAGAGTGAAGGTATCGGTGAGACACCGAGTTGCAGTGCAAAGCAGAGCCTGGGAGGACAACGCTGGGGCGTCTGCAGCTCCCGTGCTGCTCTCCCGCCTCCCAGCCCAGCCCTGTGGGATGAGGAGGGTGGGCAAAGGGGGCAGGTCACGGCAGAGACCTGCTTGGGCTTGGGCCAGAAGGGTCGGTCCCGCACCATTCGCCTCCCCACCAAGCCTCCCTCCCAACCCTGGAGCAACTGCCTGGCCTGGGGCCAGCTCTGCGCATAGAAACCCCTCTGACGGTTTAACAGCTCCTCGGATGCTCAAAGTCATTGCAAACCCCTCCTTTCCGTCATAATTCCTCCCTCCCTCCCTCCCACAACCAAAGCTGCCTTGTCCCCTGCTTTACTCCAGGAGCTGCATGAGGTCCCACCTGGGTCAAACACAGGGTCCAGCCAGCTCCAAAACTGCTGCCAAGGCTGATCCTAGCAGCGAAGCCGGTGGCATGCCTGGGATAATGTATTTAAGAAAGGCTAAAAAAATGCTGCGCAGTAGCTGTGAGAGAGAGGAGTGACAAAAATCAGAGAAACAGCCCTGCAGACACTGAGGCTGGAGAAGGAGGAGGTGCTCCAGGTGCCAGGCCATGGCGGAGCAGGTTGTCCCCCTGCAGCCCATGGAGGAAACCACGGGTGAGCAGACACCACGCTGCAGCCCCTGGGGACCCCATGCCTTGCAGGTGGGGGTGCCCCGAAGGAAGCTGCAGCCCATAGCAAGCCTGCACTGGTGCAGCTTTTCTGCAGGCACTGTGGTCCATGGGGACCCACGCTGGGGAATTCGTGAAGGACCTTATCCCGCAGGGGGGGTCCCATGATGGCACAGGGGAAAAGCGCAAGGAAGGAGCAACACAGGCAAAGGGTTGCAGAGTGCCTGCAGCCCCCCCTCCCCATCCACCCGCACTGCCTTGGGAGTGGGGGGGAGGTAGAAGAGCTGGAACGATGGGAGTAAAGTTGAGCCTGGAAAAAAGGGGGTGTTGGGGAGAATGTGGTTTTAGTTTTGTTTCTCACCATCCCACTCCATTTTTAATTACAAGAAATTAAATTCTTTTCCCCCAAATCATCTTTGGCCCATGAGGAAAATTGGTGAGTGATCTCCCTGCCCTTATCCTGACCCGCGAGCTTTTAAATCTTAATTTTCTCCCCCTGCCCTGTTGTGGAGGGTGGGTGAGAGAGCAGCTGGGTGGGCATCCAGCAGCCAGCCCAGGTCAATCCCAGCACGGCTCTCAGCTCAGCATCCCTGCAGCCTCAGGAAGCTCCCGCACATGCTGGTGACCCATGTGGAAGCTCTGCGCCATCCGCCATGTGAGGTTGCATCCCTGGGCCGGTTTTCCCTGGATAAGGCTTTGAGCGCATTTTCAGTGCTGAGGAGCACTGCGGGAAATAACCCAGCCCCCTCAGGGGGAGCTTGCAAGGCTGGAAGGATCCTTGCAGTAGCTGTTCTGCTCTCAAAATGCCAGAAGCTGTTACCGGTTTAGTGCTGGGTGCCAATTCTGCATCTCAGCACAGCAAATCACCTTGTCCCCACTCTGCTGTTATTTTCCTCCCGGCTGTGATTTCTGAAGAGCACAGTAAGAAATTAGTTCCTGCACGGGTTCTTGCCTAACTATGAAATACTTGCCTATAACAATAAAACCTAGAATTACAATAGCCAGGAAAGACATTTGGAGAGCTATTACCCATCATGTCTCAGAGCCACCAGATGGGAATAAAATAAGAAACTCCTCCTCTGGAGAGCTCTCCAGGTTACAGAATCTTTCTTCTTGTTATTTTGCCTTCTGTCAGAGGAACAGCACTTGACACAGAGGATCAGGATGGCTGTTCTAGGTAGTGATTCCAGCATGCCTTCAAAATAAATATTTAGCAGTTTAGGAGACCCTGGAGCTAATGCCTAAGTTGTTATTTTCCCAATAAATGGCACTGCCTGGAGCACAACCGGTGCGAGGCATCTTGGCTCCAAGCGTGACCTGAAGCACTTGGGCCAAATTCCCAGCAGCGGCTGGCATGAGAAACCCCAAGCAGCAGTCCTGCGAACAGGAACTGACCCTTTTTTTTTGCTGTAATTCTTACCTCAGCCCATAGGTGAGAGCTCCCCGGGTGCGGAGCCACGGATGGCACCAGCACCCAGTGCAGACCCGCAGGTATTTATCACAGTAATCCCCGTGGGATGTAGCATCAACCCACGTGCTCCCGACAAGATATCCTGGATGAGTGGTGACTGCTGACCTGGGATTTCAAACTTGTCATTTCTGCTACGTTATTTTATTTCAAATGTGTTGCTAGAAGGATGCCACCGCTTTGCTTCTAAGCAAAAGGCACAGCTGAGCTCCCAGTTCCACCAGCACCAACTTGGCTGAAAACCTGAATGAGCTGAGCAACTTCACTGGCTTCAGCGTGCTGCCTGCCTCCTGCCCGCAGGAAGATTTAAAGCCATTAATAATTTGGGGAGATTTTTGGTTTGTAACAACAGTGATTCCAGGAACCACCTCCTCCCAACACACAGGCTCAGCCCATCCTGGCCTTTCAGTAAAAATGCAGAAGAGCTCAGCCCCTCAGGGTTTACATCCCTGAATCTGGCACCAAGTTTTTCTGATGTTTAAAGGACCATCTACAGATGACTTTGGTTCAGTAGCGGAGGGGAAGGGCCCTTAATACTTCACCCCAATGTCCTTGGAAATCCAGCTGAGATTCCCAATGCTCATATATGCTTTTCCCACTCCCCAACCCAATGCAAGGTGGCTTCTCAGCTGCAAAGGCAAGCTGCAGAGATTTCAAAACTCCCAATTTCACAGTGCACAGCAGAGTGCTTAAATCTGTATCTATTAGCAGTGGCTGAGTGCTCAAATTGCTCAGCAGTCAAGCAGAGAGGATTTTCTATTGGGAGTCCACGAGTTAAACTTTTGACTTCAAAATGACAGCAGTTTAACTTTGTTTGAGGGCTTAGAGGGAACTTTCTGAAAGTTTGGCACTCTGCTCCGGGCGGCACAAAAGGTCCTGCTATGGCTTCGGAAGAGGCAGAGCTTGCTGTGACTTCCATCTGCCCTAAAGTGCATGGGATCGTACCGTTCCCTAACCTGGATTTTTCCCCTCAGAAAGTCTTGAGTGTGTAAAATGCACCCAACAAGAGCACAGGCTTCTGTCTCGGGTTATCCTTTAAGAGAGCCATGGCTGCTAATGGAATGCTCCATGGTGGAGCTCTATTTGCCACGCTCTGCACAAGGTTGGAGCCTAGATGTACCTGGACTCATGCTCGGTGGGAGAGCTGCTGCTCCCATCTGGAGAACTGCAACAGGGCCCTTATTATATCGTCCGCCCACAGATACGCTTCCCACTCGCATGGGCCCATACCTCGCCATCCTTATAGAGACACCACGCCACTGGTCAGCCTGGCTTTTAGGACAATATGGATGTAAGAAAGTGGGTCTAGGCAGTGCCCCAAGCTTCAGGCTACATTGAGAAACACCCAGCCTGGGTACAGGAATGCATTTGCACGTGATGCTTTTTTTACCATGTAACGTCTCTTTTCAGCTTCTTGAACGTAACTGCATTATCTTGGTGAGTGGCAGCCAGCAGGGATGGATGAAACGGGAGGTTAATCTGCATCGGCCATCTCTCTTGATTTCTCCTTCATTTCCATTTCTTTTTAAAATGGAAGTTCCATTAAAACAGCAGCACTTTTCTATTAAATAAGTAACAGAGAAGAATGACTGCCTCTGTACCTCATCAGCAGTGAATCTTTTTAAAATCACTCAAGAGGCAAGGCTCAAATCATATATTTAATAAGAACCACTTCGATATCACTTTTTAAAGCAATTAACATATTATCAGAGATAAGCGCAAGATGCAACATTTAGATCCAGATTTCTAAGACAGATTTCTACGGTTTAGGAGGGTGTGGACCTCGGGTCGGCGCCTCGGCAATCATCGCTGCATGTCACAAACGACTCTCAGAACAGAACTTCAGCTACACGGACACAGCAGATCAAATTCTGGCTTTTAATCCTCGTTTTACTCATGCTGCTTCTTTTCAGTCATTTGAAAGCACTCTGTGTACACCGGTGAGAATGGGCGAACCACCTCAGCAAGGTTTCTGCCCCACCTGAGGGTCCCAGAGCAAAGGGTTCATTTCCACCGTCCCCTTCCTTTTGGGTATTCAGGCATTTGCTTTCTTTATGGAGCATGAAGGAAACATGTATCTGAACCTGCATTTTTTAAAAGGATCGAAAAAGCCCATCACCAACAGGATGCCCCTCGCCAGGTCACCTTCTGTCGCCCAAGGGCAAGCTCCCAAGCCCATGTACATCACCTCCAACAGGCGGCCCAAATGCCAGGGGGAAGCTGGCGATGCTCGCTGGCGCACCCTGCTTCTGCCGGGTACTGCCTCCTGCGCCGAGCTGCACGGCCATCCCAGAGCGACTCCGGCTGAAAGTCCGCTGCGTTACAGGGAGCAAGTCCCTCCTGCCTGGCGGCTGAAGCACGTCCTGCAAATTGCGGCAGGCCGGGGGCAGGCCCCCAATCAA
>NW_009260614.1:2209889-2213669 GCF_000687185.1 Egretta garzetta
GGGCAGCCGAGGTGCAGCCACAAATTCATTTCTGTTGCTGGTGATGGGGATAGAAACCTCCAGCAGCTGAAGCAGATGGAAGGCTGGGGGCGGTGACACCTTATACCACCACGATTAAATCTGACAAAGCCCATCTGTTGGCTCCCTGAGCACTGGCAGGACTAGAGCTGAACCGGGAACCGTGAATTATAGCACAGGTAACATCCAAGGGCTTTTGGGTTGTTTATCCTGAAACATTCAGGCTTTTCCCAACACTAAACAATATGTGGCTTCCATTGATGACTGACAGCAAACTGATTGCTCAATTAAAGGGCACTTTACCATTTTGACCATTAGCTGTGAAGTCTCAAATCCCCCAGACTTCCCTGGAATCTGCTTCGTCAGTAAATTGCTTTTCTTAGAAGGCAGCAACAAATGCAACGGGAAATACATCATGCATCTCCAGACATTGTGATCATGTTGGTTTTTAAGTGCTAAAATTTATTACACAAGAGATGATGCAACAGCGAATAAGAGAGCAAAATTCTACATTGACTCTCTACTTTGCAATTCAGGACAACTAAGAGGTTTTACTTCATTAAGGAAGGCAAGGGAAAAAATCAGAGACAACCCCAATGGATGAGGAGGTCTTGTCAAGCCTAAATGAACAATCAGTCCTATGTGATGCTCACTGCTGTAGAAGGAACAATGAAATATATCTGCTTCTGTTCAATAAATTACTAAAACATCAGTTATAAACCTGCTGCATGGCATTGAAAATTAAACTCATTAAACATCCAGGTAGCTTCATCCTGATGCAAATGGAAGACAGGCATGAGTGCTCTGCAGCAAACAACTGTGCGCATCCCGTCTTTGGGAAACGTATTTACACGTACATCTCATATATTAATATATTTTAGTGCACCCTAGCCAGAGGGCAACCAGAAAGAGTATTATTCCACGAGAAGGCCAGGAGATGGGCTTGCTTCTCCTCTCCACCAAGCGAAGACTGGATCTACTCATTAATCTAGCATCCACATAAAACAACTTTGCAAGACCATGTTTCCCTTTGCCAGTTAGCCAAACATCGGGACCCCAAACCAGTGGTCTCCCATGACGGCTGGGTAGATTTGGTAGCCAATATTACAGTGGGCCAAAAAAAGCAGGTGGATTGCCCCACCATATTAACATGCCTCAAGTGACTTCAAGGTCAAGAATTTCAGCCAAACTGCCATTTACTGGGCTCTTGCTCTCCCTCTCCCTTCCCTAATTCACCATCGCTCATGACTGCAGCAATGCACTGTGTTCGGGGTAGACCTTGACCACAGTCTGCTGCTGACCAGGCAGGATAGGTGTGCTTGACCCTCAGGAAGAGACGTACCCCACGACAAAGTTACGGAGACTACCGTTATTAAGGTCTTCATTCAGACCAAGAATGCCTTAAAAATAAACCCTACAGCCTCCATGGGAGGGAAGCCCGAGCGGAACTTTCTCTCGTGTTACCTGCTCTCAGCCTGTTGCACACACCAGCACATCCATCCTCACTTCTACAAGAAAAGAGCAAAAGGAGAGGCAAAGGAGGGTCTCCAAGGGGACAGCACCGGGCCAGCAGCTCTGCTGGGAGGGCAAGGTGAACCTGCAGGTTCCCAGGCTCCTGCAAGGAAGGATGCATCCCACAAGCCCTCCTCACCACACACAAGTCCGACTGATACCCAAAAGGGCAGGCAACTGCCCAAAGAGGCAGGCATACCTCCACAGCCTTTTCCAAAAGGAACCCATTTGGGGTGTCCATGGGAGGGACTGGCGCTGCATGGGGCTGGCTTGAGCAGCAGAGCAAGAGTGATGGCGAGGGGGCAATGGCAGATCAGGATTTGGTTTAATGACATCTGTGATCCACCGGAGCTACCGGGGTGTGTCTGAGAGCTTTGCCTCTCCCCGACTCAAGAAAGGGGCTGCTGGATGCAGGGGCAAGAAGGGGAAAAGGGAGAGAAGACCTAGCAAAACACCACATCTTTCAAACTCAGCTCCTTTGGGGCTTGGCAACCTTTTCCTCTGACAGGCACCTAAGTTTTCGTGCTTGCCAGGCAGGTATAGCCAGGGTCTCTTGACTCCGATCGTGGTGCAAACCTACCTGGCCCTTTGGGAGAGCTTGGAGTCGTCTGGGAAAGCAACAATTCCTTGTCAGTAAAATGCTCACAAGACTGCATGAGCTTATTACAGTCATTCCAGCAGAAATAAGTGGTACCTTTTAGAGTGCTTGCCAGAAGAAAATAGCAGTTCTGACCCAATTTCACACAGTTGGAATCAGCTGTGGGAGACTAATATACAATAAAAATAAAAAGACACAAATGCCCATTTCCCCCATGTCCTCTCCTAATAACATGAATAAAGCTCTGTTTTGATATTTCGTCCTTTCCAAAGGAGTCCAGTTGGATCAGTCCAAGTCAGCCGTGTTTTGAGTCAAACTGCTCTGACTCTTCAACCCCTTTACTTGATGAAATTTTTAATCGTCCACCTTTGTCCTGTGCAGCTGCGAAGAATCAGATCAATGCCGGCGATTCCCCTGTTCTCCACTTCCAAGCATCGTCCCGTTCCCTTGTTCAGGATGGCACCATTCTAAAATTAAAGGATAATTAAAATTAAAGGAAAACATTGTAAAAATTAAAGACATGGGGTTGCCTGTGAAGCAAGCCAGGACCGTGGGCTGCCCAGGAGTGCAGCTGCGTCCTTGTGCATCGCTGGAAAGTGCACAGTGCTCAGCTGGTTGGTAATGCAATTCAAACAATAAACTAATTCCTGAAGTAATCAACGTGGACTGAATGAGCAACCTTTGTCACTGACGACACCGATCCCTAAATACATCAGCAACCAAAGGACATCTGTAACCTTTAAATAGCATGAGCTGCACCCCTGCGTTAGGGAGAGGCGACACTTCTGGAGAACGTGTATTATTAACGCTCTGGGACAGAAGTACTGGATTTCCCTGTATTTCACCATAGATTATCTGTAAGAAACAAAGAAACCTGGAAGTCATTGGCAGGGCAGGTTATGTACACCTGAGGGTATCAGAAAGGGAAACTTCTACTGGAAATTGTCCTAAAATACTGTCCTTGCCCCTGGTCCCCCTTAACCTTATCCCTCTGCCCTAGGACCTGGCACCTGCTGTTGCATGGCATCGTTTCCTCTTTGTCCCACACTGGCTCGCACCAAAGACGATGTTTCACAGCCCACAGTTTGGGAAGCAGAGAAGCAGCATCGATGGCAGAGCCCTAACAAACCTGGATGAAATTCCACCGCTTATGGAGGCTGCTCTTGACCTTTTCGCAATCAAGGAGCTGAGGGAAGCGGCTTTTCACGTTATCCACCAGGCAGCGGGTATCGGGTAGAAGAGTCGTGGTCCCAAGGGCGCCGAGATGAAGGAATCCCTCCTTGGTGTAGCGTGCGAGCTGGGGGGCAGGGAGGAAAAGGAAAAAGACCATCAGTATCTTTGGAGCATCATTAAAATGTGATAGAGGAAAGGACAAGTTTGCAGACCCACAGGAAAAAAAAAATTGTGGGATGGTGCACAGAGAAAGTAGAACTGACAAGAGGGAAAAACCAACTTTCTTCAGCCTTTTTTTCTTGTTGTTTTAGGTTTTTTTGCAGGTGCAGGTGAGGAGCTGGGGCACAGGGAAGGGATAAGAATAACTCTGAGCCTTAAACCCATCATGGGGCAGACTCCTCCAGCCTCCTTTGGGCCTGAACACTCTGTAGGATGGGGCAATGGATGATTTCCCCTGGTTTGCAGCCAGAGGCAGGGGG
>NW_009260614.1:2213803-2215638 GCF_000687185.1 Egretta garzetta
CACTGAAGCAAAGGCTCAGGATCACAGCTAACCCCCACATCTGACTGCCCAGTGCTCCCAGGGCCTGTCTTGGCTGCCAAGGAGATGCAAGCTGGGAGCACCGGGCAGCAGCAGTGGCTCTCGGGGGTGGTGGGCGGGCAAGGCAGACCTGGCACTGAGAAAGCCCTGGTGCCACGGCACGGCCGCACACAAAGGGCTCCTCCATTTGCAGTGTTTAGGGAATCCCACCAAAATATTTCCCTAAACATATTTAAATTCAGGAGTGAAAACAGATGAATGACAGCGGCCTGCCTTTTACAGTTCAAGGGAAAGATATATACAGCTGCTTATTTAAATTATGAATCAATCCATTATCTAGCAGACAAATAAGGAGTATTCAGCACACTAATTAACTGAGCATATCTGTGACCCAGAAGCTTAAAAAGAGACAGTAAATCACACTGGGAGTTCGGGTTATCTCGGCTGGAATAATTAAACACTGAAAATCAAGTTAAAACAACGTAACAGGGTCTGACTCCAACTAGGAACCACAGACAGTTATGGTGCTCGAAGCCAGTTTTGCCTTCCCTCCATGACGCCCGTTGCAGGTATGGGAGTGCTGAATCCTCCGGCTGGCCCCAGGGCTGCCCATCTTCCCTGGGGAGGGTGCCTGGCGCGCTTTGCTCCCAGCTCTTGGTGGAGCTACACGTTTAGCCAACACCTTGTGTATCAAAGCAAGCCCTCTGCTACTTCACGTCTTGCTGAGGTCCATTTGCCAAAGGCATTCACCCCAGGGGATTCAGCTGCAGCAGCCACACGATTGATGCTAGCATGGGGCAAAGCTGCCCTGACCCGTCCCCTGGTGCAGGATCTGCTCTTCTGCCCCCCAAAGCCCTTTGCAAGCTGGTGCAGAACAGCACATCTCTCGAGCTTTACAGTAATCACCCCTAGTGCAGCAGGGGTGGAAAGGAGGGCAGCCCACAGAGCTTTAAGTTGTAACTATCACCTCCTCCTCCTCCCACCGATTCACCATCTCCCTCAGGTGCGGGGTACCTGACGACAGGACAGGGATCCTGCCCACCATGGAGCTCAGCTCACGCCGTGCCAGGTCCCCAGCAAGGGAGCTGCCCCATGCATGAGGCTGGAGCAACCTGGGAACGACCCCCTGGGCACTCCCAGCCCAGCTGAAGGCTCACGTTTGCATTGTTTCGTTTTAGCAGTTCCATGTTTTGATGAGCCAAGCCTCAAGCGAGATGGTGTTCTCAGCCCAACAGCGTGTTTTTAACCACGCAACTCATCTGAATTAGTATTTAAGCACCAGCACAGAGAATGAGGCAGCCTGCCTTGCAAAAAAAAAAAAAAAAAAAAAAATTATTTTGCCCAAGTAATTTTTCCCAAATCAAATCATAAAAAGCTCAATTTTGGCAAGGCCTCATATGAACACCAATTTGCAAAAGAAGGCAAAGCATTATTTATAAGGTTAGGAAAACGTAGTGTACAATACAAGTTTTACAGTAAAAACAAACAACTTTGTCAAAACATTCAAGCCAACTTCACTTAACTTTCTCTTTCAAGTTAGTTATACCCGTCTGACATACCGAGTTCCATCTTACTGACTAATACAGACAGTATAAACACTCTTCTAGGATCAGAGGCTAGATTAGACAACAGACATGCTCAGGATATCCCACTTGCACTGTCATAGCATCATCACTCTTAGTTTTACAATTTTCCCTATAATCCTGGGAAGAAAAATACAAAACCAGAACAGAACCAACAAGAATGTCAGTAAATCTTACATAATCACTCAATAAGCTACCTCCTTAAAAATTCTTAGTTAAAAGTCACCCATTCCT
>NW_009260614.1:2216225-2231780 GCF_000687185.1 Egretta garzetta
AAAAAAAGGGGCACGCCGGCCTTGAAAAAAAAAAAAAAAAAAAAAAAAGCCTTATATAAAGGAAAAGACAAAAGACAAGCCCTCTCCATGACAGACAGAAGAAATCATCCAGAGGTCCCAAATGGGCAGTGCACGTTACTCTCCTTCTCCTGTTTCCAAAATGTTTCCTATCACATACATAATTAATATGCTAGACACTTTTTTTATGATGTTTGGCAGCTTGTCTTCAGACAGTTGGCCTCATGCCCACAAGGCAACACGATTTCTGCTCTTACATGTTATCGCCTAATGTGGTGGGAAAAATAAGTAGAGCAAAAACCAAATCTTTCCTGAGGAAGGGAGCGGGGTGGGGGCTGGAGGGAGACAAAACAAGCTGAAAAACAAACATGGGTATTATGAAAAATGCATTAAGTGCATCTATTAGATGTGTCATCTGGTATGTATAATAGCCAGATAAATACAGCCCTGAACACGTGTCTGGACCTAGCACACTGCCTAATGCCCAAGCTACTCTGCCGAGTGCAGCGGAGGCTCAGCAGCAGCCGTTCCAGCCTTTGAGCCTGTCCAACCGCCAAAGCTAAGAGTGGTTATTCCCAAAAAGTCCCATCTAACCTGCAAGTGCAAGCTCCACTGCGCTCCTAAGACATCTACGGCATTTTTGTCTTTTGGGACACTTTGCCCTTGATGTCTTAATTCCTCTTTTGTTATTTTGCTCCATTCCAGTGCGAGCCCAATGCAGCAGCCGAGGGTCTCAACCACAGGGTGATGGCAGTGAAGCACTGATCCTGCTGCTGATGGGTCTTCCTTGAGCAAAAAAAGGGGAGAAAATACAGAGCAGAGGCAACACTCGAGGTGGCCCCAAAGGCAGCTGTGGGGAGCATAGCTGCAGCCTGGCTGGCACTTTCTGTCTGGATTTGCCCGGTAAGAGAAGAGATGGGAAGCGCCTCTGCCTATCAACACGTACTGCATTGACCAACACTTTAAGGAGTAGCTCCAGACAGTGCGCTCACGTAAGACCTGAGCCTACCTTTGAAACTGAAAATGCCATACAAATGCATTATAGTATCAGTAAACCACACCTGCCGTTGTTATTAAAGCCTTCTGAACGGTTGCAGCAATTCAGCGACTCAACAACTCGGCTTTTCAAGCAAAGTTGCCTGCTTCAACATGGCCAGCACAGCCCCGGACGACCTCTGGGAAAGGCGGCTGATGAGAATTTAACCTTTGGCTATGTATGAAAGTTGAATAAAGAAGACTTAATAGTGAGAGGTTTCTGCCCAACCAATACTGCAAGGGCTCACAGGGATATTCAGCATCAGTGCAAAATACCCCTGGAGTAGCACCACTCCTTGGCTGGGGAGCAAGGGCCTGCCATCAGCAGGATCTCAGTAGGCTCCTTCTTTGGGCACCGTGTTTTGGAGTCTCGTCGACGTAATTGTGTAAATCCTGCTGTCTTGCCCAGGAGTGCACCCGATCCCCCCAGCACCTGAGCAGTCTGTGCTCTTCCCCGCTCCTCCTCATCCTCACACCACAGACAGGTAAGCTCTTCCCACAGGATCTGGGGGAAGGCTCTTCCACCAGTGTTCTCCTGTTGGACCACATGGGTTTTGTCCTCTCAAATGTTTCATACAGATTGCCCCTCCTGTTCTTGATTCTTTCATTGCCGACCACCCCAAAAACGTTGCCTACATCAGGAAGTCCCCGAACAAGGCTGCTCCCTTGGAGATCCCACGGCTGCTTTGCAGTCACCAGCAATTTCCTCACGCAGCCATGATGGTGCTTAAAGATAATAGAAGTTTGTCTTTTTTTTCAAGGGAAATTATTGCATTGATGAAGAAGGAGGTTCTGCTGAAGGGCCCAGTCACAGGAAGTTAATGACAGCCCATGTCGTACAACCAGTTAAATCCAGTGGTATTTAATGTAATAAAAACAAAAAATGTTATCCTGGCTTTGTGGAAAGGCAAATCACTGAAGTCACGTGAGTTTAAATTCTTCTCTACTTGCCCTAAAAAGTTATGTTTTCCTTTAAAGTGATCTGTCCTACGTCTCACTGCCTGTTTAAGCAGGTTTGTCAGCCTCCAGGAAACAGACCAAGTTAGGCAAGAGCTGAACAAAGGGTGAAGGATACGGCCAAGCTGGCAGGAAAAAGACAAACGAGGAGGCATCAGCCTGAGGAAATGCCTGAAGGAATTACCCAGCCTGGCACATGACAAGAAACAAATGGGAAGACCAAGAGGAAGGACCAGAGAAAAACAATTTGAAAATATTAACAAGTTACCTGTTTAAAAGTAGTTAATATTGATGAGGTCTTAAACCCTTTAATCGGTGTTAAGTGGCCCAAAGCCACATCCCCAGAGAGAAACATTCATGAAATAGCATTCATATCCACAGCGTCTTACAAACACCTTTCCAGGGAAAACTGCATCTTGCGAAGTCCCCCACCTCTAGGTACTGCTCTGGGGGGCTGCTTTGCCCCGGGGGGACCTGCAGCCCCCACTGACGCCAGCAGAGCCGAGGGGCACACGGCCGCACACGGGCCTGCTGCTCCGCTTGGGCTGGTCTCCCATCGGCAGACTTGCACCACCGATACATCTTCCTTGATTATTGTTTCTGGCTGGCTGCACCTCGGGGATGGGAGAAAGTTAATTAGACATCTTAGAACCCGGGAAATAAAAGCTTTGATGACCTTCATTGACTCTATTGGAAAATAATTTAGTGTTGTTTAGCTTCCTTTCTGCACTGAGCCGATCATCAATTAGTAACTATAAGTATAGCGTACAGTATTTTCTTTTTAACACAATTTCATCTGATGTGCTATTTTGTCACCCTTGATACTGCAGTGTCCCCGATGATCTCAGTATTGATGGTTTTGTCCCCAAGTTCTGATGCTTAAATGGGCAAAACATATTTTATCCTATAATTAAATGAAATGCTCTGCTGGGTGAACATTATCTTAAGTTTTATAGTATTATAGTGCTTTCTATCACATTAATATATCACCATAGTCCTGTCACTCCAATGAGGTATTACTATATTATTAGTGTAATACATCATTACAGCAAGGTGTTTTCATGATGTATCACTTAAAAGATGAAGCTATCAGGAAGAAAAAAACCCCAAGAGCAGGCTTAATATAATTACAGGATACAAGGATACTTCATAATGAAATCTGATAATAATTTGACCTGGAAGTGAGTGAAAGCAGGGAGAATGGAAAGGTAAAGGGAAAACAAGAAAAAACCCACAAACATTTCCCCCACTGATAGATCATAGAATCGTTTGGGTTGGAAAAGCCCTTTAAGATCACCAAGCCCAACCATTCCCCTAACCCTGCCATCCCACCATTAAACCCTGGCCCTAAGCACCGCGTCTGCCCGGCTTTTAAATACCCCCAGGGAGGGGGACTCGACCCCTTCCCTGGGCAGCCCCTCCAGTGCTTGATAACCCCTTCCATGAAGAAATATTTCCCAATGTCTAAGGTAAACCTGCCCTGGCACAACTTGAGGCTGTTTCCTCTCATACCATCGCCTGTTCCCTGGGAGCAGAGACCAAAAGCAAAAGCCAAGATCTCAGTGCTGGGTGTGGGGTCCATCGCACCAAACTACATCCATCTGAATGCTACTGGCTTAGCTTAAACTGATTACCAGTCATCAGCAGAGAGAGCAGAAACTCAAGACAGAAAATAAGCTGCCATGTCCTGAACAGGACAAATCAGTCATTCCCTCCCCCTGCCCCCCCCCTTGGGCTGCTCATCTACAGACACGCAGCAGCCACGGCGCTGCATGTTGTGGGGATGGGCTTAGAGAAAGTGAGGACTTCCAACAAGATGCCGGCGTTACCCAGCGTGGCAGGGAACAGGACCCGCCTCAGCACTGCCCTTGCACCATTAAAATGCCAGCAGGGAGCCTACGCCTGACCCTCACTCGCTGCAACCGAGGAACCTGCTCTTTAAGCGTGAAATGCATTGAAATGTGTACGCGATGGGCCACGGCATCAAGGCGAGAAGTGGAGATTTTAGGACACTACATGAACATCGAGCACAGGCACCCCTGTGTGTGCTTTTGGATGCTGAGTAACTCAAAAGGAACTGCAACTCCTTGCAGTTTTTTATATATATATATACACATATATCTAAAACAAGTGAGGTATTTGAACAAAGTGTTTGCATTACTTCTAATTACATTCCTAGCAATAAATTACAACATGCAGCCTATTAATTAAACAGTAGCAGCAAAAGTCCAATTTCTTTTGTGCGGTGCCCGTGCTTCTGCAAAAGGCTAATTTGAAAGCTTCTGCACTCACTGATAGCTACTTTTAAAAAGCATTTTCAAGGAGTTAAACTAATTGCATGTGTCACGGAACAAAAGAACTGCCAAGGACTGGCTCTCAGCGGGAGAGGGAAGGGACAGTGTGGAGGTGGAAGACCAAGACAAAAAATCTGGGCTGAGCTTGAGGGACAGGCAAGCTGCAGGGAGCCAGCAGCACCGCAACGTTTGCCTTCAGAACATTGGTGGGAAAAACCGTGTTAAGTCCAACCACAAAAACAGCTGAGGGGAAAAAAAAAATAACCTGCTTTTAGACATTCATCTTAAAGTCCAGAGTTAGCAGACAATGTCAGGTTGATTCAGTTTCTCATACTATAATGCACTTAGAAGTCTTAAGTTTCCATCCAGAAAGTCCAGTTTGTGCCATTTAAGAAAAAAAGTGTGTGCATTTAAGCAACAGCTAGGTTATATTTAGCAGTGACTCCATCAGCCACAGGTGACTGATCTTTGTTTAAAGGCCAGCATAGACCAAAACCAGTTTTGTCTCTACCCCAAAGGACTCCCACAGCCAGTTCCTAGGCTCAGGTGGCTCCTGAATTTTGCAGTTCAGGCTCAGATGAGTTTTGGGATTTCTTAGTCCCGCTGAGCCTGGAAAGGCCAGGTTGACCATATTGTGAGAACGGGCTCTTTACACATTCCCATCACTTGGACCATACATTTTTTTTAGCTGAAAATGAACCTCCTTGAGCTTGCAGGACCCCCAGATACTGAGGCTGCTACAGTTGCAGTGTCCTGCAGCTCTACGTCCTCACTCGCTCCACTCCAGCTCAATCTTCAACTCACCCTCATGCCAATGAGGCTCACTTTGCAGGTGGAGAATTAAGAGAGATGTCTTTAAGTCATATTTGAGGCCTGCGATAGAACAGAGAACTGACACCCCATCTTGCTGATGAATGCTCCAGGTTTTCAGCCAGCTTTGATGAGCTAATCATTAAGATGTGACCAAAAAAAAAGCAGAACTTATCTCAGGAAAGCTACCGGGAATGGGATTGCATGTTCCCCGACCCTAGGGAATGGCTACAAGATTTTGCTGTGAACTCTAAAATGTGTTTCCCACCTGAAAATCAACAGTTGGGGCAGCTCCCTCCCTCCTAAAAACCTCCTCCCACCTAGGGGCTGCACAAGCCCTGTGAAGGAGCCAGACTGGCATTATCTGTACTGTCCAGTGGATTACAGAAAGTTCTGTTTTCAAGATCGAGTTTACATCTCTCTGGTATTCAGAGAGGTATTCAATATTTGGGTATTCAAAACAGGACACCCAAATCCAAGATGTGCCACAACCCACCACGTGCTAGAACGCAGCTGGAGCCAGCAAACCAGATGCAGCAGCCTCTGTTTCAACTGGAAAGCTCTGATGCTTAAATTGGAAATCTTCTCAATAAATAAATTACCCCAAATATGTTGGGAAACCCCACTGTCTGGTGGGGCACTTTTCTTCCTCTCCCTGCTCTCCTTTCTGATTCAAAGGAGATATTTTCACAGGTAGGGTTTTATTATGCAAATACCCGCAGACACTTAATGGCACAGTCTTTATTATGTTATATTTCACGGGGCTGGTCTTAACAAATGCAACCGCAGTGCTGAGCTGTCTTCTGGAACATTATGAAGGAACCAGAAGTTTCACCTCTCTGTACCTGCACGAAGATCCCAGTCACCCTGGAGCAGAGGTGCAGGGCAGGCTTACAGAGCCTGCAGGCTGGCTTACAGAGGAGGAGGAATTCAACCACTGGCGTTGAGCACTTCTGTGTGATTTATGCACTTCTGGGTTGAGATGAAGGTTTGATACAGTAACTTGCCTTTGATAGCACAGTAAATCTGTCAAACACTGGAGGCCTGGATTTGAGTCTTCACTCACTGCTGGGTCACCTCCAGCGCTGCCTCACCACAGCGGTTTGCCATGGTGCAGTAATTTCAGTGGGACTCAGTTGCTCACAGCGCTTTAGACACGGGGTCCTGCTCATCCAGCAGCTCTCAGCTTAAACCCCACATCATCTGCCAGCACTGACAGCTCCAGTTTGGGGTTGTGATGTTAAAATAAGCTGTTGGAAGGCATTGCCAATGCCAGAGTAATAAAAATCATGATGCCAAGACGGAAAACAGCAGAATGACAAGCCAGGGCTGCCTTACTGGGCAAGGGAAGAACACAGCCCAGACAGCAGAGCGACCAGAATACATGCAACGAGAGGGCAGGTCTTCCCTAAAACACGCAAAGGCAGATCACCGTCCTGCAAATAAAAAGAAATCTCTGTCTACACCTTAAATGTACCTAACTCAGCACCCGGGCGCAGCTGGGATGGGACTGTCTGACCTAACCTCACCCAAATCAGTGTTAAACTTCCAGTCTAAGATTTGTCATCTCAGCAACAGAGAGTGACAGGCAGGACCTACCCCACCAGCGGTGCCATGGGTCTCCCCCTGCGGCACATCTCGACGTCTTTTGAGAGAACGTAGGTGATGGCTTCAGCCTAGAAACTTGGGTGTTCAGACAGCTTTTAGGTACGGCTTTGCCTCAATTTCTAAGCAGATTAGTAGATAAAACCCCTTCAGTACAGATGTGGCAGATCCAGAAAAGGTAACAGGGAGATGAGATTTCCAAGTCTGGCAATGAGCATGGACTTTTTAACAAAGAGAAAAGAAAAGCAACAGAAGAAACCACTTTGTCACAGAGGAATTTATCCCTGTTTCCACCCATCACCACCACACACCGTGCAAGCATCCACAACCTCCCTGCCTCAGCTAAATTTCCAGTATAGATAGCCATGGCATTTACATGGGAAATGTAAACAAAACAGGAGGTTGCAGTCCGATACACATCAAATCCTGACGATAAGCAGCCAGGGCCTCACTGGACAGAGCTAAAGCGCCAGAAGAACAAGTGCTGCTACTCTGTGGCTTTAGGGAGGTCAGGCATGGTTTTGGTAATGAAAGAAAACCTAAAAATCACATTGGAATTCTTGAAACACACACACACACCCCACCCCCCCCTGTGCTAAGATGGCCATTCTGCTTCCAGACCTAAAGGGAAACTTGTTGTATTTTCTCCTTAAAGGTTGTAGGACACTGTGCTAAGGGATTTGCATGACAAGATGAAGACCACTAGGCATACAGAAAGAAAAAGAGAGAAGATCACAGGATTTAGGCAAAATACTGAAGTGAGGATATGGGCAGAGATGAAACAGACAGGAAATGTCAGCAGGGAACCAGATAAATTATCCCTGGAGCTGCAGATCCGGAAAGCCCAGCTTAGAGCTGCCGTTGGTTTAACAGATGCCAGCAGCACCAAAGCTAGCGTTGCACCCCGCTTTGTTCCAACTCTACGGTGATCGCACCAGCAGCATTCCCGTGCTGTTTTCTTCTTAAACCACGGTGAGAGACAAAACCACAGAAGAGGCTGAATTAGTTCATCATCGCTAGCTTCCAGTATTTGACACATCCACCAATCCTCTAAAAGATACGACATCCAGAGTGAATCTTGGAATGATGCGTTTTAATCGAGAATAAGCTTAAAATTAGGAGAAGCTTTTGGTTTCCTCCAAAACTTTTGGAGAGGAAAAAGAAGTGCTAGAAAGTGAACGCTGTGGTAAATCCCAGCCAAGCTGAAATAGCTAATTACCACCCCGCTAAAAAGCACTGTTTTCTTTACCCCATTGGTACGTTTTTACTCTGCTGGATGGAAGAGAAAGGAAACATCTTAAAATGCTCTGCCTGTGTATGCTCTGCTCATTGGGTCTTTGCTTTCAGCGTTATTTACCCTCGTCTGCAAGATTTTTCCAAAGCATGCTTTTACCTGCAGCTCTGGCATGATTACGGTTGTCCAGGAAACAGCTACTCTGCACATGGCTGGGAAAACACACCTTTATACCTGCAGTATTTTTAACAAGAAGCTGGGCCTTACACATTCAAGAGAGAAGCCAAGAGGCACGGCAGACATCCATACTCTGTCCTCGGTCCATCCAGCCTCTGCTGGGCACACGCGCGGCGGCCCCAGCAGAGCAATTCCTCACCTGCGGTCCCCAGCCGTGGCACGGGTACAATATTGCTGTGTGGTTCTCCTGCGGGCCCTGGTCGAGGCAGACGTCTTTCGCCTTGTTGTTTCGAAGCTGTAAGAAATAAAAAGTGCAGAGTTATATGGCCCTGTCTCTTCATAGATAAGCAATAAACTGATGCACAGCGATGTCTCTAGCCTCTCTCACTATAGAGAGAATATACGGTGCTATATCACCAGGCATAATCAGGCAGAGAAAGGTTTAGTGCACCATATGTTTTCTTTAAATACGGGGCCTAATGATGACTGCTTTTATATAATAATCACCATTCAAAGGAGCCAACTTCCTCGAACACAGTTCTCTTTGTATTTGGTCATGTGTGGTGGTTAACAAACATATTTTTAGACTGCTGTCAGCATGTTGCCAGGGGCCTGAAATCAATGCAGAATTGCTTGTATTTCATCGAAATCTCAAAGTGCTCAGCAAGGCAGGGGAAAGAAGTCCAGCTAGCACAAGGAGCTCCTTCGAATCATCGTGGGGATGGAGGAGGAGATGCAGAGGTGGCAAACCAGCCGTCAAGTACCGAAGGACACGCTTGGGAGGGAGTGGGGAAATGCTGGGCTCGTGCTACAAAGCCAAACGGCCGGCGAGCCCCAGGCACCAGGTCTGTTAATGCAGAGGTGTCCTCTCTCCAGGTACCCCATGCAGGGCAGCTGCATTTGAAAAGAAGACTTGGGGGGGGGGGTGTTAGCTTGAAGGCATTAAGCAACTCTGATAATAAATCCTCCCTAACGCTCATCTGGGGTGCTGGGGCTGTACTTCAAGAAGGCTTCTCAAACTGCCACTATTCCACCAGACAGGGTATTACCAGTTCCCATAAATGCCTGGTTTTATATTCCCCGTATGGTCTCAAAGCCAGCAGAGATTGAATTAAGTCTCCTTACTTTATCTTGCCCTTAAGCTGTTGTGACAATGCACTGTATCCCACAGAGACCTTGTAAGGAATTAGGCTGAGTTTAAGTCAAAGGATTTTATAAAATAACTGTATATTAAAAATATACATACAGCTGCTTAATCCATGGAGTCAACAGTAATATAGATAATTTTCCGTCAATTCAGAAAATGTGCTATTAAAATATTTTACTGTATATGGTCTCCAAGATCAAAAATAAATCCCAAAGTAGGTTTTCAGAAGAAACTGTGAACAGATTTATACAAAGTTATATAATTATATGGAAATAGGAGGTTTTGATTCACATCCCTCTCCTTTGAGGCTATGTCTCATCTGAGACTCTCCGGCTGTAAATATTACCAGTCTGATCTAAGGGACTGCTCAGCCTTAATTACCTCGCCATAAGCGATGGTGTTGTTGTATCTTCTCATTTCTGGATAAACGTGGTCCAGGTACCACTGGAAATTTTTACACTTCAAGCTCTTCCTTAACGCTTTTCTCTCCGAAACATCCCCAATGTCAATACCTGGATTCTGAAAAATAAAGGCACAGCACGTCACTGAACGGATACTCCTAAAAAAAAAAATGCAAAAAGCCTGTATTTCATTGATGTTTGATATCACTGCCAAGCTGCCTGGAAACTGCCAATGGCTGAGTGACTCCATGCAGAAGCCATGCCAGGGAATTTTAGCCTGAGTGTCCAAGCTGAAATCATCCTCACAGAAGTCAGAAGGAAGATTTGGGTTCATGGCCACAGTGAGGAGGAGACGCATACTTCTCTCATAGGCTTTGTAGGCATCCTTGTGATGGCCACCAGACTGACGCTGGACACGTTTCGGTCCTGGGAATTAATTTAGAAAAGAGAACCTAAATGGAGAAGAAAAGCTTTTGAATGAATTAGGGGAAGTGCAGCGTAACAGAGGTGAATCTTCCAACCAATTCCCCTAGGCTTTGGGGGCATCTGAAAAAGATTGTCTTCGTCAATGGGCACAACAACAAAGTATTTTTAAAACATCTCACCTCCCATTTAGGGACTGATATACAGGTCTTCCAGAAGAGCTTAACAGCAAATGTACATCAGCATTTAAAGGACGGTCATGTGCTGAAGCCTGGAAATGCAAATCCCCGACTGTGCGCTGAGCACCAAACCCCTTCCCCTTACTCACCAAGGGTCTGTGACCCTGCTAAGAAGACAGCACAGTTAAAAGGTATAAAATAAAAGGGGGAAAAGAAAAGAAGAAAAAAACCAGAAAGGCTTGAGATTCCTATACAATAGAGGCAGATAGCTAAGAATAAAGGATAAAAATTACAGGAGAAGAGAAGTTGAGGCTGAACCTCAGGAAAACCTCTTGACAAGTTGGACAATTATTCGGTGAAGCAGTCTCCCTGGAGACACAGAGGAACCCCACTGCTCGAGCCCATTTAAAAGCAGACAAAGCTACGATGTCTGTCCCTGGAGGAATAATCTTACAGGAGCCAGGAGCAGGGGCTGAAGAGAGCTGCCCCACTTTAACCTTTTATGCCATTACAGAATTTGGGGAACTAATGCAGCAGCCAGGTGAAGGAAACCAAAGGCTCATTGCAGCCACTTCATTTCCTTCCTACAGGTGTCTGGGTTTCCACTTTATTTTAGCTCCTACTCTTGTCTTTTGCAGTGATCATTAAATACAGCTGGGAAAGCAATTTTCCATTACAACGCTTGTAATGATCTTCTAATGAATTATTCACTCTGCTTTAGAGAAGACACCATTTTAATGCGCGACTGGTAGCTCATAGGTAAAAATAAAGATGATTCAGTGTAGACAGGTAGGACAGGCTGAAATCTGAGTGGGCGAGATGGGATGCAGAGCAGAGCAGGACCGCAAACCAGTCAGCACCTGAAACATTCAGTGCATGGGGTTTGGCTTGGTTTTGAATATAATGGCATCACAGAATAATTCGGTGTATACCCATACCCTCCTGCACAACACCAGCTGTCAAACAAGGCTTCTCTAAAAATAAATCTCGATTTTACTGGTAAGACCTATACAAAAATCTCAGACTCTTTTTAGGGTAACCCAGATCTGTTTCCCCAGACCCGCCCCCAGTGCCGATTCATGTGAAGCTGCCATTTTCCAAGCCGTACAGGACCTGCGGCTTCTCGATGAATTTTAATCCCTTTTTGCCATGCTCCAAAGCTATTCCTGAGCAGGAGCATGGTGCCTCACCTCTGAAAAGGAATCAGCCCAAAGATCGGGGCTGAACCCACAGTAATTTATGATCCCTGCGTATGGGTGTTTGGGTCTCGCAACCTATTTTTAAGAGAGACCTGAAATCACTCAGTCCTGCAGGCAACTCTGCCTCTCCGAACGCTTGGAGCGCTGCCCGTCACAGCCAGTGCCCTCCTGCAGCTCGCTGGGTAAACAGCATTTCTTCCCGTCTCTTTTCATCTATTTCTCAATAACAAACTAATCCAGGACTCTCCACCACCCCCAGGATGACAAACTGGCAGCGCAGGCAGCTCATCGACCCGTCCCAGGTACCTGTTGTTCTCTAATGCAGTACAAAGCTGCGACTACTGTGGCTCTAAATGCCAGTAACTCTCCCCAGATGTAACCTTTCCTCAGAAAGCAGCGGCAGCTCATGGTTTTGTTTTAATGTTTTTCAAAATGCCCCGGAGCACAGCGCTGCCAACCTGGGATGCTGCCGCAGCAGGATCGGGACTGCAGCAGCTTTTTGCAGGGGGGTGATCTGTAAGGTACGAACATGTTGTGTTTATTTTTAGCACCAACAGGGTGGCTGTAAATAACTGCTCACACAGGGCCTGGCCACTCGGGACAACGGTTTTCCCTTGCACTTTAACGGAGCAGCCCAGCGCTCGCGCTTAATTATGCTGCAAATGGAGCAGGTGACGGTGGGGCTCTGCAGGGCACCCTGAATCCTCAGCCTACCCATCACCTGGAGAGCATCATTGCCTCCCCCGCCCCATCACCCCTTCTCCTTCTGGCAGGACCAGAGGCAGGAGATGGGGGGACTGGTCCAGCTGGGGCTGCTCCCAGCATGCTCCAGGCAGCGTTCAGAGCTGGGAGGCAGGAGATGCTCTTGGGTTTTGTGATTAGATATAACCTGCACAGAGACCAGTGCCCAAGCAGCAGCCTTGGAGTTGCATAAAGTCCTCCTGGAGCCTATAGAGCTTTATGCAGAAGCACAGGGAATCACCTAGAGGTCCACATGTGGGATGTGTCCCCCGGGTACGGTCAGCTTGTCTTGCTGGCAGGACCCCGTGGTTCTCCAGAGATGCAACATGGAAGGATTTACATGAAAAATAATGTGTCAGATCTAAGAAAATCTAACCATTTCTGTGCAGAAATAAATATATCCACCAAGGCTACTTCAAGAGAGTACTTCTGGAGCACTTGCACGTGGTGCTGCTGGGAGGGCATCTCCTTCTGTGAGCCACCACCCTCCAATCCTTTACCTCTGAAGCGCTGATGGCCTTGACTTTCCCAGTCCTGGGAAAGCAAACAGGCCAGGCATCCGGACCACAGTGAGCTCTGGGCAGCGACAGCATCTGCGAGCTGGGAAACCCGAGTTGGGCTGCACGTGACATGGACCTGCCCGAGCCGCGGGAAAAAACCTCATACACTAATGATGCTGATATTAATAATCTCCTGCCAACCGACTTTCCAGACAGGCTCCTTCTGCGGAACAGTGTAATGACATAAACTCACACTGTGTAAACACTCAGCGGGGAGATAAACACTGCAATACAGGTTTAATTTTTAGAAATGAAAATAAAAAGGCTGATGTGACTTGTAGGAATTCCTCCAAAAGTCTGCAGGTTTTGCAGCATCCTCGTCAAAGCTGAGGGAGCTGGGCTGCCTTCTACAGCTGGAGGTGTGACCCAGGGTATTTGAGGCTCTCCTTCACCTGGAGGCAGTAAATTCTCTGTAATTTTATAACCCAATAAAGTGAAGACTTCGGGTAGGGTGCAATGGCCGTACCTCCAGTGGCAGATTCCACGCGATGTAGACGTGTGATTTGTAGTCGTCCATCCATACCTCGGCCACCCGCAGGGCATTGCGCTTGGTGTAGAAACCAATGTTGTTGTTGTAGGGCTTCTTCTTGCGCTCGATGTGAGCCACCCTGGAGCAGGGCAGGACCTCCATGCTGCCGCCACACAGCCACACCTGCAACGCAACCACACAGCGCCGTCAGCATGGGGCTCTGCCGTGACGCAGAGGGTCCACATATAAATTACAGACCAAGAAGTGGTGGGGTTTGAGGTTTCTGTAATATCCTGGCGAGCACAGAGCATCACATCATGTAGCTGACAAGTGGAAACCCATGGCCAGGTTTGGCCTTTGCTCAATGGCAAGAGAGGCAGGGAGAATTTAACCTGAGTGAAGCATGTGTTGACATGAGAGGGACCAAGTCTATATCCGCCACGTGGTATTAAGGCCTTGTAGGACTGGCTGCTGAGTTGACGGGGATGTGGCTACTAAACAAAAAGGATGAGTGACTGCAATAGTTGAAACAATTGCAAGATCCCCTCCTGCAGAAGGGATGACTCAGGGAAACATATGGCAGGGACAGATTTCTCCCACTTGAAAACATTTGTTCATTATTTTTCTTTCACATGCTGTTTAAAATCCCCTTAAATCACAGTTTACAAGTTACTAAAATCTTTTGAGATCTTCTTTTTATCGCACGAAAAGGGAATTCAGAGAAAGTCATGCCATACCTGGGCTCTTCCCTCCCTGTTTGTCTTCACCAAGAAGTTATTTATCTTAAACGAAAGACACGCACTGAGGACACCAGGCAATCGTTACAAACACACATGCCAAACAGGCCTAATAATCCCAGTCGCACCTTTTTTGCAGTCTGCTTTGCATTATCATTTCACACAATTGTTACAACACCCAGCGTTTCTGGGATCTTTTCCAGGCTCACACCTTTTATCCCATCTGCGTTCCCTAAGTTTTACCGACCCTGCTCCATCCGCTCTCCCAGCGCCACGAGGAGCCTCCCGGCTCTATCAGCTGCCCTTTTTAATCCCTACGCGGTTGTTTTAGCACACCCAACGCAGGGCACGTGCACCTTCCAGGCCCGGGTGACAGCCGGCAGTAAGGGGCAGTACAGCTGGGAGAGGTCTTCCCTTGGGGCAATCCGGCTCCCTGGGCTGTTCTCCCCCGGATTGCTGCAGAATATAGGAGCCCACATCAAAAAAATCAGAGCCCTGTTTATTAGCCGATGCATAAACACATAAGCAAAAAAGTCCCATCTTCTCCTGTTCTGCTGTTTGGCCTTTCTGAACACTTTTAAATATAATTTCATGCCTCCAAAGCAAATTTAGAGCTGATCTCCAAGGTGAGGGCCATGCCCATCCCTCCCATCCAGCCTCAACCACACTGGCCTCTGTCAGCAAAGTCCACAAGCTCAGCTCGATGTTTTGCAACAGGCCACATGCTGGCAAGGCAAATAAGAAGTGAACAAGGTAATTCTAAAGAAACATACATGTTTGGTTTTTTTTTTAAAGGAATATTCCTAAGGCAATAGTTTGACAGAAACCACCTGTGCTTCTTGCCTGCTCAGTTCTTCCCTCTCCTTCTCAGTTCCTCGATGTCTCGGTGAAATAGGAGCATCGAGGTGTGCCCTTGGGTGCTCCCAAAGCTGCTGGGTTCAACCGCAACGCTGAACAAAACCACCAGTCCTGGGAGATCCTCAGTACCACCTGTTTTTGTTGTTTTGGGGATTTGTTAGGTTTTGTCCCGATTTGAGATCAGAATCATGATTTTAAAAATGTAAAAACCGTGATGTAATTAAACTGTCATTTTCCACCAAGCTCGCCTCTAGCAGTAAAGGTGCAATATTGTCTTTCTGTTTTACAGTTACATAATTCACATGGCTTTATGCTAGACAGCTCTCCCAGATCTCCAGACTATCTGTACAAACCCCCTTGAAATGCACACGTTGTAATAACCTGCGAGGAGTGCTGGGCATTGCGCAAAGGGCATTGATTACATACGTATCCACAAGCCAGCTCCAGAGAGATCAATAAAAATTTCATCAAAAAAGGCACTTATGCAAGGAAAGACCATACTTTTACCTCCTAAATAAAGCCTAAATTGTCATTATAAATTTAAAAAATCTAACTGTTTTTACAAGGCATTTATAACCATTTCTGCTGGTAACAACGGCTGCAAGAACTATTCTGTGGGAAACAGTCAAGTCGCACCTGGCATCACTGTCCTCCGTGGACAGAGGAGTAAACCGTGGCCCCAGGAGGTCATCGCTTGTTCCCATGTGGCCT
>NW_009260614.1:2231796-2237235 GCF_000687185.1 Egretta garzetta
CAGGTGGCAGCACAGGGACTGCAATCCAGGAGACATCCTCCGTGTCCGCGAAGCACGAGGTGTCTTAGCCCAGCAAGCTCAGCGTGATGCTCTACCCTTGCAATAACCACAACAGGGAGTGGTGAACAGCCCTGAGAAAGGCCCCAGACTTTGTTCTCTTGGCGCCAACGTGAGATGAGCTGCAAGACACTGTGGCCAAAAGGTCTCAGCAGACTCTCCATCCTCCAGCGAGGTTGGAAGCCATGGCCTGGCTGATGCCCTGATGCTTCTTGGCTACTTGTGCCCACGTGCCACCGGCAAAGGCCACACTCGGTCGTGCACACACGCATGGAGGCAGCCACCCCTGCCGAGTTCACTGGCACTAACGTCCCAACCTGCAGCACTCAGACCCTGAGGGCAGAATGTTCTTTGGGAACCTTCATTTCTGTCCCTAGTGAGCAGCCATTTGTTCCACCAAAGACCTTTAACAAATAGATTGCCTTCCTATTAAGTAGATCTTTCATGTGCGTAGCAAATACACCTACAATCACTTAAGATACTCTATTTACTTCAACTAACAGCATTAACAGGACAATCAGTCCAGCATGTGGTTTCTGCTAATTCCCTGAAGAATTATTTCTTAGTAGATGGGTAATCAAGATCAATCAGGAAAACATGGTATTGTCAAATGAATTCATGTTTAGCCTATTTAACATGGCAGAGTCTTTTCTATTGCTCCCTACAAAGGATGAAATCACAATCACTTCACTTTATAAAATATGCATGGATGGGATATAAAGTATGTAACACAGCAGGTTAAATACGACGAGCAACTCTCAAGTTTCTTCCTTATTTTCTGACATTCAAATTTCAACACGACTATTAGCTTGCCATTCATCCACCCATAAAGAGACGTAGAATTAAAAATAGAAGCATTCCCCTCCAGTAAATGACGGTGACTCAATAACTTCTCCATCAGTCTACACACAGGAGTAATCAAACATACAGAAAGATGCTTGGATTTATAAATAACCAGTTAACACTAAATTCTAGCGAAGAAATCCCAGAGAAACAAACAGAAAACAAATCCATCACCCAGGGATCCTTGATGTGTTTTTCAGGAAGCTGGCGGGTAATGTACTTGCAATTATTTTCCAAGCAAAATGGGACTGTCCTAAGAATTCAGCATGGAAAAGCAGAGATTCCTCTGAAGCAGTGAAATGTCCAAGTATGGCTGAAACTGCATTGGTCATCTACTTTCTAGAAGCATTTGCACATGTGGGAGTCAAACTTTGGTTAGCATGAGACTGCATCACCTTGCTCCAGTGATGGGACGACATGGCTTTGCTTTCTAGTCACCCCCCAGAAGCTTGAAGGTGCAAAAGCATTTGTGAAACACCTGGCATCTCAGTTACCTGGCCCCCAAAACGGGGAGCAGATTTGGCGCGATGCAATGCTGCAGCAGAGCTACGAGGGAGGTCCAGGCCCCTCTCTCGGGCATGTTAGTGTGGGCATGCAAGCACTCGGCATATTCAATAGCAACATATTCCTCCACCTCCCAGCCGAGACATCGGCATCTCCTCTGCCATCCACCTTCAGGCCTCCACTTGCAAAATCAAAGAGTTGTTTTACGTTGGTCGTGTGGAACACTCTGTATGTCATTCCTAATGACAGCGAGGACCTGAGCAAACGTAGCAAACGGGTGATCAGGCCCATTCCAGGGGACTGCAAGCAAGCGGAGGGAGGAGACAGCCTGGCATTGCCTGGGGAAATGCACATCCCCTGCCGTTACTGCACTCCTGGTAATGGAGGGAGAATGGAAGACTGCTCCTAAAACACAGCATACCGATGGTCCTTTGTGCATGGAATAGAGGCAGTGAGAAAATCCCAATTTCGCTTGACTAGCTTATTGCAACAGCCGCAGAAACAATTTCCAAAGTGTTAAGCAGTTAGGAACAATTACTGTCCATGATCCCGTTTGCCCTCAAAAATATACTGCAGCCACCAATTTGCTTTGCCCCCGACTGCCAGAGCCAGTAAAGACTCTCAACGAGCGTTATTTAAACAAAGGGGCTTTTGGCAACCTGCCTAATGTCAAAGGAGCCAGCCAGGCAGAAAAGGGTGACCCAGGCAGATCCACCAGCCAAGAGGGTGTCACACCTTGGGCTTGGGACATAGTCCACACTCTCCAGTTGAGCAGGGCTAGAAATAGCTGTTGAAGTGGTTGGCCAAGCTCATGCCTTGAGGCTGGTGGTGCTGGTGCTATGAGTGCTTTACAGGTCTGATTTGCTCAGAGGGAGCAGCCCAGAAGATGTGTTTTGGTGCCACTTGGTGCAAGTGGGAGGATGCTGCTGAGTACGGAGGGGGAGCTGCTGCCTTGTCCCACCCCATCCTCTCCGGCAGGTCAGAGCTGCTGCCTCCACCGTCCACTGTCCCCCTCCGCTCGCCCTGTGGAGCAGGAGCCCCCTGCGGCTCCCTCCTTTGGGCACAGGCGCCCATATGCAGCATTGCAGACCACCCAGCACCCAAAGGACGCAGATGGGGAAAAGCATGGCTGCAGCTCTAGCAACAGAATGGGTGAAAAAATTAACTTTGAAAAGAGATATTTAACGCATATACCTTAAGAAAGCCTTGTTTCCCCCCCAAGCCTTCTGCAACCAGTCCTTGCAGAAGATAAAATTAGTAACTTAAGGAGAATATTTTCATCAGAAAATACTGACGCAGGGGCTGCTTCCCCTGGGATGGCAGAGTAACTCATACGTCCCGCTCCTCTTCACGTGGCTGCAAGCTGTGCAAGGGAATTCAGGCTCACCATCTGGTTTTTTTGCACAAAGAAAGCCAGCATCAGAAAAAAAGAGAAGTACTTTTGCAAGATCAGAGGCAAAACTGGGGCTGGTCCCTCGCCCTTCCCAGCCCAGGGGGTGCCAGGACAGTGCCCTGCCCCAGCACAGCACCTTCTCCTCTCATCCATCAGCATCTCCTGATGAAAACCCGTAACATTGCTGCCGCTGGGCCGCTGCCTTATATAAAGCTGTGCCTCCTCCTCATCCATGGGATATCATTAATAATAATAATAATTAAAAAAAATAAGAAAAGACAGTGACTACCTTGGGTCCTGGACGTGGCATTCTAGCTGGAGCACGGTATGACATCCATGATGAACATTGACAGCTCCCATTAAAGGATCCTGACTTCAGTTGCTTAAAACTTTGCCAAATTTTAACTATCCAGACTAAAATATACCCTAGAACAGCTCGCACCCGCCTGCAGTTAATGCAAAGAGACATCATGTCTAATGGTGTCAAGATGAGTCTGCGAGGTAAACTTTTAATCTCTGGATGTATTGTGACAGAAGGAAACAGGGAAAAAAAAAAAACCTGCTCCTAACTTTCATTACACAAACTCCAGGCTTTTTCAGCTGATAACTTCATTTCTAAGGTGATTAGCAAAACTGTGCCTTAATTAGCAATAGATTTCCCATTTCACAGCTTTACCTTATCTTCACACCCCCCCCCCCCCCCCCCCCCCCTTTCTTTTAAAAGTAACTTCCTAAGTTAAGGGAAAAACACAATTACCCGTGGCAGCTAAAATAATAAGGAATGTATCAGAACAAAGACCTAAATAATAAAATTGAGAAACAGCAAAAAAGGCAAAGAAATAATAATTTCTCCACACACTCCCTTGTATAGTTCTGAGAGACGGTATCTCTCCAATTATTCCTTTTGGCAGAAGAAGCAACACTTTACGGATACATTTCCAGCTACACCTCTGAAGCTGTTCCTGTCCTTTCTGTTCCCATTTTGGCCATGCTCCATCCCACGTCCCTGCAGGACATCATGGGAGGATGTCCCCAGGGCCAAGCTCGCACTGCCACATCCCAGTCCCCGAGATGCCAGAGCAGCAAAGGGGTCAGGAATGGGATGAAGAAGTCGCTCCCCAAAACCTCTGTAATTCCTCATGCCCAACATGACGGCAGGGCCAAGACTGGAGCAGGCAATGCCAACACGGGGCAGGGCAGCCCAAGCCAAACTCCTCACCCCCAGGCAGCGGGGCCAAGGATTCCCACAGCTCATGCAAGGAGATGCAAACACACCGTGGTTTTGGAGTAACCACCCTTTACACTCAAAATCCCTCTTGAAGAGAGAGGCAGTGAAGTACCTGCCTGGTTTTTAAGCATCCTCAGCACAGAGCAAAGGCCTTATGGTTCGGTACTTACAACAAGTGTAACTTAGCAGCAGTACCTTTATTCCCCTGGCACAAGGTCCTCATAACGTAGCAATGAGAGAGACGCACCACAGCCAGCCTGTTAAACCCAAATATTGGTAAATAAACATCTCCACACCATTAGCTGATGCCTGTTTATGGGTAACAATCAGAAGTCGCATGACTCACACACTGCAATCTAGATAATATTTAGATAATATTTTATATTTTATATACACATATACATGCTATATCCTATATCCTCATTCAAGTGCTCCTTCAAGCGATTGTGAACACCACCATCTCATCTAACAATCACAGCAAGAACTTTAGTAGAAATGTTAAGTTGAATTACATGAAGGTGAGTTAAGAAACCGCATACAGAGGAGAAGAAAAAAAAAAAAGAAAGATGGAAAATCAGCTCTCTTTGGGAACTTTTTACTTCCACAGCAGTGGAATACAGTATTCATGGTCTCTGCAGGCAGACACCAGCACTCCTTGAAGAGCCTTGCCTTTTAATTTGGATACGTGGATTTTCACAGATGACGTCATGGGAGGACTGGTGATGTGAGAATTTATACAAACGCAGTGAATGTGCCACCTTTGAGGCCACTTTGCTATAGATCCAGCAAAGGCGCCATGTTACACCTACAGCCAAGACCAACAACAAGACCAACCGGGTGCTGAAGCATTTCTCAGCGCAAGGAGGGACAAACCCTCTGGTACATCGATCTCACGAGAAGGCAACTCCAGGCGGGTAGGGACAACATCTGCACTGACAGACCCAATGGAGACCTTCCTCTTGTTGGAAATCTCAACACAACTTCACCCTGAACAACTAATAAATTATCTTGGAAACCTCTATGAAGCAGTGAAAAAGACTCAGCATCCTGCCGCTGAAATGAGAAAAGGAATTTTGTTGCTAATCCTGGATATTTGTTTTCTCTCTCATGAGGCCACGGAAACCCTTTCCGAGAGGATCAGGGTCAAGCAGCCAGATCAGGTGTGGTATTCACATGCCATTTCCTTAAAATACGATTTTTAAATGGACATGTCCTCACCTGACCATCTCAGACCATGTCCATTCAAGCAGAGAATGGAATCGGGAGGAAAGAGTAATACTACATTTAAAAAAATAAATTCTTTTTCTTTTTTGGCATTCCTTCTCTCACATTTCATCCTCATGGATGATACCACCTTGGACAGGTTGTGTCTGTGTTGTGCCAGACCAATAACAGGAATTGTCCAGTGTTCAAA
>NW_009260614.1:2237269-2258799 GCF_000687185.1 Egretta garzetta
TAAAAAAGCCAAGTGAGAGCAGAACTCAGGTGCACAACTGACTCCACAAATCCTAACCTGCAGCAATACTGGGTAATAGCCACAGTTTTCATCATCTTAACTCAGCAAGGAACATAAATAGTTTAACATTTGACATATTGAAGACGTTAGAATAAAGCAAGCTTCATGTCAATGCAAAGCAGTGATTTCCCTGTGCTGCCACAGTTCAAGGAGAATGATCCATACACACCGCAACTGTGTGTGCTCAAACTGGAGGCTTTGCCAATGAAAAATTTATGCTGTGCTTCTCCAACAAATGCAACACAACCTGTTTGAAATAGTGCATCATTCCTGGCTACAATAGGTATTGATTTGACTTTATCACCAGATAAGATACATAAGAATGGGCTTGGTGGGAAGCTACATTTAAAAGACTCCAATCACAAAGCACAGCACGGGGAGGATTAGCTGTAATGACAAGCGTCCGCAGCCTCCTGGCTTGGAAAAACTGCTGAAAAGAAGCATTTCGCTTCTCAGTGCATTGGGACTGATCTTTTAATTGCTGCAAAACTGAACTATAGCAACCAGAGTGACTGTAGCTTTGTCATTCCAGCGCTTCCAAAAGTTACTTTAAAAAGAAAGAGGAGCAGAGTATTTTTAAATCCCCATCTTGCAAATGCTTGGTGAAACTGGAGTGATGCTCTCACACCTGAACTCCCAGCCTTGGCTGGAGCCAGAGCCAAAATCTGTATCACCAGCTCCCATATGGCTGAGTCCCGCATTCCCGCAGAGCGCAAGGCTCCAGTTACGTGCTGAAGTGGTGTCAACTACAGTGGTGTAAATCTGGGTCAGTCCTAATAAGTTTAGTACTTAAATTCCTCAGGACACTGATGTTATCTGATCAGCCCTGGCAGCACCACAAGGGCCTGATTATGTTGTAATAGCGTAATGCAAAGATTATCACGACTTGTAAAAGACAAGTGTCTTAAAAACAGCATGAACAATACCTGTAAGCCCTTTCAGAAGGAAAACAACATGCTGGGCTTTATACGCTCCTACTACAGAAATTACCGTCAGGATTTGACCCTGAACTACTTGGAGGTTGCTCTTCTTTTTTTTTTTTTTTTGCCAGTAATGTACCAAAAGCATCTTGATCTCATTTCCCCATTACCATTTCTGTCAAAGCTGTAAAAATAAAATAGCGTAAACAGTTCAACAAAATTTTGATCTATTTTTCATGCAAAAAAGCCTTTGGAGAAAATTAACCATAGGCTGTTCTTTGGACTAACACGATTCCATGTGGGAAGCAGCAGGAGGAGGGGGGAAGGTGCCGGGTATCATTTTAACCGTAAGAGGCAGTTCTGAAACAGAATTATTTATGCGGAGAGAGGCAGGCGCGTGATAGAGCAGCTCCTGAGCTGATAGCACCTCAGCTCCACCGAGCTCCTCCTCGTCCTCTTAACTCCAGCACATCACGACTGCGGCTCTTGTGATCTGTAATTACAGATATCCCCTCATCAGCCGCTGATGGGGAAGGCGCTGGAAGGAAGCCGAGCTCCTCCATAGATGTTCATAGATGGATACAATCGAACGTGACTCAGCCTATCCTCTCTGCAGAAAGCTGCTCAAGGAACTCATCAAAAAGAGCAGCTAATGAGTTTAAAACTGGAGCATGCAAATATAGAGGGAGGAAACGTATGCGGTGCCTGTGTACGCTTGTTATTTGGTGTGAACACCTATGAGCATGCATGGACACGTACACACACGAGGTGTTTTGTGCCTTACCAGTGCTCAAAGCCAGACTGACAATGTTTCCTAAGCTCTCCGATGTTTTTGCCACAGTCTTTCTCATTCATTATGCTTGGAAAGGATTCTGAACACCAGCATTGAAGCAAACTGTCAGGTTTATCTAAGGCTCCCTACCTTTGTTTTAGATCTAGTTCTTCTTAGGAGCGGCTTCAAAGGGTCCTGCCCGTTCCCGGTGCAGGGAGTCTGCTCTGCCACCCAAGCTGCCGCCGAGGCAGAGGGAGCTCCGAGATGGTGGGATCTGTCCAAACCACAGGTATTTATATTCCTTTGAAAAACGCCCCATTCTGAACTTCATTGCTGTATGACTGTGGGTTAGACAGGAGGAAATGCTCAGAACCGGTGTCCAGAAGAGCTGGAGGGAGCCAGCACAAAACCTCTTTTCTTGGACCTGCCAAAACCCAAGAGCGATGCTCCGCTGCCACAGACACCCAACTGTCACTTTAGTAACGATCTATGGGCAGCTCAGGCTGGGCAAGGGCAATTTGGAAGCTACCTGTTGTCTGGCCCTTGTTTTAGAGGGGAAAATGTATCTGCCCATGTCACTGGGGTAAGCCGTCCTCGTCAGTGGGCGCTCATGTGCTGCTGCCGACGCGCTCCCCCTCCCAGCACCGAGTCTGCTGCAGGCGGACTTAGTGTGCGCAAGCCTGAAATGTTAAACTAAGGTCCAAACCAGATGGTGAGAGACCAGGGCGGCTCTGTCATATTTTTGCCGTTCACTCTACCATCTGCTTATTTTCTCTGGCAGTGTTAAAATCCCCTCTTCAGTGCAGCCGTCTCGTACTTTGAAATAATGAATACTTCGTAACTCAAAACAAGTAAGAAAGTTTAAAGCCTGAGCAATTGCTGTGGCTCCGAAGCTATCATCAGCAAAACCACTGATAACTGATTGTCACCGACAGCCTTCAACCTCTGCTAAAAACGATGTTAAAATTCTGGTACGTGTGCAGGTAAAGCATTGTGCAAAGGCTCTCTGAGATTAATAACCTACCAACAGCCGCTCATCTAAACAGTGGGAGGCACCATCATCTGCTGAATTTCACGCCTTCAGTACTGGCCAACTCCTGAAACATCTCCCATCAGGACAGAACAGCTGCTGAACTGGAGCTGTGATTTTAAATTTGGAAGCCCTGTCTTTGGGGGCAGCGTTTAGGGTGATAACTGGGGCACAGCTGCTTGGTCTATCCATGAAACACTCCAAGACCATCGAATTCCCTTGGTGGCCATCCATATGGACTCTCCCTTTCACCTTCAGAAGTTTTCCAGAGCAAGCGGCCAGGGCTTGTCCTCACTGTTAGATACTGGTTTAATAAAGACCACAGCATTTCCTTGATGTAGATATACTTTGGGTGCATGGCCACTGCCTTCAGAGGACTTGAACTTGCTCACAGCAGACAGAAATCCAGCCCTTCAGCTACCGCACAAAAGCAGCAGCCAAGAGGACTGAGACTGTGCAGTGAGCGGGGACAGATTTGGAAGGGATGAGAGCAAAAATGTGATGCAGAATGATTTTTCCTCCTGTTATACACAGCCCTGTTTAAAAACAGAGCTGAGTTCCTTTTTTTATTAATAATAGTATTAACACATCTCCTGTACAATCTATCTTTGATCAAAGCCTTGTTTGAGTATTGAGTCCTACCAGCAGCACAACTCCCATCATCTCCCCCAGAGCCAGAATCTCAGCTTCTCTCTCTAACCAGCAAGAGCAATGGCTTTGCGTCAAACGCAGAAAGGATTCACGTGTTTTTGATGAGGGCTGTCGTGGACCCTTCTGCACACCCAGGTGTTGCAACCTCCACATTACAAAGGGCCTTGTGTTGGTGGCATGAAAAAGGCAAATATGTCTTGGTCAATTCACACTTTTCCCTATCTACAGTGAAGTTACATGTCTGGATTATTTATAATAATTAAAGAATCACAGGGTACCTTAAGAAAACACTCCAGATCTGCTGGCAAAGCTGCTTCCATGAGCCCTTCCCAAACCTAATTCAGCAAAACCCAAGGAAGACAGACCATATTTACTACTGCATTGTTTAGGGTGACCCAACCCACTGGAACAATAGCGCCTTTGGTCACAGCTCTGTTAGGAGATCCAAGACGATGACAGTGTCCAGAAGAGCAGCAGTAACCCTTCCCCAGTGCTGCCACATCCACCCCTGCCTACCCCCAGCCAGGCATCACTCACGCTCACGTATCCCACTGCTACAGGAGGAAGGTGTCTTCCACGGCTGCCCAGAAAGCATCTTGCTTCACATTAAGTCCTCTTATAACCCACATTGCAAATTGCTCCTTTGATCTGCGGCACCAAACTACCAGGGTAGAGATCAAAGCGATTTTGAAATCCTACGTCTGCTGCTCGCAGACTCCATTAGCTTGTTACAGCTGGCACTCCATTCCCAAGGAGCACATTTCAATGCCCCCCTGTTCCTGAAAGCCCATCCATAAAGCATCTTCATTTCTTTCCACCCACCTTGGGGTCTGGTCACAGCATGGACACCACTTCGCAGAGCATCACAACTAATGATTTTTCAGGAAGCAAATGCCGGCTGGCTGTTGTGCTCATTATATCGCACCTCTTCAGTGCAATTTAACGACGGCGAGACCCAAATGAAGCGTTAGCTCTGCACTGTCCCCAGGTGACTCTGGCATTACCTGGCTGCTGCGCTACAGAAGAGGCGGCACAAGCTGCTTTATCAGGATGTCCTTTTGATCATCTCTCCCACAAGGGACAGCGAGGTGGGTCTCCACACTGTCACAGTGTCTGGCCGCTGCCCTGAACGCTGGCTGAAGGTTAAGCTACTCACACAAAATTGCTGTAAATCATCGCACGTAAGGCTGCACTTGACGGGTCCAGACGGGAGCTTTATGTGAAAGAAAAACATACGGACACACCACCGTTTGTACTTATGAAAAACCTGAAAGAACCCAAATTCCTTGTACATACATACTATGTAGTCTGAGAAATCTCTCGGGGAGCAGGGAGTGGGCAGGAGAGCCATAGCCCCTCTGCCCCTCCAGTGCCAGCTGGATGGGTGCATGGCTGGAGCATCCCAGGGCTGCGGTCCTCCCCCCTACATGCACCTTACAGCGAGCTCTGGTTCTGTAGCTATTTTGATTTCAAACTATTTATATTACTGCAAACAGGCAAATATGCCTTCCCTATGCCCAGCTCCCATAGCCAGGATGCACAACAAGAGCATCTAGCACTGGGACCATGAAGAGGTTGCGGAGCCTCTGTTCTCTATCCTCGACTGGGCAAGCTCCAATCTGACCCAGTCTGACTCTGAAGCTCAGCCAGCTTTGAGCTGGAAGTGGGCTACAGCCCTCCAAAAGTCCCTTCCAGCCTGAATTATTCTACAATTCCTGTGCAGAGATGCTTAAGACAGATGTTTGGCTCACAGCGAGGACGCCACTGGGCTAGGGTAGAGAAGTGCATAATACTGCCTTGGTCCTTCCACTGGGCATCCTGACAAGTTATTTCTGTCCTATCTACCTTTGTTCTCTCCTTTTACACCTTATGTAGTCTAACTGAGATACAATCTCACGAGGAGAGAGGCTGCCACAGCACACGCAGGTTGCTCCTAGTGCCACGGCGGTCTAACCCCAGCTGAGGCCTGATCAAGATATTGGAATATAAGGAATGGTTTTGTACAGTCGGACTTCTAGGGATATTTTAAACCCAAATGTCTGCTATGGTGTTTTTCAGACATTTCTAACCTCTCAGTCCTGTGAAATTTTCCAGTTGAGGAGATCCCTTCAGAAACTCCTCCAAGTTAGATTACTGTACAGCATATAAGAAGGTTTTTTTTCTTACCTTCTTCACAGACAGCCAGTGTCCATGGGTACCAGACTGAAAACCCGTTCTGAGATGTTTTCTAGGTTCCTTAGAGCATGGAGGAGATGGGACCATCCATCGTGTGATTCTGCTAGGCTAGACAGCTAAACACAGGTGAGATGGATGAGGGTATATATTCCTTTTTGTCCACATAGCAGATAGCACACAAGGACCTGAACCGTGGCTGGGGTCCGTAAGAACAACAGGTTGATGGGCAAGGAAGACACCCTTTGGGGTCTTTTCAAGTTCAGTCTTTACTTCAACTGATCAAAGCTCTTCAATAAAGGTAGAACAGAGCATCTGAATCAGAAGAGAGTTAGGCAACACAGGCATATTGCCAAGCGTCGAAGGCTAAACATTAAGGAATTCTGATGTGCAATAGAAGCACTGTTTTTCTGAACAGTCAAACCTCTCAAGTGAATTAAACTGTGCTGGAAGTTGATGAGAACAGTCATTTCCCAAAACGCTCTACAGCTTAGCTGCAGGAGCTTCATCTGAAGCCTCTGGATCAAAGCAAACCAAAACACCTCGGAATGGGTCATAGACTCAGTTCACTGATTTATTTACAAAGTTCAGAAACTAATATTATTTATTTTGCATTAAATGTGCAGAATAGAGATAGTGGTAAAAACATAGGGTAACACTTTCATGTGTTCAACCTGATAGGATATTGTTCATTCATTTGGTACCGCTGTGGTTACCACCTTTCTGTGCTTTCCCTTGCCCTGTTATGTATAAAAATCTGACTAAATATTTAATAGATTTTAAGAATTTCAATCTTAAGTCCCGAAATGCATAGTCATCGTTTAAGATCACCTAATATCCATTTGTTTCTATTTTCATATTTCACTCCTTTTTAAAATCACTAATTAATGTATTCCTCAAAAAAACCTAAGCGTCTGTGGAATAACGATGCCCTCAATCCCTCTGAAAGATTCTGCAAGCCTGGTTACTGGCACTACATTTCGGTCCATGCAGGCCAATTTCAAGATTGCATTTTAATAACAGGAGCACAGTCCTTACCCGTTCTTCCCTGTCTCCTCTCGTCCTTGATTTGCCAATTAGAAATAACTGCGATGGAAGTGATATGGTCCCACAATGCTGGTTTCAGACAGATTGTCACCCAAATAGCTATTAGAAAGCCATAAAAAGAGCTCCTAAGAAATTTTTTTTTCCCAGTGAAGCATGTTGATAAAAACAATTAACTTTTTCATTTATTTATATGTATACATACTTACGAACACACACACACTCAGATATTTTATTCTAACACGAAGAAACCTATTACCATTCCCTGTAACTGAGAGCCTCGAAAAGCACTGAGAAGTATGAAAATGGTGATTATATTCTAATCAGACATTTCCAGGGAGAATATTTCTACTTTTTCAGCCAGAGACTAGAACAGCACACAAAACAGACTCTCACTGTAGAAATGCGTCTTTAAGTTAAAATTGCTGTTTTCCAAGTCTGCCAAAATTGGGCTGCGCTTTAGGCTACCCCATTTGGTGGAATCCACCTTCCATGTGCACTCCCACCCTTCCCCCCTAGTCCATGCTGCTCTGGGGGACAGGGGCCTTGCCTGTGCTGTGTAGAGTCCCACCACAGCTGGCTTTGTACACACGCTGAGACTGGCCCCTCCGACAGCAACCACGGGCTGGTATCCATGGATGAGAATGAAGAACAGGGCAAGTGCATGGTGACACCTGCCCCCCGGTATTTCCCAGCTCCAGGCAATTCATGGCTTAAGGACTCCCTGAGAAAGAGGTGAAATCTTCGTATTCAGTAACCCTCTGCAGATCTAATTTCCTGTTTTTTTCTAGGAGCAGCCACGGGGATTGCAGCTTACTAAGTGTCTACAAAAGCGAGGCCAGGGCTCTTGCATGGCATGACCAAGATACGTCTTGAACACCACGATCTGTGCTTTTATTTCCCATTGCTCGCCAACTAATTTGCTTTAGGCCATTGCCAGAAGAGGGCTCTGATGGCATGTAACGTGAAGGGGCTCTATGGGATTCCAGATGACACCACTGTGTAGGGTTGTTGTCTTCCTCAGCCATGCTCAGTTTGAGCTGGCACCGACAAAGAAGGGATTTTTTTTAATAAAACCCCATACTTATTACCTTCTGACCGGAGTAGGACATGGCCACCTCATGAAGAAGGGCTGGTCTGTCTAAAAACTTTTCCTCTTTTTTCTTCGGCCTCGAAGCTAAGCAGCAAAGCTCTGGATTGCTGAGCACAGGCTGACTTTGGGGGCTTTGCTCCTTCTCTGCAGCCTTGCTACACGAGGCCACAGTCGCTCTCGTGCACTTTCCTGGACAGAAGACAGAAGGCTATCTTCTCATTTTATTACACACCTGCTCTGTGGACTCGGTGCCCTGTGGGAAAGCCATTCCTCCATTCCTTCTTCTTCCAGCAGCCCCAAGATTGGGGAGGGCCAACCAGGGCAGGCAGGGAAGGAGGCCAGGCTGCTTAGGAGGCAAATTGCTCTCCCATCCCCCAGTTACAGGCAGAGAGCAAGGAGTCCAGGGAATACCCTGAATTTCTTTCATGTAAGTGGCTCTCTTACAAGAGGGCTGGCTGACGCAGCTGGGTTTCACTCTGTGCTACAACAGCTCCTCCACATCAGCTGTCTCCAGAAGGCAGCTAAGAAGATGTCAGCAGTGTGGTTTCATGGGAAGAAGATGAAGAGTGAGTCTCTGGCTGAAAGAGGTATGGGAGAAAATGGACAAACACGAGCCCACGTGGTGTGGGTGCAGCTGGGATGGTACAGCATCATCTGTACCATCTCAGGGCAGTCCTGTTGTGTTTGGCCATGCTCTGCCTCTACAACGAAGCAATTCAGCAGAAGAAGACTTCCCAGGCTGGGCTGCATGCTATACAGTGACAGGACTTGGGTGGCATCAACACCCAGGAGCAACAAGCACTTTGGTTTGGACCAGGACAGAAACTCAGCAAAAGCACTGCTGCTTCTCAAGTACTCACGACAGCTCCCAGCAAGCAGACGAGGCAGGCTTCCACAATCAGGAATTAACAGCCTATATTAACCACCCTACCTTGTGGGGACAAAATAGTTTTCCCATCACATACTACGTCAAAAAAGAACAAGTTTAAGGTTCTTCATGATGCCATCCACCCATCTGGCCAACTTCTGGTACACATCTGCTTAGATACACATCTAGGTCAGGCCAGGGCACCACAGCTTCTGAAACGTCCCCGGCCCATGGAGGGGACATTCCTGTTCCCTCTCTCATTTGGCCTAAATATATTGGTAGTCACCTGTTACCATGTGCTGGCACACAGGGGTGGGCTGGGCAATGGGACCTGTTGTGTAGGGCCTTCTGGTGGCTCACGGACTTTTGCAAGGCAGCGGTGAAGGAGAAGAGCAAGCCCCAGAAGAGTCCACTGATGCCCAGCTGGGATGGGTGGGCACCTTTATATCAGCACTCTCACCAACATATTCAAAATGCTGTGTCTGGAAAAAGTCTGTGCCCGAGGCAAAGGCAATCCTTGACATTTAGCAGCAGCGCAGAAGGATGAAAGACATCATCCATTATCAGTAAACAATTAATGAGGCCAGACTGCTCTCCGTTCTTTTTGTCTGAGACTGATGAAGATGGGTGCTCCTGACGTAACTGTCGCTGAGCTAATTTATTCTGCCATGTTTTCTGCCATGTATATGAAGTGTGTCCCAAGCTGTTTATCCAAATGAATGATCACGTACTTATAAACAAGTGTATGGTGGCTACCCAGCCACGTTTCCAAATTCTGCCTCATCTAATCTTGCTTTGGAGCCCACTTCAAGCTTTACTCCTGCCTCTTCCAAGCACCCAGTCACACATCTTGAGCCAGCTTTCATTAAATTGAGATTAAAAGGACTTTCTCCACAGACAAAATCATAAAATAGAAAATGTCTCATTTCAGTTTTTGCCTCCAAATACAAGGCTTGCCATTCAAGGGCACACCAGCACTAATAACTTTTCTGCTGAAGCAGCTACTTCTATTTTATTCCTTTCAAATGCATGACAGAGTCTACAAAACCCAGAGCAGCAGCACAGGACATGTTTTTAAGATCTCCACGGCACGTGTGCACTATAGAATCATAGAACAGAATTGTTTAGGTTGGGAAAGACCTTTAAGATCATCAAGCCCAACCATTCCCCTAACCCTGCCATCCCACCCTAAACCCTGTCCCTAAGCATCTCGTCTGCCTGGCTTTTAAATCCCCCCAGGGATGGGGACTCGCCCCCTTCCCTGGGCAGCCCCTTCCAGTGCTTGACAAAATGTTTTGCTCTGGGAGACGCCACTGCACCACGAACACAAAGGACATGGGTGCGAAATGCCCCGCATATAAAGATCTGGCCATGTCTGAAAACAGAGAGGAGGCAAAAGCATCTAAAAACTTTTTCTTTAAAAACTTGGAATATGGCAATTTCACTGAAATTCCGCTAAGAGGAAATGTAGCATTTCAAGATAATGGATCAAGCCCCATTTAGAGCTCATCAGAATGGAGTGTCTGTATTTTTGGTTTTGCATTAAGTTCAAAATTCATAATAAATTATAATAAAAATGAAAGCTGTGAATGGAGCAAAATTTCAGATTTAGCAAAACAAAACATTCTCATCAACTACAGCATTTTTTAACTTCAGTTCTGGAAACTTTTCAGGCTTTTTTGAAACACATTTCAAAACCCAAACGGAAATAACGAGTTTTGGAAACTGGAATGTATAAAGTGAACAACAGAGAAGAAAATAGACAATGAGTGGTGCTGTCTTGAGGTCATGACGACATTATGACTCACTTCTCATCCATCTGTTCAGATTTCAACACCAATTGTTATTAGTGCCCAATGCATCAACATTCCTGGGATCGGTACAAGTTTAAAATGACAAATACAGCAATTCCCTGTAAACACACGAAACCATGAGAGATGGAAATGAAGCCTAACATCAGAAGATCCCACCTCGACTGCTCCCAAATTGCTGTCAACGTTTTTTTCCGAACCACCTGCCAGAAGAAATGTCCATTGCGACAGCCTTGGAGGCTGAGCCTTTTATAGAATCATAGAACGTTTTGGGTTGGAAGGGACCTTTAGGGTCACCCAGTCCAACCCCCCTGCGGGGAGCAGGGACACCTTTAACCAGATCAGGTTGCTCACAGCCCCGTCCAACCTGGCCTTGAACATTGCCAGGGATGGGGCCTCCACCACCTCTCTGGGCAACCCATGCCAGTGTTTCACCACCTTCATTGTAAAGAATTTCTTCCTTATATCCAGTCTAAACCTACCCTGTATTAATTTAAACCCATTATCCCTTGTCCTGTCACAGCTGGCCCTACTAAACAGTCTGTCCCCATCTTTCCTCTAGGCTCCCTTTAAGCACTGAACGGCCGCAGTCAGGTCTCCCCGCAGCCTCCTCTCCTGCAGGCTGAACAAGCCCAACGGAGGGCCTGTCCTCACAGGAGAAGGGCTCCAGCCCTCGGATCAGTTTTGTAGCCCTCCTCTGTCCGTGCTCCAACAGTTCCATGTCCTTGTGCTGAGGGCTCCAGAGCTGGATGCAGGGCTCCAGGTGAGGTCTCATCAGAGCAGCGTAGAGTTTATGCGTCCCTCTGCTCTAGCAAGGTCATGCAGGAGAAGGGCTGCTCCAATGCTATTCATGGTTTTGCAAGTCATACCAGCATGTTAAGATATTTTATTTTATTTTACCTGTAAGTCACCGGTCAGCCTGAAAGTTACTGCAGACCTTAAAGCAATGAAAAAGCCTTCAACCAAATTCCCTCTAAAATGAAGCCTGGGCCACATTCTGGCTTCACTTCAAATTACACTTGTAAAATGTGAGCCAAGTCCCTAAAGGAAAATGGAAACGCTTCCATCCACTTCGATAGGCTTTAAATCAGCCTTAAGCGTGGTCTCACACTCCAAACTCAGTAGCGGCTCGCTTGGGAGGTGCCAATGCCATCATAACCTACCAGGGCTGAGATTTCAATCAGAATATGATAGCAAAACTTTTTTTTTTTAATTAAAAAGATGCATTCAAGGTGCAGAAGGATCTGCTCCTCCAAGGCGCGTGGAGAGCTCTGGGTCCGAGAAGTGCCTCTCAGCTCTGCTTCATTAGTTTAACGAGAAGCTGCTCATTGATCTTCCCTGTAAATGAGCGAGCCCTAGCACACCGTTAAGCACAGTCATGCACGTCGTGCTGGACGCAGAGGAAAGGCCTGCCTGGATGCTCGTGTCTTCCTTACTGCCGTAAGCAGCCCCGACAGGGAAAGGTTGGGGTTTTCCTCCCGCCTCCTCAGCATTTCTATATATTTTTAGCTTTCTGTCTGAGGGTAGAGAGCAAGACTCTCCTTCCATCATCGAGTGACTCCCCTGTATTTTTGAATAAGAGACTCCTTGCTTAAACCACCCCGACAGAGCAGCTGCACATCTATTTTCATCACTACCTGACCCAGCTCAGAGCTGACAAGGCTGCCTAAGCCTTCAGCACTGCCGGGGAAAGAAAAGATCAGGCTTCGTGTCACCAAACCTGCCCCGCACCAGAGAAGCACATTCCAGGTACTCGCATACGATGATAACGTGTGTGTCAGCGTCCTAGCGACGATAGGGCTTTGTACATGCTCACCCAGCATATAATAACTTACCTTGTTCTCATTTGCTGTATTCTGTCTGTCATGGTTTGGGTGCTTTTAAATGTCTTTAGAGCTATTTAGGATTACTCATCCTTCTGCGGTATGAAATGAGAATCTGAACTCAAACTGCTGGTACAGAGCTTGTCACTGGCTGTTTTCATCTCGGTGTAATTACTTTTGAGATAGATGCCTTCACCAGCGAGAGCTGACTCAGCTTCCCAGAGACCAATGCGCTCACTGGTTCTCCAACACCCTCTTGCTGTAAGAAAACATTGCTGAAGGTGTTTGGGGCGATCTGCTGCCTAAACCCAAGTTTTGTGCTGGGCTTTGTGACAGGCAGGAGTCCAAGCCCAGCCTGGCTTCAGCAAAGCCCAGAGGTCCACAGCAAAAACCGCACCGAGGAGCCACAGCCCAGTTGGTACCAGGTATCAGGAATTTCATTTCCTTGAAATGCCATTTGGAAATTACTTTCAATTCTTACCAGTCCCTGAGAAGGGCAGCAGAGCAGGAACGCAGATCCTGCTCTCATGGAGCTTCTCAGGTTCCACTGTCCGCTGCACTGATTTACTGGGAGCACTGGGATAATACGCACCCAATGTTTAATTACGGATGCTCCTCACCAAACCCATATGCCAGCAATTAACCCCTCAGCCAGCAGTGTCGGTGGCAAGCCAGTCTAATACCAGCTGCTTTTTATTTCTCTTAAGCTCCGTACACGCAGGAGAGAGACAGGATTTCATCTCATCTGTGTTAAGATCGTCTGTTACTGGGTCAGGCACCTGCTGCACTAAGCGCAGCCGAAGCCTTGACGCTGCCAATGGCACCTCGTGATGATGACAGAGGGACTTGGTTTTGATCCCAGATCTGTAAAACCTCTTAAAATGAACTAATAGCAGCTGTTAAGCAAATGTACGGTTTAAAGGGAGCAATTAATTCATTTGTTGTCAGGGGTCGCACCCCACACTATCTGTGGATCAACAATTAAGCGGTATTTGACTCCTTCCAAAGGCAGCAACAATTACTTAGGACAATGGTATTGTAGTCGCTGTTTTTTCTTGAAAGCGCTTTGCTTTGACCAAACCCTATTGTTGCATTTCATTTCCACACTGGTAGTGTTTCCCTTTTTGCATTTTCTAAACGAAAACCAAACGCCAAAGTTTTCACACACCAAAAATAGAAAAGAAAGCTGAAAACCATTCTTTTACTGCTTTCCCCTTCCTGCTCTGGAAAGAAAGTATTGAAAAACTTTTGACAAGTCAAATACTTTCATAACCAGTTCATAGCATTTATTTTCTTGGGTTTGTTTTGCGTTTTTTTTTGGCATCAGCCAGAATAACGCTGTTCATCCTCCCAGGCAGGAAGATCAGGACGCAGCGGAGATCAGGCAGCAGCTGGGAGGGGATGGCTGAAGCCGACACTGCTGCCTGCCCCTGGGCTCGAGTTAGCACAGGACTCACGGACCGATTACTTCCATACACGAGCTGCAAAGTGCCACAGCTGCGAAGCAAAGGCACATCCCGCTCAATCAGGGCTGCGGCAAGGGCCATGACTGCCATGACAGCTTTAATCTAGTGCTGGATTTGAGTTAACCACCTAAACTGGGAGCCTTCACCCCGCAGTCACGGCTGTGCAAAGTCTGACGCAGTCATCGAGCCAACCAGCCTACTTGCCCTGGTGTCCCACTGTTGGCAGATCCTTCCTGAAGTTCAAGGCCAGTCTATGCTATTCTTACTTATTCTTCCTACATTTGGTTTTGCACTAAAGCAAAGCAGGAAAAAAAGATTTTAGCAGGGAGCATCTCTTCCCCTCCCAGGCTTTCAATAGCAAGATGTCCAACCCAAGCACATCACCTACGTTTTTCCTGAACCCATGCAGAAATAGAGGCATGAGCTCATAGAGCTTTACCCACTGATGTCAGGGTGGGATGAATCACCCCTCGAAAGGCACTGGTCTCCCTCTGATCTTCAGAGATAGCCCAGACATGGGGCCAGACACAGAAAGACAGCTCAAGATCATAGAATCATAGAATCCTAGGTTGGAAGGGACCTCAAGGATCATCTAGTCCAACCTTTCTAGGTAGGAGCACAAAGACAGATGAGATGAATACTACACAGCTCATCCACCCACAGGATTGTTTAGAAGAGCTTTGGTTGGGGTTAGCATCCCCATCCTCCTGCCTTTCTGGAGACCAGTGCACTCCTACGCGTGCCTGGACGGAGCAGCATATTTTAGGCCTAAAGCAATGCCCATCAAAATCAATAAAAAATTCCTACAAACCTCACCAGACATTGAGTAAGGACTAAAATATTTAGTCACCAGAAAGAATCTCAAGCTATTATTAGGTCCTTATTAAGCAGAATAAAGAGATTAGCTTAAAAAAAAAAAAGCCTTCACCTCTGCAGGGTGGACGCTGCCACGGCCGAGGATGCGCAGCCCGTCCCGTGCAGGACCCCCTGTGTGCCGTGCTCCCCAGGATGCACGTGGGAGCCTGCGCTGCAGCAGCACCCTCGCTGGGGACCCCACCCGGCCTACGCCTCCCTCCTCCTCCTCCCCGCAACCACACCTCCTCCTTGCAAACTGCTTCCAAAAGCAGTGATTTATTGGACTGTTTTAAGCAAGGCTCATTTTGGTTTGCTGTTGGCTGCTCACAAGAAAGGCGCCTCGTCCCTGCTGTTGATGGGGAGGGATGGGCGCCATCGGAGGATGAACTGCATCTGCAGGATTACCCAGCTCCCCTCCAGTGCTAGTTACGCTAATTAGGACTAAATACCTAATTTCTACAACAACTTCAGTGCCACAAATCCTACTCACAGCGTTGCTGTGCCTGGGAAGACTTCTGCTTGCCCTAAGGCCGAGGAATTGAACTGCAAATCCTGCTCGGCGCACGCAGCCTGAGGGCTGTGTTATGGACCCCTTATTATAACAACAGTAACTACAGGAACAAACCCAAACACTGCACAAATACGGTCACGATGAGCTTCACACTGTCATGGCCACTGCTGGCCAAATGGTTACAGGTTTCTGAGTTCATCTACAGCAAAAAAATAAAATAAAATCTATGAAACAGCAGGAAACATTCAGGCTAACACTGCAAGAAACATCTTTGAAAACTGAAGTGGTGACTCACTCAAGGATCGGGAGAACTGGTAGGAACTGGGATAATCAGTGGATTAAAGAAAAAATAAAATAATTAATCCCAAATCCTAAGGGATGAACTGTTAATCCATGATTCACATTGCTGGGTGGTTGCCCTTAGGCACCACCCCACTGAAGTCCCCTTGCTGAGGTCTGCAGCTGAGAAGGGCAAATTCAGAGGCAGGCTGGGCACTTGTGGAGACTTCCCTGTGACAAGAGCCCACCAAAGCGAAGGGGGACTTGAAAATCTGGAGCTGGGCAGATCACATCTGGCAGTCTCCGCTTGGCCTCATGTGATTTCATTCCGATTCTTAAATCTGCTGGCTTCAAACCACGGTCAAGAGGCATATCCAAAATGAAAGGCACATTCTTGGAGGGTTCTTCTGCTGCCATCTGCAAATCATTATTTCTCCTTCATAAAAATAATTAACTGCAAATGGCTACAAGAAGGGGAAGAAAATTCCTTAGCTCCTTCCAGCAGGGATTTTTACCAGCAGCAGCAAAGGAAGAGGAAAGACCTGTATGCAGCAAGAGTCCACGTCTCCCTTCAGTCAGGTACCTCCAAAGCAGAGGGAAAGGAGAGCAAACGTGTCCTGCACCTTGCTGCAGCAACAGTCTGTGGTGCACAACCCACCAACCCGTTCCCAAAGCACCGACTGCTGCCCGCAGCTCCGCAGGCTTTAGGCTTCAGGCCTAAAGTAATTTTCCAAAATTAATATACACCATTGCAAGAGCCAGCATGGGGCACAACCATGCCCCTGCCGGGAACCTCCCGTCCCCTCCTTGGCCAAGGCTGGGGGTGCGTGAACGTGCATGCACCAACTCACCTTCACCCTGCCCGGGGCTGCTTTGCCAACGAGAAGAGCCAGCAAGAAATCATCGGGGAGGCTGGCTGCCCCACACCCGGGGCTTACGGACTGCAGCGCCTGGGGCTGGCGTGACAACTCCCGTCTTTGGCCTCATTTTATCCTGGGAATGAGAGAGAGAAGCTTGGCCCAAAGAAAGAAGCTGTTTGGCGGCTATCTTGTACGATCTTGTAGACCATTTTTTTTTTCCTTTCCAATGTGAGTCATGAGACTGGAACGAGTGAGATTGTACGATTAAACAAGTTATCAGCTCCCCATCACTGGAAACATAAAACCCCTTTTCCTCTCCCAGGGCAATTAACAAGGAGCAAAAGCAGATAAAACTAGAGCCGGCTGCTTGCCATCTCCGCTTCATCTTCAGATAACTATTTTCTTAAACCTCCTCGGACTCGCTGTTCTGCGGCTGTGGCACAGCAGTCCCTGCAGATGAGGCTGTCTCAGGAAGAAGGATAAGGACATAAAGGGGAAAAAAAAGAAGATAAAGAGATGAGGGAAACGCTTGGCATGCTAAAAAAGGGCGACAACCTACAAAGCTATTGCTTAGAAGCAACCCAGGAACAGAGATGAAAGGGAAAAGATTAACTTCTGTTGCTCAGTCTTATGAAGGCCCCGTACTCAGCCTGAGTTAATAGGGCTTCTTGCTGAAAATCATACAGGACAGAATTAGCAGCAGCTAAAGCAAATGGGGGGATTTGAAGATTAAATCTCAGCGCGACATAAGCGCTTGTTTGCCAGTGTACTGCCACGCTGGTTTGGAGTCTTTATTGTCGCAACTCAATCCAGCCGAGCCGGGCAGCGTTTGTCTGTCTGTCTGTCACGGGTACCTTCTGGGTACCTTCGGGGAACCTGAAAGTTGCTGCTGGGCAAGGATGTGCCACGGATGAGACGCAGCTGAGGCAGGGGCTGTGCTGCCTTCCCCACGCAATTCCATGTGTTTGCCCTCAGGAACACCAGCACTGGAAAAAATACACCTGTTTCACGTCAATATATAATCCCCTGGTCTAGCTGGACCAGTGCCCCCAATCACAACTGCCTGAGCCCAGCACCCCGCTGTTTGCTTCTCTAGTTTGCACCTCATCAGGCTGGCAACGAGGCTGTTATGGGAGACAGCATCAAAAGCTCTGCTAACATCAAGACAAACACCTACTGCTATCGCCTCATGCGCTGAGCCAGCCGCCTCATGGCAGAAGGCTATCGGGTTGGTCACCCACGATTTCGCCTTTGTAAATCCATGTGGACTATTCCTAATTGACTTTTTGTCCCCTGGATACTTTGAAATGGCTTCCAGGATTAGTTGCTTCATTGCAACTCCAGGGATGGAGTTGAGGCTGACTGGCCTGTAATTCCCTGGATCCTCTTTCTTGCCCTTCTTGAAGACCGGAGTGACGTTTGCTCTCTCCCAGTCCTCAGGCACCTTTCCCAGACGCCAGGAGCTTTCAGAGACAATCAACTGGCCTCGCACCGGTATCAGACAGCTCCCTCGGCACTTACGGGTACACCCCTTAGGTCCCATGGACTTGTGCATGTCCAGTTTGTTCAGATGTTCCCTAACAGGATCCTTCTCCACCAGGGGCAAGTCTTCCTTGCTCCAGACCTTCCCTCTGGTCTCAGCGGCCCGGGGCTCTTCAGGGCCAATCTGACCAAGATGAAGGTGGCACTTAAGACCTCAACCTTTGCCAGTTCCCCTGCCCCAGTTAGCAGCAGACCCTAGTCTTCCCCCAATGCAGATAGGCCCAAAGAAGCTTTTGTTGTTGCCCTCCACATCTTTCACCAGATTCAACTCCTGGCTTTGGCTTTCCCAATCCCATCCCCACACACTTGGATAGTCTCTGGGGATGACCTGACTCTAATTTCACCCACGGCATGCTTTTTTATATCCGAGTTTTGTCGGAGCTCCTTGGTCATCCATGCAGGTGTCCTGCCACCTTGGCTTGACTTCCTGCATGTTGCAATGAACCATGGGCAGACGATCCTTGAAAACCAACCTATCCATCTAGACCTCTCTTTAACTTTTGTTCTTTTTTTTTGCAGGGAAGTCAATATAAAGTAGCTCAGACATGTTCCAGTCTTCTTGGATCTCCTCTCTGAGCTGAGAAGTGTCAGCGAGCCCTACTAAAGCTACACTTAGATATCACACTGATAAAATATTATAGATAAGACATCACACAGGGATGATTTTGGCTTTGTTTTTCTTGAGCATAAAAGTGCTAGAAGCAATTTTCCTCTCTTTTATCCAAACCTGAAACGCATTATTGAGCTCTCTAGACTCCATTAAAGCATCAAAGCTGTGTTCCACACCATGGCTCTTTAAAAAAAGAATCAGTGTCCTAAAAAAAAAAAAAAGTCCAACCTCCCAAACCTGCTTTCAGTTTGAACTGTCAAAATATTTTCCATACATGGCGCAGGTACACACTTATGACTGACTTATGTCTTCCCCGGTAAGGAGAATTTTACTTGCTAACTTTTTTACCCATTTTGTGGAAACGCTTCATCCTAATTGTCTATTAAAGGCAAGTAAACAAGATGTGATTTCCCGTAGGACACCCACGTAACACATGTGAGAGACTACACAGCAGACACATCAACAGGATTGTTACTTTGACAAGAAGCAACGAGAAGAATTTGCATAAATAAATACACCATTAGGGCTACTACAGCTTCTTAACAGAGCCCCAGATGTTAGGACAGCTTTAAAATATTTGCCTAAAATATTTATCCTTTCAAGCCCCCAAAATCTGCTCTAAGTAGCATCACCAGTTACTGAGAGCTTCACCTGTAAGCACTGGCTGTGGTGCTGCTGCTTCTCCCTCCATCGCAGCTATCAGCTTCAGAGTCTCGGCTCCGTTTCCATCTTTCCCTTCTTCGTGGCTGGTCCCACCCAGGGCTCTCCCCTGCCATTTCACTCCCAAACACCATCGGATGAACACATTAAAACAGCTGGAAGGTTTTTTTCATAAACCAGCCAAACTCTTGTAAACCTGTGGCAATTCCACATCCTCCAAGGGTTTCTACCTTTCAGATGAGGACTTTAAGACTTAGACCACTCGTGACCAATTCCATCTCTGTGACAGTTTTAATATGACAGTTTTTAATATGTTGAATCGTGACATCTTTGAGATCCACCTGAAGCCAGGCAACCCGAGCTCAGTTCACTTTGACCAGGTTGCAGGATTACTAAAGCTGCTAAGAGATGAGCTGCTCACATCGGAGATGGCTCCGTTCTTTATCGAGGGCCAGCTGCGTGCCTGGCATCGGGAATTTCGGCACTCGAAGCTGGCAGCTTCCAGGCCAGAAGGTACCGTGTCACCTTGAAAATGTTTCCTCTTGCTCCCCAAGGTATTCCAGATTAGTTAAAAGTTATTTGTTATCTGAAACACAGTGACAGCGTTAACACCGAGAGCGCCCACATTGCCAACAGGCACGCTCACTAGATTTGCTGCCAGTGTCAAGGGGACAGCGGGATTCACAACGGTCGGCTGCCCAAAACAAAACACTGCATTGTACTCTTTAAACAAATGCCCTGTATCCAATTCCCTTATGCCTCTTTTACAAATTGAGCTGCTTAATTAGTCCATGATGAGTTATTGCATATATTAATAGGAAGCCCATGAATAAGCACTGTGCTGCTGCCTAGCTCAGCAAACAGGCTCCCAGAGCTGCCGTGCACATCGACTCGAGCACGTGGACTCTGCAAATTAAAGTCAATGAGAAAAGCCGATCTTCATGGGTTTGATTTTTTATTTTGCTTCCCTGTCCCTGACAGCCTCTTGGCAACCGCAGCCTGAACAGCGGCTCAAGCTTGCTTGGTCTTGTTTCCTTTAGTATCAGTCTGAAAACAGTATGAACGTTCAAAATAAACCACAAACAGGTCAAAATACCCCATGGGCTGCACACACAACAGCCTCAGTGAGTGCCACCGCTGCACGGCCATCAGCCATCGCTGCGATGGCCCACGATGGCTTTTAGTACTGGCTACAGCTGAGCACTTCAAAAAGTCCTCATTCTTAGCCCACCTCACATAAATATATCCAAGGCCCTCCTGAAATACGTACTGCTCATTTGTCTTATAAACGCACGGTGCGTTTGTTATCCAGGCAGCACCCTCAGCCCCTCGGAAGTGAATAGCACGGGCAGGGCTGAGGCCAGATATGTGCACGGCACCGCCGGCCCCTGGCAGCCCCGAGGTCTCACAAGCACGCTCTCCATGGCCCTTTGCTCTTGCGGGTGCCGCAGAGGACTTGAAGGGAAGGTATTTTTCAGGAAGCTTGATTTGCAGAGAAGCGAAAGGAGAATTAAGAGCTTGGCAGCCAGGAGGAGCGTTTAGCTTGGCAGAAGTGCAACCAACACCCACGGTGGCCTTCAGCCAGGATCGCGGGCTGGGAAGCTCACCCGATCCTCCACGCTGACAGCATCGGTAACGCCAACAAGCTGGTAACAATTGCACGTTACGATAACCTTGCAGATCGTCATCAGATAGCGCTGCGGGAAGCTGGGCAGTTCAGGGTAACACGTGGCTTTTTTATTCCTTGTATTAGTGGCGATTAATTGCAAGCTGGATTTGCTGAGCGCTGTGTCTAAATACATTCTCTGCTGCTCGTGTACTGCATAAAAAGGCACAGTGAAGTTTCTTATTGCCATTTTAAACATGGGGAACCCAAGTACCAAATAGTTAACGTTACTCAAAATTACAGAAGGAGCCTGAAACAGCTGGAGATGGAATGAAAACTCAAGCGCTGGTTTTGGGCAGAGGACTGAACTTTCCAATACATTGGAAATAGGTGAAATCCTACATTTACTGCAGAGAATAAGCAAGGGTGGGAGGAATTAAGGGGGAAAAGAGAAAAAAAATCTCGCTCTTTGCTTATTTGTAGCCCCTCTCAGTGCTGCCGGAGAGCGTGTGCCTGCTCACACCCACGAGGCTGAAGAACCACAGCCAGACGGGCAAATTCCTTACAAAAGGCTCGTGACGGACATGGAATTGGATCTTTTGTCCTGATCAGGGGGCTCAAACTGACAACATTCAGTTTGCAGAAAAGTAATCTTACAGCTCTGAGCCCTGCTTCGCAGCAAACATGGTAAAATGCATGGTACCCCCAGAATGAGACGCAAGCCTGGACCTGGCCAGGTCGTCAAGCTGTACCAAATATCATCGGGAAGAAGAAACGGCCTGTAGTTTCCATTTACCCGCTGAATTTATTACAGCTGCAAACAGGAAGACAATAGAGCAACAATAAGCCGTGACGGGTCAGCATTTATGGCTTCAGACTCCCAAATTTTGAAAACTT
>NW_009260614.1:2258887-2280311 GCF_000687185.1 Egretta garzetta
TCAGCATTTCTGGCTTCAGACTCCCAAATTTTGACACTTTCAGCTAGGGCAAGAGTTGGTCCATGGAATCAGCCACCTTCAAAGAAGCGTAAGGTATTTATTTTCCCCTTATATCAATCACGAATGCTACCCCAATGTGCCTCTCCCCCGACCACAGCAGCACCAACTTTTCCAAGAGTGTTTAGCTCCAATATATAATCATACATTACAGCCACAGTGGTGGCTGCTGGGCAGGACTGGGCTGTCACGGGCAGACTGGAGTGTGACTGGGCCGGGGAAGCTCAATCCTTCATGTGTGATACAATCAGGCTTTGCATTCGCAGCAGCCCGAAAGGTTCCTTGCATATAGGAATTCAATTAAAGAACTGAAAAGCGGCCTCTCGTACCACTTTGCCCAGACAGGCACATCAATTTCTGCCCACAATTAACTAGGGTGAACAAAACAAAATGAAATCAGAGAGCAACCCTCATTCTCTATTGACTGAAATTCATACTTTGCTTTCAGATAAAGGCCGCCGTCAATCTATCACCTTCTTCCAAACCGGTCTGAGCAAGCGTCAAATGTAGGAAATGCTGAAGCTGGCATGCAACCTGGGGAAAACTCCAAGTGACAGGAGAGGGAAATAAAAGGACTGCGGGGAAGTGCAGTGGCGAGAGGTTACGCTATCGCCGAGAAGGAACGGGATTATCTAAACAAACTTGCAGACAAATACTCTTTGTTGTGATAGGCTACATCTCAAATTTGTTTCCTTGCCTTTTTTATTTAAACTGCTCTTCAGCTACTTAAATTCTCTTTATTGTTGTGTTTTTCAAGTAGTCCATCCCATCATTTTGCCTTCAGTACAGACTCTGGAAACACATTGCTGATGGAGGAAGGGAGAGGACTGTGGTCCTCACTGCTACGCTGCTGCCACCGTGACGAACCCTCTCCTTTCCTTTTCTCTCCTATTTTAACTGCCAGTACTTAAAACTTATCAACTGTGATATTAAGAGAAAAGGTAAAGCAAGAGACAGGACTCATTTATTCTTCTTGCTGCTTCACTTATGAGACGTCGCCAGAGCCACAGCTGCTAATCAAAAGTCCTTTTAGACGTGTGGTGGCTTTTTTTAATGTGGAATGTTGATTAAAGATTTAATTCAGACCATAAAACTAATTTTATATGGTGCTTCCAAAAAGTCTTTGACGTTTGGTGAAGCCCTCCTTCCCTATTTCAGTGTTTGCTGATAATTGACCGCCCCACGCAGCCCAGAAATGAACTTTTTCACAGGGACGTTATGCTCCACCCAACACGCACCTTCTGGCAATACCGAAAAATTCAACACTTTGAATTGTTTGAATTCAAAGGCAAAGCAACAATAAACATGTTTCTGAAACACTTCAGAAAATAGACTATTCAAAAATTCATTTCCCCATTGGGATTTTAACGTCAGAAAAATATCATCTTCACAGTTCTGGTCTTCTGGTTTTTTTTCATTTTTGTATCATTTTGCCATCATTTATAGCATTAAAATGGTTCATTGAAAAATAAGCACGCAACAGTCTGCTCTGGACACGAAGGTATCTTGCTCAGTATTTTGCACAAGAATGCTCCTGTATGAAAGAGAAAACCAGAAAGTAGACTACAAGACTACAAGACCACAGCACAATTTAACTGTAATGCAACACTTCAATATTTGCTTCAAAAGGTAGCTGCTACGACTTTCATGACCATGTATAAGTCATAAATATGAACCCATTAAACCTAACACAATTCAATTTGAAATTAAATTCTGAAGCAGCCACAGTTTTTCAAGCTCATACTTCAGACACGTAAAATTCGTTACCTCATGGATTTTCATTCATATTTATGAAACTGCATGAAAATAGAGCTCTTGAAATGGATATTCCCAGCAAACACCAGCTCAGACAACAACTCTCTGCCTCACCCTACTGCCACAGCAACCACCGCTAAATCCTTGGTGGCCCCTAACATCTTCGCTATGTAGTACCATATCTATGATATGTAATATAAAATATGTATTTGCACGGCCTCCTCACTCCTGCCACACTCCACAGAGATCTCAGTGCGGACTCCTCCCATGCCTTCAACACACTGAGGAATAATTCAGTCCTGTCTGTTGGCCATTTGGCAGTGAAAAAGAAGTGCTGGAAGCTTTCTCTATTGGAAAGAGCTGCGGTAGAGGCAGAATACTTTTATCGCAGGGATGCGATGAAGCACATGCTGAATCAGCCAGTAACTTCACCTTTCCAACAGTCATTACGGGGTTTCTTTTGAGTTATGAAGAGATCAAGCAATGTTCAGGGCACCCTTACAAAGCAATGCCGAATGCTGAAGGTGGCAAAGGCATGGGCAAGTCCTTAGAGTCTCAGTTTGTCAGAGAGCCACACTAACATCATGTCTATAAAAAAATCATAACATAAAATATACCCGCAATACAACCCCTCTACATCATCCTGGAACAAGCCATAAGAAAAGATTCTCCATTCAGATGTGATTTCATCCAACGTGACGAAACCCTTAAGACATGTTGGCTTGAGGAAGACAAGGTCAGTCTGAGGCCAAAGCATTGACCTACTTTTAACTTACTCTTTCTAAGAACAAAATCTGAGGAATCTGGGCTCAGTCCTGTGATACATGTTGCAAAGGAGGGTGAATGAAGCACTTTGTTCCTCTGAACAAAAGGCAGGCCAGAAAACTGAAGGAGCAGCAGCGTGCCCAAAGCGGTGAGCAACACTACTGAATATACCTATACATGCAGAGTCATCACAAAATAGCGAAGCAGCAAACCCGACCCCATTCCTGCAGCCCCACCTGAAGTGACAAGCTCAGGGACAGACATGGCCTCAAGTGGGACTTGAATCTTCTGCATCTGAGCTGGGCAATCTAAACCACCGTCCTCAGTCACACTTCAAGCATGCCAGAACCCTCCTGCCGTTTCAGAGATGACAAAAGCTTAGGGGATAAGGGAAGTCAGGTTGGTCCCACACCTCCTACCCCTCACCCAGCATCCCCACGAGCAGCCCAGCCACCACACTCACCCATGGCCTTCCAGATGGCCCATACCTGACCAGCACCATGCTGGGCTGTAGGATTTTTATTCTGTGCCAAATCCAATGCTTTATATCAGCTATAAAAACAGTGAGCTGGCCGCATTTTCTCTTCTGTAGCAGCTTGCACCCATCCAAGAGCCCACAATTTGGGCCAGATTTTTTTTTTTTTTTTTTTTTTACTGGCCATTCTGCCATTCTCTATACAAGCTCGGTTGCTCAATAGGATGTGCCTGCTTTGCTAGCAAAAAATAAGCCTAAGAGTCAACAGGAGTCCAGACCTGTAACAACAAAATGATGGAAAAAAATGTAATAGGAAGAGCCAGAAAGCTTACTTGTTGGCTGCTGTAGGGTGAGAAATAAATGCTGAAAGCGAGGAGTCAATATTTTCTGTACTAGTTGAGACTTCATAAAGATAATAAGGAATAATCGCACTGCACAAGCATTTCGTCTCTTTGTGCGGATTATTTTACATGAGGAAAAAAAGAAAACATGCCTTCAATAGAAGTTTTAAAGGAAAAGTAACTTTGAAAGACTAGGCACTAGCAGCCAGTTAATGACACCTTTTGTTTTTGCTGGGCAAGATGCCTAGAATGCCTAAAACTCCCTTTATTTTCCCTGATCAAGTAGGCAGCTATTCAAGTGCCCCAAAAGCCCAACCACAGGGGTTGGGAAGTGATTAATACTACACCAGCTGACCTGCTGCAGTCCTTAATGTGTTTTTCCAGATAAAATTAGAAATACTTCATCCTCCCTTTAATTTGCATGATATCCACCTGCATTTTCAACACTTATTACCACGTTTGTAACGGAATAACTAGGCTAAAGACTGAATGTGAAATGGAGTTTCATTTCCCAGACCATGTATTATATTTTAATTAATTCTAATAGCTGCTTATAGCTATTAGCACAGCGCCAAGTTGGGACTCGTGTGTATACATATCCAAAATTTCATGAAAGCTATTTCTGCAAGAGTATTTTTGCAAAGAAGTATTTTTCCAAGTCCCTGGTTTTGTTTGGAATTTATGGATGATGGGTACCATCTAGGTTGGCTGACCAAGAAGCCAGTCCCAACTGAGCTGAAGGACAAGTGTGGAAAAAGGTCTCCTAGCTTTGCATTTGTGGCTTCTTCAGAGGAAAAGAGAACATTCAGCGTTAATGCACCTTCATGCTTAGGAGGTGCTTGCAATAAGTATTCAAAAGACTTTGCTCCCACAAATCCCAGCTTAATCTCCCCCTTGGCCTGGTGCTTACAGACGCAGGGTGACACCTTCAGCGCTGAAGACTTGGCCCTTGGTCCACAATCATAGAATAGAATCATGGAATGCTTTGGGTTGGAACGGGCCCCTAGAGGTCACCCAGTCCACCCCCCCTGCAGGGAGCAGGGACACCTTTAACCAGATCAGGTTGCTCACAGCCCCGTCCAACCTGGCCTTGAGCATTGCCAGGGATGGGGCCTCCACCACCTCTCTGGGCAACCCATGCCAGTGTTTCACCACCCTTATTGTAAAGAATTTCTTCATTATATCCAGCCTTAATCTCCCCTACTTTAGTTTAAAACCATCACCCCTTGTCCTGTCACAGTAGGCCTTGCTAAAAAGATTGTCCCCTGCTAAGAAGATTGTCCTGACAGTGGTAACTCCTTACCCAGCTGGATCCAAATAATCCATATCCATGTGGGTGTTTTGGGGCTGTTACACAGAAAGAGGATATTTCATTAGACTTAGAGCTGTGGGAAACCATTTGACACTTGGAAGGGAAGGTTTTACAGCCTATGGAGGCAGAGAGATGGGGCCCACACCTCCGTTAGTGGTGTGAAACCCCAGTGTCCCCTGAGCTACGGAACTACCACGCAACATGCAAACAAAATAGAGTTTAAGGCCCTATAAAAATTCTGTACTACATTTTTTTTGAGGCAAGAAATCTATTATCCACACAGTTTTCCATCACCCAAGAAGCTGTATGAAACTGATGAAAACATTTCCACAGGGAGGAAGTTTCAATGTTTTCTCCCAAGTAACTCTGCAGCCAATTCCATGGAATGCACACAGAAACAGCCCTTCCCTCCAGCACGCGTATCACACCTTTATTCTTCTTCAGTAAGAAAACCAGCTTATTTTCTAAAAATGGTTTCCATTTCATAGGCAGGAAAATAATATTCCAAGTGTCCTCTCTCCTCAGGTGAACTATTTCACATAATTCTTGCAGCATCGGGTTTTATTTCAGGAATTTTATGTCTGGCTTTGACAAGGAACTGTTACAACCGAGACAAGGGATGTGAACTAGAACAGGGATAAGAATTTACAGTATATTTATTCTGACTTCTGAAAAGCTTCGTTAAGGGCCAGACTATCCTTTTGGACAGGGGGATAGGATTTCTGCTTCCAGTGGTTTCCTCCTGAAACCAGTCCAAAGACAGAAATGCCCAGAGAAACTATGAGCTCTTTTTTATCAAGCCTTAAATAATTACGCATTTCTGTGTGTGGCACAATCTGTATTTGAACAAGACAAGTGGGAAAGCACGTGAAATCCAGAGATTTGTAACTGAAGACTGAGAGAAAACAGGGTATTTTCTGTGAGGTTTTAGGTTTTCACTGTGAAGGCGGCAGGGGAAAACATGCGAGTGGATTTATAAGCATGATGTGTCTTTAAATCCTTTCCAAAGAACCAAAAAATAATCAGGTCTGGGCAAAGTTTTGATAAGCAGCTTTCCAGTGCGGAAATAATATTTTTTGCGATAATGTTGGCCAGTGGCAGAAGAAAACAGCTCTTTGGGGAACTTCACTGCTCCTAGGACATGAAATTTGCTCAGAAAGCTTCAGCCAAAGCCAGCTACTTGTACCACCCCGAAGCTCTCCGCTACATTCACTTCAAATTCCCGGTATAATACCTTCAGGGACACAGAGGATTTGGTTACCAGTGATGAGGCTTCCCCTGATTTCCCAGCCCATGAGCATCCCTGTAACACCAGAGTGAGGGACCAGACTGATGGACTTGGCTGGAGAAGAGGATTCTGATGCCTCCTGAGCCACTGTTTCCAAAAAACCATCTCTCTCTTTACCCCTTGTGTTACTATTATTATGATTATCATCATCACCATCATTTTTACCCTCTGGTATTCTCTTTCCCAGCTGTGTTAGGAGTAATTGTACACCCTTCCTTGCCAGGGAAAGATAAGCTTTTTCACTCTTTCTAAGCTTGCAGGAGGGCACCCTCCCACTACAACGCAATCTCCAAAAAGATGACCCCCTTTTGGGACTTTTCTTTAGCTTTCTGATTTCCCAGTATGCTAATTCCCAGTATTGATAATCACTTGCTGCATCTAGTGGCCTGTGCAGAATTTGCCACTTAAAAGGATTTCACATGTATCGGAACACACTCTGGCAAAGCGTTTGAGCTGGAGTAACGCGCAGTACCCTAAATTGCGTAAAGCCAGACTGCATTAGCTCGCAGGGGCTTATGCCTTGAATATTGCAAATATATAGCTTTAAACATATCCACTTTTGATCTCAAATCAGAGGAAGAATAATAAAATAATCCACTAAAGAGGGGAGCTTGGGAAGATGCGGTGACTAAAAGCATCCTTTGTTTTGAGGCTAAGCTGGCTCTGAACCAGAGCTCTCTTACTAGAGATGGGAGAAAGCAGTTAATTTGTTCTGCTACTAAAAAACAGATTAAAGTACAAGGCTAAGGCACAGTAAATAACATCATGTTCCTTCCCAAAGCCAATCAAATGGTTGTATAAACCAAACAGAAACATTTTATAATTCAGATGGAAAAGGAAAGAAGGTTGAATTTGCACAAGGCAGACCCAGGCACAGTCTTTTCCTCTCCAAGAGAGAAGCAGAAGCAACCTGTCTTCCATTCAGGAAACACTTGGCATGCTGGCAAGCAATCCATCATTTCAAGCTCCTTTTTTTCCCTTCAAATAATTATTTAGAGTTCACAGTGTATTAATTTAATTGTAGATCTTATCTACATAGTATGCTAAAAGCTCACATTTAATCAGAAATCAGCCTCGTGCTTGCTAAGCACCCCCTCTCCCTCGTTTCTTTGGTTTGCCTGACTCTGGCCCTGCTGCTGAAGGACAAGGGTCTCTTATTCATCGGCAGGCAGCGCCAGTCACCCAAACCCCAGTAACTCATCTGGAACGCCATGATGGCCAGTGCCAGGGCTGGGCAAACAGCTTGCGTGGAGCAATTTATCCCCTTCGGACAACAATTTCAGCTACCTGCTCTGCTCATGAACTGCCAGAAGTCTTTGGTATTTTCTAAGCGCATGAAATACTTACAGCTGTAGGATGAGCACATTGATATGGAGATCCTGAAAGGCTACGGGATTCAGCGGTAACCCCAAAGCCCCAGCACCGCGCAGACACTGCGTGTTCCAACAAACATATGGAAACTGGTGACATTTTTGAGGGACGGCGTGGGGACAACAAAGCTGGTTGTGGGCACTTTCGGAGCTCCGTTAACCCATGCTACACATGCGCCACATGAATGAGCCGAATGTATTACAGTAACCTCATCGGTCACCATAACATTACCAATAATAATATAACCAATGTCAGACACTGATAGAAGCTGGAGAGTGATCTGGGGATATAACCAAGTACAAAGGACAGGGTCTATCAACATTTATTAATCCTCCACATCCCTTTCACAAAAGGACGGCTCCCTAACAAATGACCCCTCCTTCCCGCACAGACTAATGCAAACCCAAACCCGCCACTTTGCATTTCATTCAAATCACAAGAGACACTTCAGGAGGTAATAAATCAAAGGAATTCTTGCCCTATATATTTTCACAACAATAATTTGCTTTACTTTATGCAAAAAATGTCATGAATATGTATTCCAATAGCAGCACACATAAATCAGAGCTCGGTGTGAATACACAGCATGCAGCTCCTCAATTAGAAACCTGCCTTCCCCAGGGATTAAGCAGACTGTTTGCAGAAAACCACCAGGAGCCACTTTGTCCACAGCAGCAAGAGGTTTAAGTAATGCATTGCTCCAGGCTCCATACGCTCCATGCACGGGCTGCGGCCGCCCTTCCCATTGCCAGGTTTGATGCAATGGGAAGGGACCTATTTTATAACGTGCAACGTTTGCCAGACCACCCAGTCCAGATACTTACAGGTCACAGAGGTATCGGCCTGTAACGCTCACCCTCAGCAAAAAACACTTTTTTGAGACACTCCAGCGTTGCTCTCAGTGACACCTGGCTCAATCATGGGATGCGGTGCAGAGGTACAGAGTCTCTGTTTTTCTTTATGCTTTCCCAGGTTGGAGCAACGCCGGGGAAGGAGAAGATTTTTTCACAGCATTTTTATATGAACAAGAAATATTCGTTAATGTAGCGTATTTTATCCGGAGACCAGATATAAATGACAACATGATGCTGGTGCAAGCCAAACTGACACAAGGGGGATTTGGTGCTGTGGCTACCCAGGTTAAATCGCACCGGTTAACCTTCTCTGCTACAGACTGAGCAAAACCCTGCCTAAGGATTCAGCCTGGCTGATATGGGACTGACAAAGAGCTCTTGGAAATTCAAATCTCTTATGACCGGCACGTGGGTTCTTACCCTGAGATAACCCTCTCTGCCTGGATGTGGAAGCTCACCAACCTTTTTTTCCTGCAGAAATAAATACAGTTGCAATTTCTCCTGCTTTTAGAAAACCTGATCAGGCCGCACTTCTGCAAACAGCAGAAGCAGCAGCAGCGGGAGGGCAGGGGAGCCCCAGCACGGGAGCCGGAGTGCTTGGCTGCAGGGTGGTTTGGGGAGAGCCGAGTCCGGCTGAGATGCGCCTTTGCTGTCCTGCAGTCCTGCAGACTGACACCAGACCATGTATTTAATCCCTTCGCAAACTGATCCCAAGCAGCCTGAAGGTCCTCACCAGCTTGTGGCCAGCTGCAAACCACAGAGAGTAGGTGCTCCAGCAACAGGGTGAGTCTGGAGAGGAGGAGTTGGAGGTCCTGAGCATGCCCCCAGGCGGCGGCAGCACCGCACCTCCGCACGGCCCGGATCCTGTGAAACGCAAAGCTGGGAGAACAGACCCCCATCCAGCTTCACGGAGAACAGACCCCCATCCAACTTCATGGAAACCAGCAGGCACCGGAGGCTGCAGCAAGTGCCAAGCTTAACCTAATTCCTTTATTATATCCAGATCATGGGTTTGGAAAGGACTCTGCAAATCTCCTATGGAAAAACTGACCTAGAGAAGCGCAAAGTGTTACTACTATCATCAGCGTCAATTGTACAGCCAAGAGGAAGGTTCAGTTCCATTGGGACCAATGGTTTGACTCAGGTGCCATCCACGAGCATTACTTCAAAGCAGCAGCAATTATTAAAAGGGAAAACTGATTAAACACTCTGAGAAAATACATTTTTGAATACTCTATGAAATCATCCTCAGCCAAGGGGGATTATTTTCTGTATCGTGAGCGGGCACAATCACACGTCTTCCAAACACCGTGAGAGCAGAGCAAGACTGATGCCTTGTGACTCAATTTACTGGAAACGTTTATACCACAACCAGCAGGCAGCCAGGACAACTCTCACGAGGATGAGCCAAGTGGATTATAAAGGCAAACCACATGCCTGTCCTCATCTCATTCTGCTGTCTGTTGAAGGCATCTAGAAAGGAGAAGAGCAGAGTAAAAAGAAGAGGCTGGCCCTGGATGCAGGTCCCTGCCCTGGAAATGATGCCTGTGAATCTGTTCTTGATGCTCAGAAGATTTCTTGCATGGTGCAAGGCCTTGTTTTTACCAAGCTTAGGAATTCATCATGCTCATTGTTATTTCATCACCACTTAATTCATCAGCAAACAGGGTCTGGGCAATAAACTCAGGTTCTACGGTTCCCTAAATTCAGAAATACTCCAATGTGAGGATGTGCCAATAAGAACAATAAAGATCTCAGAGATCCAGACACCCCATTTCAATAGAAGATTTCCACCTACTGTCATGGTAACCAGGAGAAAGAGGAAAATGCCTGAATAAAGACCCCCTTTTTATACCTGAAAAATTCATAAAAACAGGTGGGATTATTTTATGCTTTCAGATTTCCCCTTAGCTAGCACCAAGGAGTCGCCATTTTCTGCCTACAGGGAATTCGCTGCGGATCAGCTCGAAAAGCATGAGAGCAGAAAAATGGCCATTTTCTAGTAACTTTAGTTATTACCTGCTGCCCTGCACATGTTTATGGGGAAATAAGTTAGCTCATGTCTTTAAGATACGATCATGCCACTTCCAGGACATCACCATAATTTAAACAGCAATTCTTATGCAATGCACAGGAACTGCAAGCCAAGACGTCATGAAGTATGTTTTATATTCATACATACTCGGGAAGAACATTTTTTTTGTCTTTAAATAGCATTGCCTTTCAAATAAACTGCTACAGAAAAGAAAAAGTAGATAATGACAGTCTGGGAATGAGACTTATAGGCAGGTCCTCCCTGTGCAGAGCCCTGCATGGGGCAATCCCAAAAAACTCACTGCCAGATCAGGGCCAGAGACAGTTACCCAAAACCGCTGATGTATCGGTTACGGCACAGGATGGTCCAGCACTGGATGAGCATTACAAAGTCAAACTTGTATTTGAGATGATACACGAGGAAGAGGCGGCAATCGGTTTTCTTAGGCGTGAAGCATCTGGCTCTTTCTTACAGTGTGCTAGTAAGTATTTAAGATAAGTGGACTGACTGTCACGTTGTTTGCTGGAAGGCAGGAACCGTTTCACATTGATAGTTCAGGCTCGTGGTGTCATGTTTGCTGGCTTCAGACTTTTCATGTATTGCGGGTGTTAAGGCTGCCAAGACCTGTCTTTCCTTGACCCAGCCCCGGGACTGTCGGGTATCAGCTCTTTTACTACACTTCAAGCATCCTCAATATTTTCCTTTTTTTTTTTTTTTTTTTTTTAAAGCAACATTTCAATCACTCTTAGAAGAAAAACATCTTTTCTAAGGTGGGGACAATTTCTCAAAGCTGCTCTTCTGGCGAGTATAAATGTCTCCTGCAGTGATTTTTTTCACCTAAGCTCCACTGATGCATTGATTCTGTTCGTCTTCTTCCTAACCCACTGTTCATGTGGAAAAAAAAAGAATTTTGGCAATAGCAGCAGTGCCAGAAATTGCATTTGAGATGTCTATGCTTTCAGTTGCATCTCCACAACTCATCTATGCCAGTGTGCACATCCCTGCCACCTGTACATCAACTTTCAAATAGCACACGTTTTTATGGCACACCTAAACCTGCTTAAAGCAGTTTAAAATGAAAGCGCTGATGCATCAGCCCTCACTGCAGAACAGGAGTGCCCAGCGCAGTACTGGTGCAAAAGAAAACAGGTATCACCTTCGAGCATCTCCCCTAGTGATGTACAAGGAAGGGTCAAATGAGGAGCAACAGCAAGAAAAAAATCAAATAGAAAAATCTGTAGTATCTGCCAGTGCTGACTTTTAACTGGCTGAGATGGGCTGGCAAGTACAGCACCGATGAGAAGGATGAAGTCAGGCACGTTAATCTGATTAACAGGTGATTAAAGGACACGGATTGAGAAAGGAAGGGGGTAAAGGGTTAACAAATACCATGCTCCCAACAGCAGAAGAGAGGACGCTGTCTGCCTTGACGATGAAATGAGTGTAGTTTTGACAGATCTGGGTCTGCTGTGCTTAACCTCTCCTGCAAGGAGATTTTGAGCTGATTTGCTCTGTCAGAAGAAATCCTTCCTTGCTGCTGACTGCTTCCCCTCCATATTACAATTTAGCCAGCGGCAGGGCACAGAACCAACTTGGAAATCACATGCTGTAAACTTGCGTGCATCTTCTGTGCTTCATGGCTTTCCCAGAGTTGTCCTATACCCACACACAAGTTGTGAAATAACACAAACAGAGGTGAAATAAGGACTGTAAGATGCACCTCTTCTCAGCGATACAAAACGTAGGCATCCAGCCTAAGGCATTTATCCAAACTCCCACTGCAGGAGTTAAATTTAAGCAGGATGAATCACACCAAGCACCCAACTCTTTCTTCTCACTATGAAGGACACATGTTTCCTCCTGGATTTGTCATCGGGGGATGCAAGAGGAGAACCTTCAACCAAGAAGCCCAGAGCTGTGGCAGCATCACACAGCCACAACCACCGGAGGTGGCGCCACTTTTTCATGCACAGTATAACAAGATGGAAATAGGTGCAGCAGAAGAGACTTGAATAAGCCAAGCAAGGATAACATTCAGGAGTCAATCTCTTTGCTTTCAGCCAAATTTGGGCCAAGGGTTTGAGAAGTGAAGCTGGATGTGGCCAACAGCTGGCGCTCAGTGAAGAGGAGAAACGTGCACTGCTGTTGCCCCAGAGCTCGCTCCCACCCTTGGGCAGAGATGTGGGTGACTTCTAGAGCCAGAAGCAGTCTTGCTAAATTTTATAGCCCTTGGTGGATTTTTCAACCAGGAATTAATCCAGGCACTTGTTGAGCAAGTGAAGTTTTAGCATCCAAGTGCCTGCAAACACTGTGAGGAAGCATCTGCTTCAGTGTTTTCAAATGCCCCCGTGCTCCCTTTGGTACGTGCCCCAAGGAAAGGGCCCAAGAAAAAGCAACTCGCCATTCACTTGCTCTGTGCCACTTTGGATTTTGCAGCTTTTCCCCATCCTCCCCCCCTATCCAGGCTCCATCCACCCTCTCTGCTGAGCACTTCCCCATGCAGGAGCCCTTCTGTACCCTCCATTACCGCCACTGCCCTCCTCTGAGCCGTTTCCAACTCTAAGCCATCATTTTTGGGACTGAGACCCAGGAGCTACACAGCATAGTTTGGGGCGTGGGCAGCCACAGCAACGTCTTTGCCTTCATTCTCAGCTCCTTCCCTCATAAATCCCCATGGTTTTGTTGCCTTTTCAATTGTCCCTGACACAGAGATGATGTTTTCAGAAGCTGCCCACGCCGAGCCACCGCCTAACACTGATCCCCACTTCCCCACGCCGAGGACAGAGCTGCATAAAGAGAAGGACAGACGTCAGCAGAGAAACCAGTGGGGTATGTACGACCTTCCATCAAGAGTGGGTCAGCCGTAACAACGCTTCTACCTTTAAAGCACTAAATGCCTCTGAGTGGTGCCAGGAGAGAAACCTGCACGTGTGTTTACTTCTGAGAGCTACAGACCCTTCCAGGTGATTATCGGGAGCATTTGTACAATGGGCTTTTCATGCTCTTCAGTCGACATTATCAAATATTCTTTACAATCTATCCTATTTACATGATACATGTTTGCCAAGAGCTAAATGCTTTCAATGAGAATAATCTAGTACATGCTGCTCATTTAGAATAAAGTTCTCGTTTTTCCTTTACAGTAATGCTTTCCAGTAATGAAAGCAGCTGGTCCCAAAATGCCCCAGGACTTACGCTTAACTGGAACTGAAATATGGAAATCCGGGCGGGGGGGGGAGGTCTCATTTGCACTTCTCAAGATGCACTCTTTAAGCCAGAAAAAGTCAGCAGAAGCCACATCGTTCCCCCAGTGCAATGCCTAGAGATCTTCAGCCATGGGCCAGGTCTCCTGCAGCTGTAAAACAATACCACTCTTCTCCCTCCATAAACCCACGTGGATTTACACCAGCAGGATGAGTACGACTGAACACCAGCTCTACCAGCCATAACTATTCATCTCCCTACAGTTCAAATGATGCACCTAAGGTGTGTATATCTGCTGGAAGACACGTGCTCTGCTCTCCTTCAAGTGTTGCTATAAACCAAGGAGGTTTATGAATACCTGTTGTTTAGTTAATCAGCTATTTATTTCTGAACCCTGCAGACTGGAAGTCAGATCACCTTTAGGAGAAAAAGGAAGAGAGATGCAATTTTATGAGAAGATAAAAGAAGAGGTTGATTGTATATTACCATTATAGTTCCTCCTTCAGATGTTTCAATGTCTAAAGGAATTTAAAGCACACTCTGTATTTTCCTTCCTACTCCATAGCGATGATTGCCTTTAGATATATACACCAGTTACAGTAATATAACCCAAAATGATGACATGCCATAGGTATTTTATTACGCATTCAGTTTTTTAGGACTTGGATTATAACACATCGCAGAAGCCTGGTCAGTAAAGCTGAGAGAACTTCTGCAAAGACAGCAAAACTGACAATTTCCCATTTCATATCACATTTGCTAAAGCACTGAACATATCTCCATCTTAAACATTACAGGTCATCTAAATTGGATACCAATAAACACATTTTTCCCTTTATATGTGTCACAGAAAGAGCCAAGCAAATCCATTAAATGCAGAGGCTGCTACACCACGACGAGACACTCCCCCAGACCAAATAAAATCAAAGCAGCCCAGGCACACAATTCCCTGGGGCGCTCGGTTTTTAGGTAGATAGTTTTCAATTTTGTTGTTCAGAAAGATGCTGGGAAGAGGGGAGGAGAGGAACAGTTCAGTGTCTAAGCGTCCCTCTCAAAAAAATGAAAATACGGTTGCTGTAGATGTTTTTAAAGACAATAGAGATTTTTAAAACAAGAGGCACTTTCCAGCTGAAACCGAAGCAGAACATACAGCCGGGTACCCTGGCATGATGTCTAAATCCTTACCAAGAGCAGCAGCTTTTGGAGGCACAGAAGGCACGAATGAGACGGGCACACACCCCGCTCAAGTGTCTACTCCATCGATGCACGTTTTTGGCAGAAGCATTTCCCTCTCAAGGGAGCCAGGGTCTCGCCCGCTCTGTTCACAGCAGGACACTCCTTACCTTCCCCCCGGGCACAAGGCTCCTGTCCCCCACAGCCACTGCCGGCAGTCCTGCCGCAGGCCACCCGCAGCAGCCACGCTGCCCTCCACGGGGACACCTCTCCATGCCACCAGGGCGTTACACCAGCACAACAAAACCCGCTCCACAAAGAGATGTCAAAATCTGCTAAACCCATATCTGGCTTGGGTCCTTCACCAGAAATTCTCCTTTATGAGCTCATCCTTATACTGGGGACCAGAGTCAACGCTGGATACAGCTGTAGTTACTGTTAAGCTTATACGTTAGGAAAAAATTAAAATTAATGGCAGTTTCAGCTGAGGAGATAACCACCCTGTTACTGTTCTTGAATGTTCTTGTATCATACGAACGATAATCCCTGAACAACTGTTTGCTCCTGTAATATAATCTAAGTAGACAACATAACTCTTGTAAAAATGAGACAAAAAACATGACAAGACACTCTTTTGCGTATTTGACAAAGGCAGCAGATGATGTAAATGAACATTTTTGAGAGGCTTTAAAAATGATTCATGCGGCTGATTCTTCACTGTCAGCAAAAATTACCATTAAATTGTCCTGCTTAAAATGGTCCGTGTGCTGTTCCTGAGGCTTGTACAAACCTGAGTAACTGAGACCTCTGAGGCAGTGATCAGACAGGTTTGTCTTCTTAATAATTTTTATGCCTTCTGTATTTTGAAGCTTTTGCCCTATGGCCTTGGAAGCACATGGAGATGAATAATCAGGCAAGATGGAGGCCCTGCATGCAGATATGGGCTTCAGCAACCCCTTGGTCATGCTGAAGCAAAGCAGACATGGTCAGTGAAAGAGGCTGTACGTGCTCCTTATCAAGGTAAAGCAGTGGAGAAGCAATACCATGCTCTGACGGGATGGTGTGGGATGAACGGGCAGGCGAGGAGCAAGGCTGGGAGGAAGCAGAGCCAATGACCCAAAACCATGGCACGCCAACAGCCCCAGTGCTGGGCACCAGTTCCTCCCTGTCCGGGCAGCAGAAATGCAAGAAAGCTACCAGGGACTGGGTGGCTGTGACGAGCTTGGCCTAGAAATGTGGTTGCAACCCTCTGATAATGAAGGTAGCAAGAGCTGAGAAGGGGGTTGGGACAGACAACGTGACTGGTCACCCTTTGGGGGGCTCTGGAAAAATCTGCTGGTTTCTGGGTCCCACGGCCACACGCTGCCCCTTGCTCGTAGCGTTGGGTATGGCTGCAGGATGTCCTTGGTGGGAACAGAAGGGTTTGGGGGCTGTCAGGATGGCTCAGTGCAAGAGCTGGCTGTAAGATGAGAAAACTCTGTATTTTTTTTCCAGCTCTGGGTTTTCAAATTGTGTTGAACAGAGACACCAGTGGTGGCCGTTAAAGCAGGCAAGAGAGGAACCCTTTGGGCAGGCAGCATGTGTGCCATCTCCTGTGGCTCACCACCTCTGAGCACCCACTGGCAATGCCAGCGGAGCAAGCACAGCTAAGAAGAAAACAAAGTTTGTCAAAACCCAAGTTCATCAGCACAGTGAGATATTGTGGGATCTGGTGCTGGCTGAGCAGAAACCAATGCTACAGAAATGATTTTTTTTAATGTTCACAGCCAAAGCCCAGGCTCCTGATCCTAGAAAAATCCTATAAGGAACATGAGCTTTTTGCAGACCACTCCGAATTTCAAGTACAAGTGGCCAAAACTAAGGTTTGGAATAGAAAACAGATGTAAATCTGTACATTTATCTGGTTTTAAGCCCAATATCCCAGGAAGGAGAAAGGAAACATTTTACTTCTGGATGCAAACTTTCTTTTTTTTTTTTTTTTATAGCTGCCAAGCCAACCAAATCAGACCAAACAGAGGGGTAACAGTGTGGTTTTAGATTTGCTCTCCTGGAGCTCATGGCTGCTTGGAGGGGACCGGGAAGAGGGGGACGTGTCCTGCCAGCACAAAGGATCCGAGGAAAATCAGAGAGGAACATTTCAACCCAGGGATTTGGACCAATTCTCTCCATCCAGAGCTCCAGGGACAAAATGGGCAGGCACAGGGGGCATACAGAGTGCTTGGGGTTAACACAGGCACACCTGTGCCACACGAACCTATAAGCAAAAGGAGAATATCAACAGTTACCTTCCTTTGGTGGGTGGATCAACATCTCTGGATGGAAAAGACCATATAGTAAGGAGCTTCTTTGCCATTCACTATGTCTTTGCCAGCAGTGTTAATGCAAGCTCTAAAACATTAAAGGCTACAGCACCTACCCACAGTTCTGGCTCATCATTTAGTATCCAGCTTAGATCCTTCATTCGGAAAGCAAACAGAATGCATCCTCAGAAGCAATTATAAAAACACTGATATGCCCTTAGTAGAATCAATACTTGAATGATGCCAAAGCAACAAGTAAGATAAAAGAGATACTGGAAGCAGGCGGCTGAGCTGAACAGGTCAGCCACGAGACTATTACCCTGCCTCCTCCTGCAGATGGGTACCCACCCGCCGTGGCTTGGGAGATGTGCAGGACACAGACATGAAAAAGGATGGGCAAAGACCTGAAGCATTTAAGAGCTGAGGTACCAGGAGGATCCCCCGTGCCTCTGCCCAAGAGCAAGGTGCTTGGGAGGTGCTGCTTGACCTGGTGTCCTGGCCTCTGGCACCCCAGGAAGAGGGGAAGGGTGACAACACCGAGGATCATCTTCCCCCTAAAGTGAGCACTGAGCAGGCCAATGCAGGAAATCCTCTGTCATCTACTGCTTTGGATATTGCTATCACCTTGTGTCTCGGAAAAGCAGAGCTACAGACTTAAAACTCCTGTTTTACATATGGAGTTAGATATATTTAGTCCAAATGTGAATTTATATCTAATTGTCTCTCTCCATTTAACTCCGTTGCTTTGACAGAATGAAGTACCTTCTACAAAAATAAACTTGGGTTCTTTGTGCCTGAGGCAGATCTAGACAGTTATCTCCTCGATGGGATTACACATCAATTCTTCATTATAAGCTGCATTATTTGCAGCAGTTTCTGCAGCACTGGGAAATTCTGATTTTCTTTCTCTTTTCAGTCCTAGCACCGAGCTCCAAGGCACAGATCTGATATTAAGGAACTGCAGTCAGCACAAAGCAGTATTTCTTAATAAAGTAAAAATGCAAAAGAAAGGGTGATATTGGCTTGATTGATGCCACTTCATTTGCATATGCCCACTAGCAGTACTTTGGTTAATTAATATGTGTTTCGTGACTGTAGATGAATGTGAAATAATGGCTTTGCTATTGAAGCTTTAGGTATAAATTTATTCAATGAACAGGTTAGTTTACTTCCCAGTGTCTTCTCCCAGTATTTTCTGTGCAAATAAGACATAATAACTCTCTAGAAGGTGGCGACACATGACAAAATCCAAGAAGGATGCACTTGTATTTTAAAGCTAGATGAGTTAATTAGCTCATAAAATGGAAGAACTGTTTGGAGAGGGGAAGGATGAGAAACACCACCTTCTTCCAGTGAAAAAATCTGTTTTGAAAATATTAACCCTTACGGCTCAAGTCCAGCTCTGGAGGCCTCAATCCAGAAAGGCACTTAAGCAGGCACAACAGTGCACAGAAATTAAAAAATCTGCCCGGGTGCTTGAAAGTTAAGTGCTCTGCTGGATCGTAGCCTGGGTAGTCAAAGGTGGAATTTCATTTTGTTCTCTGATCTGCCTCGCCAGCTTCTTGTACTGACTGCTTCTAACCAGCTCAGGAAGAGATTGGATGCTGAAAATATTGCAAAAATCCTGAGTGCAGAAAAACCCTAATATACAATTTGGTTCCATGGTATCCAATACCTTAGCGGCCAAGTTTTTAGGCAAAGACAAGGAAGTTTTGGTCAACCTCCCGAAATCTTACAGAATTTGAGGACAGGATTTAGCTGGCAGCTTAATACCAGTGCAAGGAGGCAGCCTGCGGTGTAGAGGTCAAGCTGCGACGTTTTCCCTTGCCCTGGGGCTCCTGGGAAAACCCTGAAGTCAAGGAGACGAATGAAAACTGTATGCAGTGTTACTGGGGTTAACTACCTTTTACGCATTACAGCAGCAGTGCATCGTAGCGATTAGATCATCCGTGAGGCAATAGTCCTGCTATAAATAATAAATGCACCACGGGGAAGCCAGAAAGTTCACTGCTGTGATAGTATGTACTTTACAGGGAGCTCTGACTGTGAATGCTGTTCAGAATGAGTCCCACAGAGCACCACCTCGGCAGTCTCCATCGAGTATCACAAGGACACACTAGACTGAAGGATAAATGCACTGGGAAACATAAATCATGTCCAGTTATTTCCACTGTTATTCTCAACGATGCACAGGGCAAGTCTCAAGTGATAGCACATCAAGGGACGTGCACTCAGCACCAGGCTCTTACTAGTCACAAAAGGAAAGAGGAGATTTTTCCAGGATGGCTGAAGGTGATAAATGATTCATTCCCACTGAATTTTGCTGGGGATTTTCTCCTTCTTGTCACACTGAAGCCGTCACTCATGTCTGCCGGCACTGAAAGAGCCATGGAAGAAATGAGCCAACTAATTTGAGAAGACGACTAAACAAGCTGATACTTCTTATCACTGCCATTAATACTGGTTGAGTCCAAAGGCACTAACAACTTTTCTGAAGGCATGAGACGATGCAATTCCTACCCAGCTTCACACATATTAAAACAACCTCAAGTACATAGGATTTGTTCAGATCAAGGCAAGGCATTGGACAGACACAGCACGATCTGCCAGAGGCAGCGATCTCCCAGGGCCTTCTGCAAAGCTTCAGAGCTGGGCATGAATGTGTACCAAGTGTTAACACCCTTACAAAGTGTTTTACATCTGCTTTGTACTCACCACAGGCCGGAGCTTGTGACAGCACAACAGCAAACCATGCCCAGTAATGCCGAAAAGCAAAAGGTCAGGAGGCAGGTGACTGGCATACAAACACACCAGACGGAATTTCTTGGAGGAACAGGTGACCGTAACATGGCACAATCCATCAGACCTGGCCGTAAGCCGACATAAAAGAGAGTGCTGTAAAGCAGTCCCAAAGACTAGGATACCAGTCTCAAAAGGATTCGGATGTTCAAGGGGGAGTCCAGGAGGTGATGCAGAGTCTTCCAGCAAAACCAGGATGCTTGAAGGGCATGAGCAGGAGGCAGGGTAGAAAGACCCTCCTTAATTTGGGAGGGACACTGGCCTCACTACAGGGCTGGGACGGTATTTGGTCATGAATGCTATTATTGCCACCATAATCTTCTGCCACCAGGATGGACACAGGCAGGGAAATGCAGATGGTCTCTGTTTCTTGCCACCAGTCATCAGGCTGTCAGCTGCCTTTTAACTGTGTCCTGTATTGGTGAGGAGTTCAGAGGAGAAAGAAATAGGGCTCGAGCAGTTCTCAGAGCCCAGACTGCAATTGCAACAGGGGCTCTTGGAAAATAGTGGTTTCGTTTGTAAAAATGAACAGGTTTGACCTGAAAGTCCTTGAGAGACGATGACTGCAAAGCCTTACAGAGACACTGAACGTACTAAAAGCTGGTTTGGAATTTCTAACTGCAAGCTTTTTTGGTTGAAAAATCGCAGGAGTGTAACGGCATTGATTACATTTTCACCAGGAACAATCCTCAGGCCTAGGAGAAATCTGTAGTCAATGAAGAAAGTCTCTTATCCTTGAAAAAACCCAACGCTCAGTGATTACGAGACAGGACCGCTCTGAGGCTACCAGCTACCACCCTGCCTGATTCACTGGAGCTGTGAGAGTGATAAAATCAACTTCGTGGCTCTGGATGAGGCGGGGAAGAGATCTGTCTGTCCCACAGCCCCAGCAAGCACATCACAAGTTGGTCTTCTCATGAGAAAGGACAGCTGAAAAGGCAAAAAAATCACCTTGCCTTTGCAGTCCCGATGAACAGGGAGCTTTCCGAAAGCTTTATGAATATAATGGGATGAAAACCCCCTCATTTCTCATCTCAGTTTAGTATGAGCCTCATTTGTCGGTGCGTAATTTTACGTCAAATTTTCTGTTGGCATTTCCCAAGCGTGCTTTTTCTAAGAAGACAAGGTTCAGTTTGGCTTGGAGTTGGTTTTTAGGAAGACACAAGCCTGTTTTTTGTTTTATAGGGTAATTTATATCCCAGACATCGTAGGCACGTGCGCAGAGTAAATGTGCTGCTGCTCACCTTGTATAGCAATGAGCGAAAGGAGAAAGCAAATTTCAGAGAATGACTGTTTCAGACACCCAGAAACACTTTAAAGGACAGTTGTCCTCCAGGGACCGATGCTATAAAACCAGCTTTCAGGGGGCCTAACATTGCTACATCTCAGCAATTCTTGATTGCATTGCAGCCGCCAGGCACTCGGAGAGCTGAGGCTGCTCCAGCTCATGTATCATCCCCACATTAACGAGTGCTCAGTGCTGGAAACGTGACCATGGCCCAGGTAATGCGGGACGGGAAGGGATGTCCCGGAGCTGCTTCCATTCAGCAGGGCCCAGAGGGCTAATAAAGAAGCCAACCAATGTGCCTTGCAGTACAGAGGGAAATATGTCAGTTGGAATGATATGGGAATCCTTCTTCAGCTGCTCATACCCATCGCTGCTGTTTAAGAGGATGCAAATAATTTATTTCCCTA
>NW_009260614.1:2280333-2305212 GCF_000687185.1 Egretta garzetta
GTGGGAGCCAAAGCATGGCTGCATAAAGCCTACTGGCATCGCCTGTGCCGACCCCTTTGCTTCCTAGCCACACCAGCCTGCAGTGAACACCAACACGACACACAGAAGGGGCCGGCTGGATAAAACGCACAGGATGGCAGCACAGGTATCTCTGGGGTTGGAGAAGAAAGTAAATTGTTGGCCAAGCATCAAAGGCAGGGCTGCCAAGATAACCTGAATCCACCTAACAAACACCTTCCCCAGAATGACACAAACATCAGGGCAGACCACGCATTGGCATGTACGTACCTGCTGCATTTTACCCCAACAGCCGTAACACAAAACATGGGTGGTGAAGCACCCTAAGCCCCTGCCCCAACCCCACACCTAGTGGGGTTCAGGCATTTCCACATAAAATATTGAGGGAACAAGGCCAGGACTGGATGTGCCCCTAAGCAACAAGCAGGAAAGGGTGAGAAAGCAGAGACTCAGGGTGCCTCCTTTGCTGTATTGTTCTCCACAGAGGATGGAGAGCTGGAAGCCCAGGAGAAGTTCAAGGGCTTATGCCCAAGAAACACAGCATGTGATAGGGGATACTGTCTTGGGGATACTGGAGCTGTCTTTGATGCCCACAGCCTGGACATGGGTGTGAGCAGCCGTGCTTGAGGAGCCCCTGGAACAACCTCACCGGACAATGACCGTGGGGTCCAAACCCTACAGCAGCAGGGAAATTCAGATTCAAATCCCACAAAATTCAGTGGAAAGAGCAACATGGGAATGGTTCTGTTCAACAGTAGCAGAGTTAGGCCAAGCACAAGCGCTGCAGAACCTCTCTCAGGAGTTAGGGTCTACTTTCTAAAAACCGTTGGTGAAAAGCATAAATAAACCAAACTTTGATTAACCTCTATGAACCCGCATGGCCACGTGCCCTTGCTCTCCACAGCCCCTTTAGCTACAGAGATGCTGTGGCTGCCCTCCACATCTCGCTTTCTCCACCCAAGCCCCGAGTGGACTCCAGTCCAGTGTGTTAAACCAACATCTGGCAGACCCCTAACCACCGCCTGCCAGAGGCACCGAACCTGTGAAAGATCAGTAAAAAGCTGACACGTGCCAGAGTTTCAAGTGAAGATAAGGCATGGCTGTGTCCTAAAATGGATTTCTTCATCTACCAGGGAATCTCAACCGCAACACAGGGCCTATTGCACATCATGTTTCCCAGCAAAGACAATTAGTGTCTTCCCGGCATAAAAATCAACGTGTCAGTAAAAATACTGGAACCTAGTGGGGCGAAAATAGCGGTCCCTTCCCCCCCGCCTCTACCTGTCCCCATCTGTCAGTGGGTAACGGGCAGGGATGACAAATCATTTTCTATCAAGAGGAAAGAGAGAGATGGGAGCTCTGCGGCTGCCTGCCTGCAATTCCCTTCCCGAGGAGGGACAGCTATAAACCGCCCAGGCACTGTGATGCTAAGAGCAGAGCCGCTCGCCGGCTCCCAGTGCAGAGGTTACAGCCTGTTTAGAAAATAATCAAAATACGGCTCCATTTCCATGGAGGCGGTTGTGATGAAAAGCATTTTACCAGTTTGGGAAACTACACCAGAGCTTCTTATAAAGCATCTTTAAGCACCTACAGTAAATACTGAGCTGACAACTAAAATGCCAAACATAGGATCTGAATTCATACTTGTACTGATTCCTGCTCTTAAAATAAATGCCGGCAGTGATTGGATATTGTTCAGTGCTGGAAATATTTCTTCCAACCACACAACAATCACTCTGAAGAGCAAAATTGACTTCTCTAACAGGGATACAGGTACAAATAAACAGACTGTGGCTGTACACGATGGTAATGTATGACCAATGTATCACTATTTCTAAAGCTATATTTCTAAGACCTTTTCCAAGGTCAGTCCTACTCTGCCTCTTATTTTATTCCAAGTAAACTTGATTTTTATTTGGAAACAGCCCTAAGCCCCAATTTCTAAGTGGATTTCGGTGCCTGGCTGATAAAATACTTTTTAAAAGCTGGTCTTGAGTTTATATTGTTGGCAGATTTAGGTTGTGGGGGTCTTCTTCTGTTTGGCTTTTTTTGGAGTGGTGTGTTGGGTTTTTTTCGTACTTCCTAAACTGGCAGAGTCCTTGGGGCCTTGGCAAGCCACAGGCAGGCCTGTGATAGTCCACATCAAACCCACCGCTGCTCCCGCTGCTCCATGCTACAGGGAGGTTTTTTGTGCCTGGAGGTAGAGGAGGGAGATGGCATCTACCCACCCACAGCTTCACCCCGAGGGTCAGGCTGGTCCAACCCTAACTCCAATGTCTGTTAAATAGAACCTCCCCAGCCTTTAGTGGTTCCCCGTTACTGTTACCAAGGTTTAGCCCTCAACTTTTCAAACTGGGTCTTGCTCTAACCCCAAAATTTCTTTCCCTGATAGGTAAGCCCAGAATTTCATCCCCTGCCCCAGCAACCGCACTCAGGCATTCCCCACCGCTGGCACTGACCTCTGCATCCTCCACATCTTACCAACTTTGCAAAGGTTGCAGTTCCTCAGTATAAATTCTCAGAAATGTTAAAAGAGGGGATATTTGAACAGTACATACTCCCCAGATAATCAACTGGTATCTGGGAATTCTACCGAAAGCCTTCAGCCTAAAGGCGCGTTCTCTCCTTCCTTGCAACCAGATGCGCCGACACCTCCTGCATCCAACCCCAAATAAAGCTTGGGAGGCATCTCGCAGCAACCCCTCTCTGTGCTCCTCGAAGTCCTTCCCTCGGAAGTTCAGGCTGATTTGTTCCCACGCTTCCCCAAAAAACCCTGCCACATGCGTAATCTCATGACTAATTCAGTCTCAGCAAAGCTAGGTACAGACGGGGAAAAAACCCCTGCACATCACGAGAAACTTGATTCAACCCTAACTACTGCGCCTGAGTGAACCCTCACAAGCCTAATAAAGCCTTATGAATAAATTACATGCTTTTCAGCTCCCTATTTTTCAAAGTGATAAAAAATGTAACAACGCATCATCACAGATCTCCCAGATCCCACCACCATCCCGCAAGCCTCGGCAGGCGCAGGCTGTAATTCACGCCCAGGCACTGATGGACAGGGTGGTTAAAAAGGGATTTCAGGTGCTGCCTACCATCAGCCATCTCTGCCTGCACCCAGACTTTGATATATTAATCAGAAGAACTGAGAGAGAGAGAGAGACATTTGAAGAAGATCAAACAAAAACCCCCGGCAAAACAACATTTCGAATGACAGCAGTAACACACACTGCCGAGTCAAAACGTGGCACCTGGTATTAGATGTCTCTGCGTTTGCTTGACATTATAAAAATAAATTCCACTCTAACCGGGGATATTTTTACATGTTGATGACAGGCACCAAGTATTTAGATATTAGGTTCATGCAAGTAGAAACCTAGCCAAATATCCAACTTTACGTGTTCCCCATTATGCTCGTGTCTATCACTCTCCATTTCAGAGACCTGCACAAGGTCATATAAAGACGGGGGTATCCACACCAGAGCCCATGTTCCCAGTTGAGCTGGGAAAGCAAGCTTGTGCTAGCGGATATAATTTTTTTTTTTTTTTTTCCCAAAAAGAGAGGAAAAATAAATTAAAACATCTTTCTCATGACTCATAGCCCAGCCCTGAGCTCCTCCCTCTGCTCCCACCCCACACCCCACGGCGGAGATTCTCTGCCTCACACAGGGCTGGATACAGGCTGCCCACCCCTCGCCTCAGACCTAGCAAAGCCAGGGATGGTGAAAGAACTGCTTGCTCCAAATACCCTCACTTTATTCTTCTTAACAAAAGATATAGCCATAATTTTGTGGAAAATGTATACAGGAAGAGAAGGATTTGATTTTATGAATGCAGAAAGAGTCAAACTCCCTGGTGGAATCTAAATATACCTATTTGAGAGCTTTCCCGTGTGTGTGTGTGTGACCCTCTCAATGTTTCAGCCTATGAGCAATCTTACTCATATAAACAAAATGGGCTCCTTCATGGATGAAATGCATGCGAGAGATTTGTACCATTAAAATGCTATTTAATCTATTTTAAGGGTTTCTGAAAGACCCAGGCACGGTACCCTCGGGGAGAGGATCAATGTCACTGCCAGTGCAATGAGGTTACTTATGCGCCTGAGCGGCTGCAGGATGAGACTCTGATTATTAAAGAAATCCCCACGAACAACAATATGCTCAGTCTCTCCTTGTACCCATTGGATTTGCAAAGCTCAATATTCCCAACCCTTACCGCTACGCACATGGATGCAACCCTGTCTGCTCCGTGCACACAACTGCTGGCTCGGCAGCACCAGAAATCTGTCCTGTTGAAGCTAGATGACAAATCTGGGGAAAAAAGTCTGGGATATTAAGAACACATGCTGTGCTTTTCCTCTGGAAATAGTAAAAAGACTCAAACCAAACTTCCGACAATTTAACATTTATAGTAAAAAGTGGCTCAAGTCAGTCATTAAACCTCAAAGGGATCCCTGAATTGTGCTTTTCTTAATGAATCCAATAATCGATTCTTACTACACAAATAAGGTGTGGGATGGATCAGCTAATAAGCATTCTCAGTTAACTGCCTTCTTCAAGTGACAATTTGTACAAATGATACCATCAAAGGAGTAATAATATCCTTATTGATTAAATTAATCTCTAAAAGCAAACTCAAATAAGTTTAATTAGCAATGCATGACAGAAGCACAAAATACTCTGCAAACAACCTTGTAACCCATCCCAGCCTTTGAAATCATGGCAACAGTCACGCAATAGCCTTCTGCATCTTTAACCAAACAGACACGTGCAATTTTACGGAGCATCTTTAGTGAATGTCTGTGACTAACCATGAAAACCCATGAAACCCTCCCTGCAGAGAAAAAAGTGAGACACGCAGCAAAAGCAGTCTTCCAGCTTAGTCGCACAGCCACTAAAAGCCAGGGCCACAAACAGTTTTAAAATAAAATAAACATCTTTAACAGAAGGAGCAGAGAAGCTTCTGAGCCAAAATCCACACGTGGGGCTGGTGGGGACCCAGACCAGTGTCAAGACCTTCAAGCCATGGAAACTGGACACCAGGTTTATAAAATCAGAGCAGAAACTTCTTCAGTACGACAAAGGGTTAAGAGAGTTGGCTCGCAACTTGTTCAGAGAGGGCATGTTAATTCTTTCTGGGACCCGCAGCAGGAGCTGGGCCAGGCTGTGGTCCGCAGCACCCGCACGCTCCCCAGGACGAGTGGTGGAAGCATGGAGCAGTATTTGCTCTCCCTGTTCCTATGGCAAGACCGAGACCAGGTATGAGATGTCTCCACCCGCCCCAGCTCCAGCAGCTTCACCGGTGGCATCTGGTCACCAGCTGGGCACAAGGATGAGATTTCCACAAGCCGGAGGGAGTTATTAACGTAGGAATAGATCAAACATTTGGTCCCTGTGGCTGTCAACACAGTAAGAACCACCTGGTGCTATCATAATTTGATTGCAAGGCACACTTCGGGGGGGTGCGGGGGGGAAGGAGAAAAAGTGCGTTGAAAACCTCTCAGCTGAAATATTAGGCTAACCTGCCTTGCTTAGCAAACACTTCTCTGCTCTCTGCCAAGAAAAGGGGAATTAGACTCAATTCTGCCTTGGAAGTGAAGTAGTGGACATCAGGGACAAGAGGAGTCAATAAGCACAACCTTCTGGAGACATTCCAGTGTGATAAAAGAAAATACAATAATACAGAGAACAGCATGTTCCCCTTGTCAGGGCCAGCGCTACCCCACAAGCAGAACAAGAATTTGCCTGGGGCAGCCACACGCTTGCTTAATGGCTTTATTATTATTATCTGAGCAATCCAAGGATGCTTCCCAACACGTACGGGAGCACTGCGAGCCCAGAGCCACCTCTGTGGATGTGAGTAATGGGGATTTATTTTGTTAAGCGGCTCACGCAGGAGCTTTCTCGTTTAGCTAACTGAATTCAGCAACTGAAAGAAACCTGTGGCCCGTATATTTCAACACACATAGGTACAGTACAGCTTATTTTAGAGTATTTTAAGCATATAAATAGAACAAGACTCTTGTGCAGTATATGGCCCTGGCCCGTCTAGTTTAGGACAAGCCAACCTTCTCTAGTATTTATTTCATTTTGCTATTCAGATTATTAAGTTATTCCAGAGGAGGGCTACAAAAATGATCCGAGGGCTGGAGCCCTTCTCCTGTGAGGACAGGCTCTCCGTTGGGCTTGTTCAGCCTGCAGGAGAGGAGGCTGCGGGGAGACCTGATCGCAGCCGTTCAGTGCTTAAAGGGAGCCTAGAGGAAAGGTGGGGACAATCATTTTAGTAGGGCCAGCTGTGACAGGACAAGGGGTGATGGTTTTAAACTAAACCAGGGTAGGTTTAGACTGGATATAAGGAAGAAATTCTTTACAATGAGGGTGGTGAAACACTGGAACAGGTTGCCCAGAGAGGTGGTGGAGGCCCCATCCCTGGCAACGTTCAAGGCCAGGTTGGACGGGGCTGTGAGCAACCTGGTCTGGTTAAAGGTGTCCCTGCTCCCTGCAGGGGGGCTGGGCTGGGTGACCCTAAAGGTCCCTTCCAACCCAAAGCATGATTCTATGATTACTTGTATTTACTTTTACCATAATATAGTTAGCTTGTGCTTTTGTCTGAAACATGGCAATTTTTCCACGTCCTTCTCATAGCCTGAATGGGTTTATTACCTTGGTTTTGTTCTTTGAGCGTTTTTGGTAATACAAGAATATAACATTTAAAGAATGCCACACGATTCTCAGATAGATGATGGAATTTGTACCAGCATCAAAAGGAAAATAAATACTTTCTGTATTTATTTTCATCCAAGAATCACTGAAACAAAAAAGGAACCACCAAATTACTTTTCTGACAACAGACAGCCACTTATGAGGCAAAACACCCACAAAAAGCCTAATAATTTTCTGTTCATGTCGATCCTTTAAATCCCTTTTATTAACAAAGAGTCCTACATTACCGGTAACGTGATAAGGCCGCTACAGACCCCAGCCACAGCAGGTCACAAGCACATGAGGAAGGGCTGGCAACCTCCGTACATCAGGACTATGAGAAACCGATACTTTCATCTCAGACCTGACATTTGCTTGCATCCATAACAACACTCCATCTCCTTACACATCCAATGACTCGCCTTGGGTAAACTATTCATAACTGAAATCTTACTATGAAGTGGAACCCAAATACCTGGCGATTGCAGACACACTATCTCCAGGATCGCTCTCCGTATGAGCTACCTGACCCGTGTACACAAGGGCCAACATGTACTAAATGGGACCGATGTGCCATGAGAAGGTCTCTTCCAACCTAAACGATTGTGTGATATTATGAACCCTTGCTCACTCAATAACACACTTGCACACAGACTGATTTTGGAGCTCAGGAATCTTTAAAAATCTTCTTTCTACACAGTCTGACAAGGTGGATTTCATTAGTATTTTGCCTCTCAAAACCACCAATATTGTTAAAACCTTGACCAGAACACACAGCATACGAGTGGGCAAGCAGGAGGGAAACATATGGCTTGGAAATGCAAGCCTGGGAAAGTCACTTGAGGAAGAGAGGGATTATTTTTTTCCAAGAGGATGTTTATTAGATAGCCTTCCTACAAAGTAAGTTCAGCATGTGAAAAAGAAGAGGACATACGCTCATCCCTGAGACATCCATCGTATTTTTCCAGTTAAGAAGCCAATCTTCCATGAAATCCCCCCAAAAACTAGCAGATGGGTTGAATTACTAATTGTGAGAAGACCAGTTCCACAATGATATTATTAAAAAAATCCCATAAGCAAGTAAGGAGAGCCACAAGAGAGGCTTGGTGGAGACCAGGTTCTGTCTAGACCAAAGAAGTGAGCTGCATGATGTGCAATAATTACTTCATATAGAGAAGAGCTATGTAGCATATTTAAAGCCTTTAATTTCCATTCCCTTGGTTAAGTGGGATGATTGCTCCCCGTAGCCAATAACAATAGATTTCTTAAGTTTCTTCTGATATGCCAGCAAAGCAAATATCCTCTGGTAAATCTCCGAGCTGAACAATGATTTTTCATTTTTACAACAGCACAGTCAATTCAATTTTCCAGTTATAAGTCTCAAGCCTCTCCCTATCAGCTTGTTAACGTACAAGTGCTGTACTCTTAAAACATGCCTGGAAGAATCTCCCTAGACTTTGCCATCCCAGGTTGCTGCTGAACATGGAGGACATTGCTTATGAATCACTTCACTGTATGTAAACACTTGAATCGCTAAGCCAGATCTAATATCGTACATAGTAATCAAGTGATGTTGTCACAGTGGATTCTGTAACGACAAATGTCTGCACAGAGGCACTGAGACGGCTCTAAAAACATGGCTATTAGAGTTTCACTTAAAAAAAGCTGGTCTTGCCTGCTTGTGAACTGATTTTATTTGCAGATGCTAAATGCCTGTATAGTATTTTTAGGCTTTATGTCGTCTTGAGATACTCACATGAGTCCCACCAAACTCCCTAACACTGTTCACGTGACAAAAGCAGCGCTATATTTTCCCTCGTATTTAAGATACCTATAACTTAGACTAACAGTGTGACAACATGACCAGGGCCTGGAGATACTGTCATGCCATTTCATCTCTTTTGGCATCAGGTCAGAGAGATAAGCATCCAAGAAAGAAAAAAATTGCACTCACGCCTAAAAGCAAGTCATTTTCCCCCTTAAACTTGAATTAAAATGCTCTAAACCACATCAATGCTCAGTCCCCTCAAGCATTCTAATAACTGTTTATGCTAACTTGTTAAAGTGTTGCTTCGGGTTCCTTAAATACCGTTAGGTGCAATTTTTCTCGCAAGTGTGTCACAAACCTTGATGCCGAGCTCTATGTTCTCCCCTCCGTACACATCCATCCCAGGATCGAGAAGCCCAATCTCTCCAAAGAATTTTCTGTGTACAACAAATGAGCAACCGATCATCGCTGGCGTCCTGTACAAAAAGAAAACCAACAGAAATGCACAATTATTGACATTTTCCAATTTTTAATGAACCGAGGGCCAATTTCTGCCAAGTTATCTCAGATACTTTGCAGCAACGAGTAAGCTCTTTGAAGACATGATTTTACCACTGCAATGAAACTGCCCCAAATTTAAGTTCATTCCACTGAGTAGACTGGAGAAAGAGTTCTCCTAGGATTAAATGACTGAGAAGCCTTCAGTTCTTGGCTCTCTGTCTATGGCCAAGGGCACAAATTGTTGGGGTTTCCGTTCCCCATTTGTGAAGGAAATACAATCATAACATTTCCTTTCTCTTACTTTCTTCCAGCATGTCTGGTAACCGTAGACTTCAGGACAGACACTAGTTTTTACCGTGCCTTGTGAACAATGTTTCCAACTAGCACCTTTCTTATATATCACAAAGGAGTTGTTATCAACTAGCGACAACAAGGTAAATTGCAATTTTGAGAAAGGAAATTCTTTAAATACTCAAGACAGCAGCTTGCAGAAACACCTGCTGTGTCATCTGCCCAGTTCCACCAGTATCGACAGGGCTCCAGGTTAGAGATCAAGCTGTCGCGTTCACCCTGTGAAACCTCGTGCCCTCCAGCTAACGGTGCTGCTCGGCCCCCACCTCTGCAAGAGCAGCCAAGCACAATGTCCGGTCACAGAAAATAATGGAGATAAATGAGAGCAGTGCTAACAATACTGACATCAATAGAATAGCAGAAAGATTGAGGAAAAACTCAGTGTCAGGGTTAATTTATAATAACTACGCAATTTCAAGGGTGTAATAGATGGTTGTGTTTACTAATGACCCTGGCTGCCACATGCACATGCACCGTCCCTCCCTCGTTACTTTGCAAACGCTGGACCAGATCTCCATCTGATACAGCTTCCCTGAGAGGAGGATGCTGCTCTGATTTGCACAAGCTGAGAGCACGTTTGGGAGTATTTTTTGAGTGGTTAAACACTTGTGACCCTCTCCATAAAATTACACTTTGCCACAGAGCACGGCACTGAACAAAACCGTATCATTATGCTCTTGCTGCTTGGGGATACACTAATCTGTTGCAGTTATGGTATGCGGAAAGTTTACCCCCTGGGACATTTTCTGTACTAAAATAGAAATATAAAAACCGTTCTCCTCTTTAACTTGCTTTCATGTGAATCCATGCTGTAAAGAAAAAAAAAACAAGGATCCACTTAGAGGGATCAGCAGGGAAGAGACAATGAATTTTACAGCTAAGCCATGCTAAGGTACAGCCAGAGTCTGCTCTTATGGGGAGCTACGGGATTACGGGATCCCCCCGGCCCTCCCTGAGCTCAAAGCTTCGAGCAGCGGGAAGCTCCACCATGTGGGATGGGATGGCCATCACCTCTGCAGCTCCTCGCCTGGGCCTAGGAGACGCTCGCCTTGTGCTGCCTGGGGAAGACTTGCAGGGTGTAACACCAATGGTATTCTGCGTATCTGGAAGTCTCACAACACTTAGAAACACCCATTCTTCAGAGGGACCCTGGTCTTCAGGTAGAAATGGGGCAACAGGATCATGTATTCTAACAGCAGCCCCGAAGTCCTGGCTCAAAGCACATTACACAGCTTGTGCATGCTGCAGAGCACAGTCTAAGCAGCTACAGCTTGTAGAGGAGGAACGTGTGCTCAAATATACCCAGACACAGCTTATAGATAACAAGGATCAGGCCCACACTCAACCTCTCCATCCCCACCATGCAAAATGCCCGTATCTGCCAGAGGAGCGTCCAGGGTCCCCAACACACCCTGGGCAGGGCTCAATAACCCCCAAGGACCTTACAGCGCCACTCCGCCGAAAGCCAGCCAAATTAATCTTTGTGAAACCCTTGAGCTCTTTGGATGAAGAGTTCTAGCCACTTCAGGATTATTATTTATAGACATTTTAATACTTTTAATAGACTGGTAGAATAGCCAAATGCTGCTGCCACATTAAATTAGTTAGAATTGGAATCCATCAGAGGGTTTTTTCAATAGATTCCTTCCCCAACAGCTAGCTCAGCCTTCCTTCCAATAAGTGGTATAATGTTTCATGGTTTGCTGCCACTCTAGTACTTAAGATTTCAATTCTATTGCTTTATTTGTAGCAAGTTAACTGCCATTAGCAGAAACAATTCTTTCTGAAACGATAACCACGTTAGAGATGCCAAATCTAATAGCTCCATTATCCTAGATTACCTCCTGGAATTAAATAGAAGGGTACGTTGCTCTGGCTTTACACAGAGCGTGAACAACCCCGTTCATCTCCCCCATGGGGAAAAGGTGTGGGGGAGCACAGGAACCTCTGATGTCTCCAGTCAAAACCTGTTAGGTGTGCTGAAGGCACTCAGAGATCAGTTAAATCCAGAAAAAAATCTAGGTGAAAGTTTCAGGCAAATGAAACAGCATTTCTGATCCAATAATTTGGACCACTGAGAAATCACCACCAGATGAACAAGGTTTTCTGAACTGGAAGCCACTCAACAGCACTGGAGCTGCACCCCAAGAAAGCTTTTTCCATCATTATTTTGCAACATGACTTCACTTTATAGACCACAGAGTCACTGAGCCTTTCGCAAATGGTCTTGGAAACAGCCTGACTGTGATTTTGTAACGTCACCTTCAAATTTTTTCTCCTCTTCATTTTGCTGCACATTCCATTTTCAACACACGATACCGTGAAGCATTCAAAGCAGTGCTCCCGAGTGGATCTGAGGTCCCTCAAGCAATACAAATTAAGTGCTACATTCTTCTTTGTAACAATGCCTCCATATTAAATAAATGAGGAATCAAGCGGTGCTCAACAATTTAAATAAATACACTGTTTGATTTTGTAGTAAATCCTTCAAAAAGGTGGACGTTTACAATAATGGATAGCCCATCCACAATGAAATAATGGCCCGCAGACAAAGAGCTGATAAAGCCTCTTGTTCCTCTGCCCCTTAATTAAAAGCATTAACACAGTTTGTTTTTAAAAATCACACAGCTCAGCTCAGCTAAATGCATTTTTATTTGTCCCGATAGCTATTCTTTCTTTAATGAGAAAGGAAAAGCAAAATTTGGCAGAAAAAGATGAACAGAGACGTTTAGCAGAATTATTGGGTTTGTATCCAGAAGTCCACAGCGTTAGTTCCATGCCATTATTTTGGTTGGCTCCTCTATACCATAAGTGACGAAAGGTCAAGAAGAGCAGCTTTTATGAAATATCCTCAGCCTGGATCTCTAAATAAAGATGAAGAAGATACAGGGAAAAACGTTTATCCTAGTCTATTAAGTTACTTTAATGGTCTTCCTTTCTTTAGTGCACAGTTACCATCTAATGATTAAAAAGTCTCAAGCAGATTGCTTCTTCAATTCAAGGAAATTAATTTTCCTACACAATTGGATTTTGCTTCCAATTTTATACTAAAGCGCAAGTTATAAAATATGTAGAAAAAAAGATATTAAAAAAATAATTAGCGGTCATAGCACTGAGCGCAGGAAGGCTGAGAATGTACTTTAAGAACCGCTGGGGTGTCCAGTTTCCATTAAACTGCTGTTGTTTTTAATAAACTTCAATCACAGAGTTGCTCAACCTTCACCACCACATTCCCACTGCTTTAGGGGACACGGCACCACATTTAGCACATCTGGGACGCTCCTGTATCTGCCCACAAGGGTGTTATTTGTCCCTCTCCCAAATTGCCCCTTCCTAATTTAACATACCTCTTGTTTTTCATATTGAGATTGCAGGCTTGTCCAAAAGGCGCACAATTTCCCACTTCTGCTGGGCATCTGCACCTCTGCGTCTCAGCTGGGGGTCACCACCAGCGTCTCAGCACTGGGAGACTCTGAGCTTTGTGGTCTAAATTTACCAAAGTCGTAATATGTAGAAAATTTCAGGTTAATTATCAAATTTGGTCAAATTAAGCCTGTGGGTTTAAGTAGTGGCCTATCAATTATTTCCCTTTACTCTGCCAGGGTAAGGATGAACACCATCTTTATCTTCACATAGCACTCTATGGTAAAACCCTTGATTTTCTTTCGGCCATAGATGACATGAAGGACCCGATTTGCAAACAGAAACAACTGTCAGTGCCGTCACCTCTGTGCTTCTGCATTTGTGGCACAGAGAACACATTACAGAATAAAGATGGGGATGCATAACACAGGTTTATAGTAAGAGGAATTAAATACCAGTACGTGGCGTCAAGGACTGAGCCCTCTGGTCGTAAGGCAGGGTTAAGCAGCCCCTGCCCACAGGCAGCAGACCTCCGTGGGGCAGCAGCTGTGCGGAAGCGAGACCGCCAGAGACCGTGCAAAACCCTTCGGAGCTGGCAACAAGCTGTGTCCCTGGGGCTCGGGGACCGCTCAGCCCTGCAAAGGGGCTCCAGGCTGGAGCCCTCCCACTCCGGCTGCCTCCTGGCTGGTCCAGCCCACTGCCAACCATGTACTGGGCCCAGTCCGATTGCAGCAGAATGGCTCCAGGATGGCAGAGAGACAGCGTCTCTGCTAACTGAAGAAATTAAAAATTAATTGGAAAACAAGCCCATTTTTCAGTTGCACTCAGCTCGGTGACCACCCACACCCTTGGGAGCTGCCCTCTGGAGCCTGATCCGGCCCCTAGGGCCCGTGGAGTGGCCAGGCTGTGACAGGACTGGTTCAGGCAGAGCCCGGAGGTGGAAAACAACCCCTTTCTCCCCTGAAATGAGATTACACCAGGGCACAACAACCCCCTTACAGGGGAAATGGCAGGGCCAGGCAGAGTGAACCAGAGGTCCAAAGGCAAACCTGCCCTGCCCAGCCTGCCAGCTGTCCTCATCAGCCCTTCCCCACCACCACGCTTTGCTCCCCTTCCCCTGTCCTCAGAGGGCTCAGTCACACCCAGGAGGCACCAGCGAGGACGAGGAAGAGGTATGAGGACGAGATGGCACCCTCCTGCCCGGTGCTGGCCCTCGCAGCCCTCCTCCCCACAAGTTCCTCAACTGCAACAGCAAACACATGGCAACCCCTTAGCCCCGTCCCAGCTTCTCCCAAAAGTAAACATGCAGGACAGACAGGGCCTGCATGTGTGCTATGGAGCAGTATTTGCTTTAAAAGTGAACTTCAGATCATTAATTTAAAGAAGTTTGCGGTAACAGAAGCGCGTTAGAGCACCAGGGGAGCAGCGGGAGGCGGCTAACAGCAGCGTGCGAGCATGAGGGCAAGATGCCGATCACAACAGCCCAAAAACTAATGTCACACATGAAGCACATCTCCAAAGGAGAAATATATATTGCTTCTGCCTCCTACAGCGGGGCATCTACATGCAGATGTGGAGTCAGGCAGGGGCCACGCTCTCAGCTTCCCTTCACTGCCTGCGTAATGGCTTGGGCAGATAAAAGCTGGATGTCTTTCATGAGAACGTAATAAAATTTCTACGAAGGAACGGCATTTTAGTCCACAGCAGCATACCTTGCTTAATATTATCCCCAGGATGGCATCTGTAATAGTTGTTTCTTGAATAATTCTAGCTTCCCTGCCCCAGTGACCTTGGTTAATTGTCTGTTTCGAATGGGTTTATTTCCCCACTGTTGCTAAGTACTATGGAATCTGCGAAACAAATTAAAAATAAGAGATACCACATTAAAGGGATGCTAGATTGAATGCCTTTTCTGAATTTACTGGAGATTAATACGACTTAAACTTTTAATGGCACAGAAGCTGTGAAAACGATGTATTTTTTAAAATACCTATTATGTGTACTCATGTCCGTGACCTTGCTGAAGATAGATTTGACTTTGTTGCTGTTGAATGCCTGCTCCGATCTCCACGTCAAGGAGACTCTGGGACCTCAGGCAAAGCATTTCACTTCTTTGTACCTGTTTCCTCATCTCTCAGATGAGCATAAGAGCTAGATGCTCCTGGGAAAAAGCATTTATAGATCAGTTTAGCAGCTCCAATGTGGAAGTTGCTGAATTAACTACCAATATTGTTATGTATGCCAGGTGCCCCCCCAGTTTAAGTCATCTATGGTGAGAAAAGCACTGGTAGTTAATCACGCACACAGTCTGCTGTTTCTAGCCTTGCTTTAAGCCACCAGCAGCCACGCAAGCTACGTGCACAACCCTATGGTGCCCACAGCATGTAAGATACAGCGGGCAAGCCCAAATCAGATTTCTATTTGCATGTCCAAGTTTCCGGACTGTAACGCAACTGTAAAGTTTCCCCTCCAGGATAAAAACTGCAGCCAAGGTCATTGCCTAAAAATATTTTCCTTCCTTGTGTATTTTGGAAAACCCAAGGGATGTCTCAGCACTCAAAATCACTGGATGCTTGGACACTCACCCCTATGGTCCCATTTTCTTCGGTGCTTTTAGCAGGAGTTTTCACACAGAATATGCTGCTATAGGCTGTCAAAATGCTCGTGTGCAGGTAGTAATAGGCCCCAACTCTATGTATGTTGTCAGCTGAAATAAAACTCCAGCCCCAAAGATCTCCATTACATGGATCAGGGCTCACCCCATTTCTGCAGCTGCTTGGGTGCAGAAGACACTTCGGCCACATGCCCATTGCCCAGCCATCTTGTTGGGACGCCAGCAAAGGTCACCAACCTTGAGAAACCCTTCCAGACCACCGGCTGCGAGATGGGAGAGAGCCTTGCTCAGGGCCATGAGAATTTGCACACAGTACGGCGTTCGGGGCTGTTCTCCATCCTTCGCCCAGGCGCTGGCCATAGTGCAAGGTGCTAACTGCAATGGTCCCAGTCCCACTTGCTCTGTACACAGGGAAGCAATGCTGCATCACAGCATTTGAGGTGAGCAGTTTTGAGTCTAAAAATGGTAACTCAGAGCACAAGACCTGAAGAAGTCACCTTGGAGAAAGTAAATTTGATAATTACCCTTCAAATGGGACTCAGTCTCTGTTCAGGAACGGTTTTGAGGAAATAGTTGCAATTACAGGATTACTCCCTTGGGATATACTTAAAAAGATGGCTCTTCATTTTAGCTAATTTAATGGCAGTTGCAGAGCTATTCCTGGCGGCAGCGCAGAGACAGGCGCTCAGGGGGAACCCAATCTTTCCCACTTGGTGCCTCCCTAGAGCACAGGGGAAAGAGGCTCTGTCCCAAAAGCCACCGTACGTGCAACGGCATGTTTGCAAACATCAGTATGCCAGGGGTTTGACCCTTAATGGCATCCCATTTATTCACAAAGGCAGAATTGGGGGAAATAATAGTGATCACTCATAGTGATTTATTAGGGACAGTCCTATAGGAGAGGCAACACAGTCTCAGTTTTGGAGGCTGAGATAAAACAGAGCATGATTTTTATACATGCACTGGCTCATACTGGAAGCCACTGAAAAACGTATAGATAGCAAGAAAAATACTTTCCCTGTCTGGAAAGCTATTGCACATCAAGACAGAATACAAAGGGGAGCAGAGATTAGCACAGATGAAGAGTCAGAAAGGCACAGTATTTAGTTAACCTGGCTTTACTTTTCCTATATGACTGGTCCCCTAAAGGTCTTACGCTCACAGCAGATCTGGAAATTGCTGTCACATTTTACTTGCAGAGAAATTATCCAGCCAGAGTACATCTTGTAATCAAACCCAGGAGCTAAGCCACCAAGCCTTGTCTCTGCTAGGAGAATAGCTGTTTTCTTCTATCTCATTAGTTAAAACACGTTAACTAACATGAGATAAAATTCTAGCAAAACAAAGCAGTTTGCAATTTTAATCTGAGCCGGGAGGTGAGAGTAAATCAGCGTCTTCCCCACGCTGGGTATTGCCGGGCCAGGTGCAGGACACCAGTTGGGACTCCGTGCAGGACAGGTACGGAGGGCGCGTACCTTAGAAGATTCATCACCAGGAGGCCTCAGTCTCTTCCTACTATTGACAATCAGTCGCCTTTTCAATATAAGCAGCAAGCACCCTCCTGAACAGCTTATTCAGGGGGTTTCAGTCTCACATGAGCTTTCCATTAAAACGGCAGTGTTTGCCTATGCAAATCAGATCTATTTATTCCACGTTACAGATGCGGAACTCCCCAGGGCAATATCAGGGACTGGCTTCAAAGTTTCGCCAGAAGTAGTTTAAAACCTCATTTCTATTAATTGGCAGCAACTGAAATCCACCTCACTGGGCAGCTCTGAGCAGGGCGGGAGGTGCCCTCACCAGTCCTCCTGGATACCTGGATCTAACACACACAGCTAGGCAGCAAACGTCTTTAAACTGCTTCCCAGTTCCTCAAGATGCCAATGGTTTTATATAGTCCTAGAGGCAAGGCTTTGCATTTGCACCACTTCAAAACTGCCAATGGCACGAGAGCAGACGAATGCTGGGATTTCATCTCTAGGAAGGTGAAAGATTTCTTGTACTTTATATCCTCCAATGTGTGATCTTCTGGCATTTCCGACCCCTGACTTATTATAACAAAATGTTTCGTGGATGGAGGAAAAGGGAAAGAAAAAAAGACCAAATGCTTATCCTTAGAAATACCTGGAATGGAGACCAGAGTCGGGTGTCAAAGACTGTACACGCTTATCTAATTGGATATCTAATCCTAATCCCACTGGTTTTCAAATGGGAGCATCTAATTCCTCATAGAAAAAGTAGATACCAGTTATGGAAAACCTGCAGTGAACGCATTTTGGTACCACTTCTGGGGCCCTGCCATCCCGCTCGCTGCAGCCCCCAGCCCCGGTGGGTTGGGATCCGTGGTGCTGCTTGCCCCCATCAAAGGGGCTGATCCAAATTGCTTCTGCATGAATTGCTTCATCAGGAATACATCCCTTCACTTGCTCCCAGTAATAAATGCAATGTAACCATAACTTCATCTCCTTCCACTGTTGCTAGACTGCTAATTAAATGATAATTACTTTTAGATGCAATATGTATAACTAACAGGCACTTAACAGGAACATGTTATTTACTTTTCTTTTTTTAATGTGAGTATTTTTTTTCCTCAAGGGCAGCAAAGCGGCTGACTTTCAGTCATGTTCTTCCCCTCCACCTAGCATAAAAATCACAGCGAACAAACTTCACAGGTAAACAAACTTCTCTCTGCCTCAGACACAACTCTCAGCCCAATGCAGCAACAAGCCATGCCCCGGTTAAAGCACCAAACTGGAGGAGTACAATTCAACCCCCTGCTCCTTCGTTCGGGTCAGAGCTGCCAAAGACTCCTTGGTACCCAAAATGGGACTTGGGTAGCTTGTTGTGTCCTAGCCTCTGCCCAAGAACAGGAAAACCAGTGTCCCCATTCAATCTGCTGGGTTCCCACATCCCAGGGGCTGTGCACCCAGCTGTGGAGCACTTCATGTGGAAGGAAATGAGCTCCGTGCAGAAACACGGCCACAACCGCTTTCTTCCAAAATCTCCAGCTGGAGGAGGCTGTGCCATCACCACATCTATTGCACAAAGCACACATCTGCACTTATGCGCACCTATAGAGCCCAGTCTGAGCCAGAGGCTTCGGAAGGCAGATACCACGTGGTGGCTGGGTCCCATCCCAGCCGTGAGGCTCCTTTTCACCCTTCTTGGATGAAGATACGCGACACCACAAGAAGACATTCATGATTAGTCACGCAAACCCAAAAAGCTTTTGTCTGATGCAGCACTTTTAGACAAAAATACTCCTCCAGCTAAACTCACTTCGAGTGACTAGCAAATGCAAAATGAAAGTAATGCAATATTACAGTTAAATTGACTTTTTAAAGGTGGTGATAATATGAAGATGGGCTCTGAGGGCTATGCGTGTGAGCATTTCTCTAGAACAAACCTGCTCTGTTTATGGCCAAAATGTCATTTTTCTTCTCCAAACACTCAAGACAAACCCCAGAAATCCAAAAGAGAAACCTCTCTTGGTGAATCATTGCCTGTAACAAAGATGCTGCAAGCCAAACCCACACATCTGGGGACAAAAATGCAAATGAAACTGTGGGCTGTCACAAAGTAGAGTCAGAAAGTAATTCCCTTGATAGCTAGGAGCAGAGCACAAGTCCCTGGTGACACAGCTGGCCCCTAAGCAGTGACACGAATAAAAGAGCAGCGTGACATTAACGCCACCGTTAGGTCCAGCCGTGCCCGTGGATGCAGTCACACAGCACCTCTTCCATGAGGGGGTTATTTTGCACAGTCACTTTCAAACCTACACAGCTCACCGGCCGGTCTTAGTTTCCTTCAAACACTTCGAAGTACCTCCTAAACCTAAATTCCTCCTAAAAACTAAATTCAAGGTATTATCAGAAACATGTGCTCGGTGATGACTGAGCTCCTTATTATCAGTTAGTTTTGCACAGACCCATGTTGCTTTCCAATGTATCGCTGTACTGGATGTTGGAGTTAAAGATACAGGAGACTGAAGTTATTGGGAATTTCACAGATATTTCTGCAGACAGAATTTAGGCGAATGTGTTTACTTGCACGATAGGCTGGTGCTAAGAACAGGGAGGTGAGTAATGGTTATTGGCAGATGGAGCAGTTTCGCTTTGTGGGTAAATGAGAGTGCACTGAAATAGCCCTGTAAGCACCTCAAAGAATCTGAGTAATGCATTTATTTTGACAACTACTTGATACGAGCCTATTCGTAGGGAGGGCAGCTCTCAGGTTTATCTTACCCTTCACGCATCCATAGCGCAGAAGCACAATTCCTGAGAAATATAACAGATACATTTTGTGCCTCCAGCGTTTAATAGTAAATGTCATTCTCATTTCTCAGGGTTTGGGGTTTATTTTATTTTAAACACTGAGCAAAGCAGACAGAAAAGAAAAATGAATATGGAAGAACTGTGTCGAAATGTAAAAGCAAACTTGGTAAAGATGATTGCCAGGTAAGGAAACTCAGAGGTGGAGAGGCCGTTTTGAATTCACCTCCATCTGGATTAGAGCAGATCTACCCAACCGCAAGTCAGACGTCCCAATATTTGCAAAGGGATTTAACCAAACTGCCAGACAACTTAAGGCGAACTGCTTCAACAGCAGAAATCGCCTCCCATCCCAGGTACGTTTATCACACAAGAGACCCAATTTTAAGGCTCTGTGCGTTTCCTCCCATAGACGCGCACAGGTTTGGGACCACTACTTCCGATGCAAGTGCTCTTTGAAAAGGTGCTGTGAAGCAACACTGACCACAGTGCAAGCAAAGACATTGTTACAGGTGATCGATTGACTTCAAGTTCGTACAAAGCTCAAAGCCTGAGCACAACGGTCTAGCCTGCGACTGACTTGTGCTGGAACTGGGCACACCCAACACAAGCCCACTCAGAGTCAGCTTGTTGTGGGCTTTTCAGGTGGGGTTTCTATGGTTGGGTTTGGGCTTTTTGGTTGTTTGGGTTTTGTTTGTTTGTTTGTTTGTTTTTTAAACCCACCAACTGCATTGATTTTTGAAATTGAGAACTTTGCTTCAAGGCCCTCTTGAAGTTGTTGGCAAAGCTCTCGGCAAGCTCCTTGGCAGCAAGAGTTCACCTTCAATGTTTAGGAAAAGAAAAACGTGTTTGAATTACAGCTTGCTCACATAAGTAACTAGTGCACATCATCAGCCAGCTTGCGCTCTCTGGCACCTGATAATTAGGTGACCGCGCAAGTCAGGATGAATGGGCTTAGCCACATGTTAAGGCAGCATCAGCCCAAGAAGAATTGGACCTGATGAGGAGCCAGGATTTCACTTATACACTTACCATGATGGGAGCTCATTTGAAGTCAGCATCCTCAGGGAGCAAAGGAAACACAGAAAATCAGTCCTTTTTCCCCTTCCAATTGTCATCCCAAGGAATACAATGTCATTCGCTGGCTACACACAGTCAAAGTGGGGAACTCAGCACAAATGTTCATTTAGCTGCGTTTGCAGGTGCTTTCGTGCAATTCACATCCAATTGGGCAACCGGGTTCTCAGGACAAAAAAGGAGAAGGTCAAGGGAAGGCTGGTTCCCCGTGCCGGGCACAGGCTCCTCTCCGGGAGGCGGAGGGCACTGCCCTTCATCCGCCACGGTGCAGATTGTGCAGAGGGTATTTGAGACGGTCGAGTCTTTCAGCTCTGCAGTATGGTTTTGCAGTGTGATGTGTAAAAACGCAGCTGGGAGCAGGGAGGGAGCTGCTTCCATTTTCTAGGGAAAGGTGACATTTTTGCATAGAGAATCCCAAGGCTTTGCCGTTCTCATTTTGCTAACAAAGCATTTGTCCCTCGCCACAATATGTTTGTGGCCAAAAGGCTGACTCTTTTATTTGTGTTTTGCCTAAAAGTTAAGCAGCACCAGATTCCCTAGGGGAAGGGATCTGCAGTTTGCCCTGGCAGACCTCCAGCGTGCTGCAGGCTTTAAACAAGTCAAGATTTTGTGATTGAATTCACGGTCTGGAAAAAACTGGAGGGAGCGGATGTCAGTTTCTGAACTCCTAGAAAAGAAGTCGGATTAGCAGGGAAACCCTCGTCAGTGGGTCGTCTGCAGAGTCCTGCAAATCCAAAGACTGTGGAACCAAACTATGAGTTGCAATTTCACCATCTAAGGACATGCTCCATGCCTTCTACCCTAAACTGCCTTCTGATTCTTGGACAAACGTTATTTTAATCTTTGTTTTTAAAGCATCTTTGCAGAGGTTTCTTGCTTGTGCAAAATTAACAGTGGGAAGGAAAGACAAAAAACCAAGGCATGTGCAGGAATCACTGCCAGTTTTTCTACGTGGAATAACAATTACGCCCTCTCCTTCTATAGAGCACCATGAGCCAAAAGCACTTTCCCTCCACTTTTGCCTTTAATCGGAATAAAACGTGTTGATTTTAAGTCTAAGTACAGATGACAGAATAGCAAAGGAGAGAAGGAAAGTTTTAACCTCTCGGTTGCCAGAGGCAAGGGCAGAAGGAGGCTGCTGTTTAACAGCACGCTGCCATGTTAAGGAGTCAGTCAAAACCAGGGAGGGAACAGCAAACCCAAACTCTTCTGAAGCTGCAGGGTAACCTGTACAGAACCCGCACAGGGCAAATGCTAGAATGAAATGGTTCATAATCTGTACGTGAAACGCATCTGAACACTTCAGCATTAATGCTACACTGAAGAACCACTTTATCGAGGCCCCACTTTACCATCCCTGCTTTAATTGCGAGGCGAGAATCTGACATTTTCACAGCTAAGAACGAAATGGCATCCTCTCACTGAAGAATTTCCTCCGAATTAAGAAAACCAATCCATACTGATGGCTTCTGATATATTTTAGACATTCCTCCTGGCTAGCAATTTTCAAGAAGAAAAGACCACTGTCATACAAACCACTGTATAGCACACGCATCTTTAGAAACTGCTGCTTTATGCCCACAGATGTGCAGCATTAACAGGGGAAGCAGGGTACAGCAAAAGGCACCGTGGAAACAAACTGTCCTGCTAGCTGCATCTCCCAAACTGGAGAAAAACCAAACCAAGCCAAAACTTTGCTCTCATAAATATCTAGCCGCTAGCATTTAGAAATACTCTTTGACAAATTTTGGTTTTACTCACACAAACACTACCTACTTTAATAATATGTTTTCAATTTAAAAAGTGAACAAAGCTTAGAGTATGCATTTTCCATAGGATCAGTGCTTACTGCTGACCTTCATATAGGCTCCAACTCAGCAAACCCCTAAACATGGCATTGGCATCAACCATGAGTAGCTCCAACGGCTTCAGATCCTCAATGTTACACATATCACTCTTACGCTGATCCAGAGCCTCAGCCTTTGCAGAGGCCAAACCAGCTCGTTATAATTAATACTGATAAAAATGCTTCCATCCACCTGAAGGTTTGCAAAACTTCCCCCACCCTCCAACAGTTTTCAAGGGAAAAGGCAAATCCATGCACATGGCATCACTTACGGAAAACCCCCAGCAGCACTATGAGATTCCAGCCCTAAATCTGGAGCGGGTGAGAACATCCTTCATAACCCAGTCACCTAAGTAACAAGAAAAAAAAGGAAAAAAAATGCTGAAAGAGGAACTACGATAGCAGAGCACGTGCTATCAGAGAGATGCAAGGATGGCAGGAGAAGGTCTGAGCTGCCTACAAAGAGCCAAGTCAAAGCCGTTTACAGAAGGATGATCTGGCGTTTTCAATACGGTTAAAGCCAAAAGCCCGTCTCGCTCTCCCCTTGGCTCTTCTCCATACTTGAAAATACAATGAGCAAAAGTAAGCAGATGGCTGGTGCTGTGCTGTGACTGTCACAACCTTTGTCTTAATTATTCCCCTGCACAAAAATTGTATCTGAATCCGCAGGGCACAACGGTTCTGCCCCTAAGCGGCCACAGGAGCTCATGCCAGTGCATTTGTGACTGGGGCCATTTAATCTGGAGCTAAGCTCCAGGTCCTGTGCTGGCTGCGAAGAGTTACGGGGCCGAGAGAAGACTTCAAGTGATCTTGGAAAAATCAAATGCCCTCCCCCCTGCCCAAAGTCAAATTGCCAAAGCGCATGCACGTTGCTCTGTGCAAGCAGTGTGGTTTCCATCTCTCTCTGTCCCAGGTGGTTTGCTGGAATCAGGGAGATGCAGATAGGGGAGACTCTTCCCTCACACTCACAGAAGCTTCCCAAAAGTTTTGCTAAAATAATTGTATAAAAAAATGCTCAGCTGGCCAATGTAGTTGATGGAAAACTCCTGTGCATTGCTCGCAGCATATTAGCCCCATCATACATGCACATGTATGCAGAAAGAGATCACAGACAAACCCAGGATTTGATTCCACATCTCACACTCCAGAACTGGATGAAAAAGCCCATACCCTGGGCTACCTAGCCCCGCTCTGGTGAGACCCCCCTGGAGCCCTGCGTCCAGCTCTGGAGCCCTCAGCACAAGAAGGACATGGACCTGTTGGAGCGGGGCCAGAGGAGGCCACAAAACTGATCCAAGGGCTGGAGCCCGTCTCCTACTGGGCCAGGCTGGGAGAGTCGGGGCTGTTCAGCCTGGAGAAGAGAAGGCTGCGGGCAGACCTGACTGCGGCCGTTCAGTGCTTAAAGGGGGCCTATAGGAAAGACAGGGACAACCTTTTTAGCAAGGCCTGCTGCAACAGGACAAGGGGTGATGTTTTAAACTGAAAGAGGGGAGATTGAGACTGGATATAAAGAAGAAGTTCTTTACAATGAGGATGGTGAAACACTGGAAGGGATTGCCCAGAGAGGTGGTGGAAGCCTCATCCCTGGAAACATTCAAGGCCAGGTTGGATGGGGCTGTGAGCAACCTGGTCTGGTTAAAGGTGTCCCTGCTCCCTGCAGGGGGGTTGAACTGGGTGACCCTAAAGGTCCCTTCCAACCCAAAGCACTCTATGATTCTACGAAAAATTCAGCTCTCAATTTAAACACAAAAATTGTTCCTCTTTTGCCTTTTTAAGTGCCTCAAGTGTCTCCAGAGTTGCTTTTGAACCACACTGAGAATCAGATGCAAGAGCCAAAACTCTGCAGTATTAGCCTGGGATTTAGAGCATCTGTGTGGTTGTTTTTTCTCCCCATTAATTTAATTTGACAGAAAAGAGCAGGAAGGCTTCTGGCTCCCATGTGGGCAAAGTGGATAAACAGCAGGAACTCTGTGCAAGCAGTGTGGTTTCCATCTCTCTCTGTCCCAGGTGGTTTGCTGGAATCAGGGAGATGCAGATAGGGGAGACTCTTCCCTCACACTCACAGAAGCTTCCCAAAAGTTTTGCTAAAATAATTGTATAAAAAAATGCTCAGCTGGCCAATGTAGTTGATGGAAAACTCCTGTGCATTGCTCGCAGCATATTAGCCCCATCATACATGCACATGTATGCAGAAAGAGATCACAGACAAACCCAGGATTTGATTCCACATCTCACACTCCAGAACTGGATGCAAAAGCCCATACCCTGGGCTACCTAGCCCCGCTCTGGAGAGACCACCCTGGAGCCCTGCGTCCAGCTCTGGAGCCCTCAGCACAAGAAGGACATGGACCTGTTGGAGCGGG
>NW_009260614.1:2305274-2305922 GCF_000687185.1 Egretta garzetta
TCCTATGAGGATAGGCAGAGAGAGTCGGGGCTGTTCAGTCTGGAGAAGAGAAGGCTGCGGGCAGACCTGACTGCGCCCGTTCAGTGCTTAAAGGGGGCCTATAGGAAAGACAGGGACAACCTTTTTAGCAAGGCCTGCTGCAACAGGACAAGGGGTGATGTTTTAAACTGAAAGAGGGGAGATTGAGACTGGATATAAAGAAGAAGTTCTTTACAATGAGGATGGTGAAACACTGGAAGGGATTGCCCAGAGAGGTGGTGGAAGCCTCATCCCTGGAAACATTCAAGGCCAGGTTGGATGGGGCTGTGAGCAACCTGGTCTGGTTAAAGGTGTCCCTGCTCCCTGCAGGGGGGTTGAACTGGGTGACCCTAAAGGTCCCTTCCAACCCAAAGCACTCTATGATTCTACGAAAAATTCAGCTCTCAATTTAAACACAAAAATTGTTCCTCTTTTGCCTTTTTAAGTGCCTCAAGTGTCTCCAGAGTTGCTTTTGAACCACACTGAGAATCAGATGCAAGAGCCAAAACTCTGCAGTATTAGCCTGGGATTTAGAGCATCTGTGTGGTTGTTTTTTCTCCCCATTAATTTAATTTGACAGAAAAGAGCAGGAAGGCTTCTGGCTCCCATGTGGGCAAAGTGGATAAAAAC
>NW_009260614.1:2305968-2321732 GCF_000687185.1 Egretta garzetta
TGGTGCCCTGGCTAACAGCCTTTTGTGCCTCCTTTTCCCCCATTCCATTCTCCGTGCCCTGCGTGCTATAAATGAGACTATTTTCATGCTTACCACTTGCCTGTTTCAACCTATCCTTTGCATTTGATTTAGACCATTTTGATTGGAAAAATAACACACAGTGCTCTTCAGGGAATCTCCCACGATGCAGAAGAGGCAGTGTCCCACCACTGCCCGACCGCCCCCCAAATCCACCGGATTTGGATTTGAGAGCAGCAAATCCTAATCCTGCTGCTTCAGAAAAATCTGTGAGAGTAATTCCTTAATGGGAAAGCATTTGTGTAGCTCTGTAGTCAGAACTCCATGAATTTAGCATCACAACTATTCTTGCAGAGATCTTAAAACTTTATTTGTTCTTATTATTTTCCGGGATATTTTTCAGCGTGGGCAGATACGCTGTGCAAGCCATAGCAGGCAACACACAAGGCAAAGCATCTCACTCGCTGCACCAACTCTGGGTTACAGTATGAGACGTTTAAGCAATAGTTGCTGACACCAGCTGATTTACACCCTGTGGAGCAGCAATGGGTTCAATCCGAATGTGAACATCTCTGACTTCTCAACGCATATTTGAGCACAAGTTTTTCCAAGCCACAACTCTCCTTTTTCTTTACAGACATCTCAGCCAAACTGAAACACTTCCAGGCTTCAGGGAGGCTTGAGGTCCAATCTCAGACCTGGTTTGGAAGCTCACTCGTCCAAGCGGAGAAGGGACAAGGTGACTTTCTCTGCCGACCAGAACAGCGTGTTGGAGTTGTAACTTGGATACACGCAAATGAAAACAGGCAAGTCGAGCTTTTCCTTCTGCACAGCACATGCCATAGCAGAGCTTTTTCAACAGTAAATAACACCAGGCTGAAATCTTACCCCCTCCCTCTCCAACAAATGGAAAATCTTGGCTCAAGAGGAGAGAGTTTTGCAGTCAGCTTCAGCAGGGGAAAGGGTTTTAGCCACAATCTTCAGGATTTTGACAGAGTAGTTCGCTACAAAAGCTAAGCCCTCTGTGTCTGCCCCACCTCTCCTAGAACTGTCAATTTTAATTAAAGCAGAAGCATATGACGCTAATTCACGCTCTCGGTCACATCACCCCATCAAACATCCAGCACAACCAACTGAACGACCCTGGCTTGAGCCCAGGCGGGGTGAGATCAGAGCGTGGCCAATCAACTCTATAAGGAACATGCTAACACCAGCTGCTTCACAATTTTCTATAGTTTTATCAGCCACCCACTTTGGCAATACAAACAACCAACAAACACACTGCCAGGAGAGATGGTCTATGGCTAAGAGAGGATGATGCCATATGAGAAAAAGCCAATACGGAGCTCCTCTTCCTAAGGGACTAACCGCCCTGAGAGGCAAACGACAGAGCCCCAGATGCCTGCGGTCAGCCTCTGATCTCTGGTGGCTTTCTAAGAAGGCCGGATCCAGATATATGCTACAAAAACCTCAATCAGCTCTTTATAAAGACATTTTGGTTTTATTTTACTCACTGCAATACAATCCCTGTGACCATAACTGCTTGCCTGTTGCTCTGTTACTGTGCCACCTCTCCATCTCCCATCATCCAGTAGCAAATGCCTTCTACGTGAAGTCAACGCAAAAGGCAAGTACCAGGTGGACTTTATAGACAGAAATGGGCAACCATTTTCACAAAAAAAAAAAAAAAAATTTAATCCAAAAAAATATATTTAGTTCAACCAAAAGACCCAACTTTAACTTTTCAACTGAAGAAGGCCACCCACAGCCTCCTTAGTTATTTTCTCAGACATGAAAACTTTGATTTTAGATTAATGTCCCAAAAAATCCCCCAAGTGACATTTTTGTTTCAGATGACAGCCTGATTTTCATTCAGCTGCATTCGCATGAAGACACAGGCAGGTCCTTCACATCAGATAATGATGGAAACAAAAACCTCTGACAAACAAAAGTCACTAAAAACTTAAGAGGCTTAGAAAACGATGCAGGCTTCAAAATTGCCATTTCATGAGCTGCCAGCAGCAGTTATCCTGCCCACAGGAATCTATGCAGCCAGGGAAAGCTAAACTCTACTTTCCCAAAGCAGGGAAACCTGTCCCCGAGGCTCCCATGTCACCCACACCAGGAGTCACCTTCTTGGGGGCTCTCTTACAAGCATCACATAGTGGCTTAGCATGAATTAAAAAGAAAGTGAGGCTGGAGGGGATGCCTTTTGGGGTTGGGTTATTTTTTCCCCCAACACAGAGAATAATTCACTATGGGAATGACCTACACAGAGCTGCCAGGGATTCCACACCCCTGGCCATCTTTCCTGAGACATAATTTTAAAAGGACCAACGTGGGCTGGATGCACAAACCAGCACGTTACATTGTTGGTGGAGCTCAGAGGATGGCGACTGCAAGCCATCCTCACATGAGCAATCCAGGGGATGGTCCTGGGCTTTGCAAACATACAACAGCGCCCGACCCATTTGCGCCCACTCAGCCCAGCCATTGGCAGCATGTGGCCGCTTCGGGGACACGACTGTCACACAGGCTGCTCTGGAGGACAACCCAGCACCGGCGAAGACCCAGCTAACTCACACCAAGGTGCACGTCGAGCCGACCCTCAGACCTGCAGCAAGTGCTTCAGGTAAAACAAATCACTGTCCAAAGCCTCAAGAAAAGTTTTGGTCTCGACATAAAGTATCTTTCTTTTTAAAGGATCTTAATATTATGGACCAATGCGTACTTACCTCCATGCAAATACTAGTCTGCAAAACACCTAGAGACATTCCATTTCATTTTTAAAATAAGATTTTTTCATTTATGCAAACGTGGAACGCATTTTAATACAGTACTTCAGCAAAATAGAACTAGTGGTGTAAGAGTTCTTTCCATCAACCAAAAAGGCTAGGAAAGGGAACATAATTTATAATACCTTTATTATCAACATTTGTGTAGGATACACCTAAAGGCAATTGTGCTTTCATAAAATAACATCCTGCAGAACATGAGCGCACTCTCTTCGCTTCACTGTTCAACATCTGCGCTACATGTCCTGTGCCCAGGAAAGGGATTTAAAATTACTTGGAATTTTTTATGGAACATGAGAACTGCCAGCAAATTCCACCCTCTCAGTTCTGTACTCCCAAACAACAAAGAAAAGAAGGAAAAAATAGCAGATCAAATGCAATACTGCAAAGTGACCTGGAAGATTAAAAAGTTCAGCAGAGAATAGTTTACCTGGTGTTTCTTACAGAGAAGGCGCAGGAATGAACCACAAGGAATTACAAAAAGAAAAGGTTATTGGAAATACAAGTGGTACTGGGGATGCACTGCCACCAAGCACAGGGAAAAGCTGGATATTCAGGATTTCTGGAGGGTAGGTCCAGTGGCTCATTTTCAATGCCCAGGTCCAGGCACAAATCGATGCTAAGTCCAACATCACTCGTAGCACAAGGCAGAAGGAAAAAGAGCATCCTGGGCTTGCTGTACTCTTGCTTTTCACAGGTACCCTGTCACCTGCTCACAGAGGCTGGACACTAAGCTGCATGGGGTTTTCATGACATTAAATATGATTATTCTTAGAAAACTTCATGATTTAGGCAGCTAATTTCCTTATCTATTTTTAAATGTAAGGTTTCATGCAGCATCCTCAACACCCCAACAATCAATACATTCAAAATGACAGTGGGTCATAACAAGGCAGAGGGAGCGCATTTTCCAATATGTATTCTTGAAAAGGACCTTGCCTTCACTCTCCCTGAAACGCAACATTTCAGCAAAAACCCGGCATCAAAATTTTGACTTCTGACATTTCCAACCAGCATGAGAGCTCTGTGCTGCTCCGTGCATGACTGAACTAAAAAAGAAAGCACGTTTCAGACCAACCAGCAATCTGCACGAGGAATTCCAGCAACGCTCATGTGATTAATTCAGGAGGGTAGCGCTATCCCAATCACACACCAGTTCTACTTTCCTTTGACACCATTTCCCACTACATGTGTGTTAGCACAGCAGCAGTAACTTCACTCCGCGAGTTAAACGCTAGGTACGATTAGGACCTCGAGCATAAAGAGGCGAAATTTTCAAAATAATTCAGCTGCACTGAAAGCCCCCATCCCAGGCAGGCTGCACCCAGGGTCAGACACAGTCAATAAATTTACTATGTCTTTGGAAAACTGAGTCCGCCATTCCCCTCATCATCACAGGGTCGCGTACGGGCAAACCAGACTCCTGTCCCAGGATTAACTGAAAGCATTATTCAAGGTACAGGCAACTGCCAACACGGCTATATAAAGCCACTCGCTCCAGACATTTGACCTAAAAATCACATCTGCCTTCTTAACAAATACACACAGTGCACTGCATTTGTGTGACCAAAAATTTCATGCTTGCCACACTGTGCTTGAAACAGATGCTTGACAAAACTCTAGGGATATAAATAGGGCAATCATTTACTAAGGCCATATGTTGGAAGCACATAAGATAGACTTGCTTAACTGAAGAGCCTTCAAATAACGGTAATGATAATAACAGGACTGAGCAGATCTTGGATCTAATATTCTTTGGAGCTTTTTGGTTTGGGGCATTGCTCACTAGAAACCAAAATAACCTCTAAATAGCTTTCCTCTACACCCTCTGAAAAATATCTCCAGTAACGACGGCCAGCTACGGGGTCTGACTGAGCAGGATACGGGCCCAGAGGTCCCTGCGGAGAATGGAGCTTGGCTCACCAGTCATGACAGTGGCTGGAAAACAACCCTCGTGCAATGCTTGCAGCAGAGACATCCTCACTCCCTAGAGTGGTCCCAGAGACCCTACAAATGCGAAAGCACGCACCTCTGACTGCCCATCCCAAAACATCTTGCTTGGTTAACACCAAGATGATTGCTCCAGCAACCACTCCAGGAGCAGCAAATCGCCATTCAGAGGGAGCTGGATGGGAGGAACAGGCCAGCGGAGCCTGAGGAAATTCAGTAAGGACTAATGCCAAGTCCTGCACCTGGAGCCTAACTCTTTGCATAAGGACAGGCTGGGGCAGCACTGAGAAGGACCCAGGTGTCCTGGGGGCAGCAGGCTGAACCCCAGCCAGCAGCGCACCCCACCAGCCACCCAGGCTTGCGGCACAGAGGGGTGTAGCAACAGCCAGTAGGTAAGAGGACTGCTCCCCTTCGCTTGGCATGGGTTAGGTCACATCTGGAAGATCATCCAGTGTTAGGTCCTCGAGGGTAAGAGAAGGACTGGCCCAAGTGGAAAATTGTTCAGCAGAGGTCCTGGTCCCCGAGATGGTGGGGGAGGAGCTGTGGGAACACGGCTGACCCAGCCTGGGGAAGAGAAGGCTTTGGGAGATACACACCTGCTAACAGCCTCCCAGACCTGCAAGACATTTACCAAGACAAGGGTCAGGCTCTGTCACTCCCTCTCCCCAGAGCCAGATGTTCAAAGTGTCCATGATTAAATACGCAGCTCTCCAAAGAGCTCCACTCAGTTACTGCTCGCTAATGCAACAGGATGCATTACAGACAAATTTCTTTGTTATTTCCTGGGTAGAATCCCCTTCCCTTTCAGTAGCCTTCAGATTTTGATGTCTCTAATTTCACTGTTATGTTTTTTTGAACATTAAATATTTCCTGGGTTTGGTTTTTAATATACAGGAAATTATGCGCGCCATATGCGAGGGGGAGCAGAACATGCTGACTGCACAAGTGGGTGGAGAAGTCCGGGGGGAATAGCAGCAGAAGGAAGGGAAAACACTGCATTAAATATTAGTGTTTCAAAGTTGCTGAGCAAGGGAGGAAGATCACGGTAGCCAGGTTTGAGATTCACCCTTGCTCCATCGCTCCAGTCCCCAACAGCAAGGGACTGGAGCGATGGAGCAGAGACAGTGCAAAGCCTGATGCCCAAATGTGAAACATATGGTCAATAATTCAGAACTCATCCATTTTTCTGACGAAATCTCAGGAAGGACACAAATATGCCAGTATTTGTCTGATCCTTATTACTGCATAAAGGGACAAATCCTGCGAGGTGCTGATCATCAGTGGCCTTTCTCAGGTCTACCCACAGAGCAGAATCTCAAGGGCAATGAGGATGCCCAGTACCTCTTGTCCATCAGCATCCCAGCTCAATTGCTGGGAGAATTTAGCTCTCCTCATTCTTGTCAAGATGTGTTTTCAACTTCACTGCCTCACTTATTTCCCCCTCTCTTGTTTCAGAAGCTGAATATTCAGCAGCACTCAGAGAAGGCTCTATGTTGGATGAGAACATACTGATCTCTGTAAGAAAACCGAGGGATACGGCTTAAAGTTTAGGCACAGGAGTAGTTGTCCCTAGAGAAGCTCATCCTCTGTAAATGTTGTTTTCATTTACAGTGAAGGACAATTTACAGTAGTTCACAAAGTTTTAGTTCGCCATGAATAGTAATTGTATCCTAAAACCTCAACTGATTCACTGAAGCAAATTGCTCAACAGTGCTTAAAGGTCTTCAGAACCAAAATCCAATTTTCAAAGGTGATTTGGGTGCCTACAATCCCGAACCTCATTGATTTGGGGCGGTTCCCCTCTTTTCTCTTACTGCCATGAGAAATGAGGAAAATGGTTCTGCAGGGGAGGTTCAACATTAACAGCGAGGTCTTATTGCTATAAAGTGACTGTGCTGGTCAAGTATTTATTCTCAGCAATGCAGTGGGAAGTTTTTCACCAAAATACCTTAAGAGATATCGGTAGCAACCAGGATTTTCAGGTTTCTTCCCTGCCGTTTGTGCATTTGGAGGTGGGCACTGCTGTAATACACTCAGTAGCCACCCTGACCAGCTCTGCAGCCAGGCACCAAGACCTCCACGTGTTCAAGAGCTCCCAGTGGTGACACCAAGGCCACCCAGCCCCCTTGTCCTTAGGGCCATGGAGATATCCCACAATACGGGCCCACCCAGGTTCACCCCACCCTCCCAAGCCCTTCCAAAGCCACTCTTAAATCCCAAAGATGTGTTCAACCAACAGCTAGTCCTAGATGTGCTGGCACAAACTCCAAACCACCGAGCCGTTACAGGCGTACACCACCACAACCCTGCTGTTATTAAGTAGACCCTTATTCCAGAGCCTTCCCAAAGACAGGCCTTTTTTTTTTTTTGGAAGACAGCATCGTCGTTCTCCCTCTTACCAAAGCCATGCTCTATTTGTGGCTGTCCCAGCAGCCTTTGACTGGCATGAAATTGGTACAAACTCACTACGCTTTGCCACAATTTCTTAAAATCTCTCCACTCTGCAACTGGACTCCCTCGGTGCCTCAGGGGCAAATCGTGTGAAACACCAACTTCCCTCGATGGTTTGCACTAGCATCTACATGTGCTCTGTAGCTGAGAAACTGTCCCATCCGTTACATCTGCAGCTTCTCTTTTAGCAGCACCGTAGAGTTTAGCTCTGCAAAACCATGTCTAGGCTCCCTGGAGCTGGCTCCTGACACAACAGCCCCAGGGATCTGGCTCCAGAGTGACAGGGATGTCCTTCAAACTGTCACAAAACAAGATTCATGAATTATACACCCAGAGCAGGCTCGGCAGCTCCAAATTCATCACCCTGCTGCTGTCAGCGCCCTGCCACAGGGAGCAGGATCGTACCATGCCATGCCCTCATCTGGGATGCTTATCTGCCAAGTCACACCAGTGGTAGGGGTCAGCCCAGGGGACCGCCACCATTTACTGGCAATCCTGAGGCATTTTGGGACTATCCAGCACCTGCATCACTCTTCGGGGTTGATTCAGGTTTTTAGGGCATTAAAGGTGGTGGTCTCAGACGTGCTAGGAAGATACATCACACCCTGGCCGAGTTTTCATGGCACGGCATATAGCACAACGCACTTTTTCTCAGGAGGATCATTTGTTTTCTGCTTCGTACTGTGCCAGACAGAGTGCACACACACCACCTTATGGAAGAGCTTAGTTGAAAGGAGGCAGGTTCAGTAAATAAATGTGCTAGAGAGAAGACATGAATGAGTGTTTGGCCTTGCAGCACAGACCTATGGCTCTATTCCTGTCCTCCTTATAGCATGGTGTGCAGCCTTGGGCGAGCCACTTACGCTTCCTCCGCTTCACTCCACCTGTAAGCACCTTTCTGGAGCTATTCAGACTTCAAGGCCTTTGCCACATGGATTGCTTCTGCTATGTATTGGATGCATGCCTATTAAATGCTTAATCTTGTTTGGGACCTCTATGGGAAGTACTGCGCTACAGAGAGAAAGCATCCACCAGAGCATCAACAGGTTGAGGAGGGAACAACCAAGGGCACGTATTACACATTGGAGTTAATGCTGAACACCCCTCCTTCCTCTCAGGGAAGAAAGGAGGAGGAGGAGATAGATCTTGTACTCAGTTGGTCAAGCTGATGATAAAGGCCTGCAATTCCCATCAGTAAATTAAACTGCGACCATTTATACAGCTGACGTGATGCTTTTATGAACCATCTGCTGCCAGCTTACTTTTGCTGTTAGACATAGCCAACGTTTGCAGTTGTTAAATTCTGTCATTTTAAAACAGTTTCATGTTATAAATGAATTTTAGCTTGCATGACTCACACTGCTGTTAGCAGGATACTACTTCTTCGAGACAGCAAAGGTAGCCCAGCAGCCCCTTTGCACCCTTCTGCCTTCTTCCAGTTCCACCTTGTTCCCTGCCACATCGAACAGGCAGCAAACAGGTTTTACCGCACGCTGGTTAAACCTAGTAAGCCAGACCCTGCGGTGGTGCTTTCCACAGAGAGTGCTTCCAGTGGCTAACACCGTGCATGACTTTTGGAAGAGCATTTGCAAGTAATTAGTATTCCCTTGCCTTTTTTTCCTCTCCCACCCATAACCAGGCAAAACAATCTCTACTTCATAAACTGCAGGACACAAGCCAAGCAGGATATTTAATGGGCCACTGTACTTCTACACAGGGAAGGTTCCTCTTTTCAGAGAGCATCCTTGATGTTGGATGTTAATGAGAGACAATCTTTCAGAGCAAGAGAACTCTTCAGAGATTTTAAATATCTCTATTTCTTGGGATTTCAGAACTCAATCAACATTTCACATCTACTAGGGATGAAAGAAGAGCTCTTGGGAGCTCTGCAATCTGGCTTCCAGCTTCACCCTCCTGTGCCCTGTCCTCTTAGAAATATTTCTGTAAGGCAACCACAGTGGCAAAATGCAGGTGGAGTCATAATTCAGAATACAAATTCTCTACCACACATTATCAACGTAGTCCCTTAGCACGCCCAAAGACTGTCACGCTGACTTTCCTTGGCTGCCCCCTCTATGGCAATGATGGGGCATCGCAGCATCCTTCACCTTCATTGCCTGGGTGAAAGACAGAATTGAATGGGCATTCAATGTTTAGGCTGCAGGATGAAGATGTTGATCATCTTGTTGAAGCCACCTCCCAAATATTAAGTCACTAGATATGAAAGTTGACAAATTCATTCTGCAGAGGCAGTTAACAAGCTGTTCAGTAATGCATGTTCACATCTAGTATTAAGCTAGTCATATAGAAGACCTTTGGAATTAGTTTTTAAAGCTTAGTCTGAAGTCCAACACCATAAATTGTTTCTCATCGTTTCTCCCCTGTGTTTTGCAGGGAACAAAATAGAAGTGTTACAGTCCAGATCATAACATGCAAGCGTGGGGAAGGGGAAAGGAGAAGAGGAAAGAAAAGGGTTTAGCGAGGAGACTCTGCACAGAGGAAACTCTAGAGGTTGTCCTGTACTGGGCAGTGCAGTTACCTGTCACAGGCCAGAAGTCAGGATCCATGCAGCAAATCTCCCAGTCCAGTTACCTTCATTTTCTGATTCATTTCAAGGCAAGCTCTGCCCTACTTCCCAGCCCCTCAGCATGGGCACGCACCTCCTCCGCCAGCCATCCGAGCCTGCCCAGTCAGCAAGTCACCTTTTGGACTCACTCCAGATCGTCCCCCTGCTTAAGCAGCAGCACAGGCAATAACCCGCGCTGAGGACGCGCCGCACCTCCAGGTACCACCGAGGCAACGCGTGAGATTTGCACAGAAAGTCACATGCTGTCTCTGCGTGCCCAGGCCTCCTTTCGTCTCTATTTTTAACTCACTTCAAGAGAAGCAGAAGGCTGAAGAAAGAGCTTCTATCACACAAGGTGTGGCTCCATCATTTATCGCGGGGACACGCGCACCTGCTCTGTCCCTGCCCTGAGCTCAGCTCGCACACCCCAGCGCTCCCCTGGGATGCTGAGTCCATGCACAGCTCCCATAAACTCGCCGCAGAGCTTTTAGCTGGCTCCAGGCAGAAAAAGAGCACGCTTGTCTTTGCCTGCTGTCTTAGCCCAACTAATGGGACAGCCCTTGCCATAGAAATCCACGGGGTATGATCAGCCACGGGGGAACGGCAAACCGAAGGGTTCACGCAGAGCAACTCCTCAAAGCCAAGCCCTGAACTCTCTTTTTTTTTTTTATTCTAAGCCACAAATCACAAGAGGTTGCGCTGGGGAAAATAAATAAATAAATAAAATGAAGGTTATTTTCTGTTTGCTTGTACACAGCAAGAAAGATAATGCCAGTTTGCTTTAGAATAAAAATGCCACTAGTTATTTATCCAGGTGAAGAATTAGGTATAGTGCACTAGCTAGCAAAAGCTCAATGAAAAAGTAAATCCTCAGGATGGAGTGCACAGGGGAAGGAAAGATTAATTGATTTGTGACTACAAGGAGGTTTATTCAGAACCATATTTATCACTACAGTGTTTTTGAATTCAGTAGAAACTCTACTCAATTTTCTTCTGTAGCCTTTCTTTGCTGTTAAAGGGAATATATGAGCAAGAAAAGAGAAATGACACTTAATTTTAAGGCGCATCACCTTGCTTTAGAAAAGAAACCAGACTCAGAGTTGCAGCTCTGGGATACGTGCCCACCGGTCGCACCCAGGTGGGATCTGGCAGCATTTCTCAGCTGACAAAACCAAGAGCATCGTCGCTACAGTAGAGGAACCAAAGATTTACAATTCCGATTTTACTCACTTTTCACCTCAAGGAGCTGATGTTCACAAGTTGCTTGGAGTAGGAGATGGGGGGTGGAGAAGGTGCATACTTTTTTCTCTGTGCTAGCTTCTGTCTCACTCCCACTTCTGCAACAGGAGCGCCCATGGTCACCCAGGGGCACCCACTGGCTTTGCAGCCTTCAACTCAATGGCAGAATTTGTCCGTGTCTTTAAAATGCGCTATCTGGAGACACTGTGTGGGGGCTGTGCTACGACACAGGGTCTCACTGGGAATTTACTCACGTTTCAGTAAACCAGACCATTTTATCCCGTGTCTGAAGTTCAGCACCCGTTCACATATGTCAGCGCCATTGCCTTCTCCACCAAAGTAAAGAACCGGCCAGCTCTTTCATTTCTCTACATTTAGAAACCACTCTGCAGAACAGACGGGTCGTTAGAAAACCTCCAGCCAGTGCAACCGCCGGGCACGTCCCCAAAGTCACTTTGCAAACACCCATGAAGCCCAGGCACAATGGGGCTGTTACACCCCTACCACGGAGAAACGGATACCAGAAACAGCGACAGCAAATGCAAGCGCAGGGAGCCAGGCGCTTCCCGAGCTGGTGAATTCTCCTGAATTCTGGCATCAAACCCTCGGATTCTCGTGTCATTCCTACACTGCATGTTCAAATATGCATTTGCTCGTATTTACCCACCATGGCAAACGGGACTGCGTTAAAATACATAGAGATTTCAATACTATAAAGACAGGTTAATCATTTATTTATTGTTCGCTTCTTATTTCAGAAGCCTGAATTACACCATAATTACGTGAAGAGAGGCTATAAAGACCCAAGCTGTTTGTCTAGCAGCCTCATTTATTTTTGCATAGCAAAGAAATGATTCCCCCAAAAGTCAGAAAAATCAGAAAAATACCCTTGAGTGCTTCATCCAATTTTAAAGGAAGCGATGTGTTAGTTCACACAACAGCGAGCAATTTAATTCTCAATGAACAATAACTGTGGCCCATTTGGCATACCGCTGGCAACTTGGAAAGGAACAGGGACGTTTCTGCAACTGCAAGAAACTCTCTTCTTACACAAACCTGCCGCAGACACCTGAGGTTTCCTTCGCAGGTGAAAAAAAGGACAACAGAGAGCGAGGAAAGAAAAGGAAGCAGAAAGAAATTGGGCTGCCAAGGCTTGGAAGGCCCAACCTGAGGGAAACCTTGATGTCCTGCACAGGAGCTGAGTCTCTCAAGAGCCGACCACAGGATGTTCACCTGACATCGTCCGGAGCTGTCCGGAGGGAAGCAGCCCTGGTGAGCTGCCAGCAGGAGGAGGAGGGAGAACGAATTAGGCCGTGCATGAAAGCTGCAAAGCTTGGTTACAGATGTACTTTTGGCTTCCTTCTCCCAACAAAGTACTTAAGACTCGCAACATTTGCCTATTAAGCCGCCCCTGCACAGTCCCAGACGTGTCTTGCTGCAAACATTTAAAGACGTTTTTCCTTAATTCCCAGTCTTCTCTCCACTTCTTCTGGAAAATGAGCCATGACACATGAGCCATTTGCAACGCACAGCAACTATGACATTGGTTGTATTTCCATGGCAACTCTCCCCCCCTCTCCCCAACTTATAGATATGCATTCCCGGCAGAGTTCGGTTGCAGACACAGATCATTATATTTAATCTGAATGAGCGTGTACCTGAGTTGACTTTATTTCACAAAACTGCTTAAGAAATTAAATTTCTCTCACTTTTTCCTTCTCTTATGTCCCAGTGTCATTACTTGCAGTGCTGTGCCATTACTTGTTGGCATTTTGCATCAGTACATAATGATCCAATATCAGATAATGTTAAGATGCAAAAACCGCTCAAAACACCAGACAGCAATTTTCTGCTCAGTTTCCCAATTTAACCTGAATTGATACTACATTGTAAGTTTGAATGAGGTTCAGGGACTACCCTAATTATAATAGCGTCTTGGGCAGCAGCAGTCACTTGCATTCTGCCTTTTTGATACTGGCCTTGATAGTGCAATTAAGAGGCAAAAGAGCCAACTTCTTTCCAAGATTTGTCCTAATGAACAGTAAGAGGGCCTGATGTTAAACCTCTTCCTTTAATCAGGCTGCTGCCTCCAGCCCAACGTAGCCCTCAACTCTAATGAAATTCATTATGTTTTATAAATACACACTTCAAATGTGCACGTTTAACCGCCTCTTCCAAGAAGAAAGTAGGGTGACGATAAGCACACCTGGCAGGATGCAACTCTGCAACTCCTGCAGCAATGCTTACTCAGCTTCCCAGTTAAAAAGTGTTTTTCCTCTCCTCCTAACCACTAGCACTGCAAATCTTCTCCCATTGAGCCAACTCTGGTCTTTTCCGTCCCAGAGGCGACCAAAAAGAAACGCTCAGCAGGTCACACACAACGGCAGTGACCCAGCCCGAGTTGGGGTATTTACCTACTGCCCTGAGGATAACACAAGACAACAGCAAAGCAGATGGACATAACCAAAGGAAGCCTTTCTCCTGCCATCAGAGCAAAGAACCAGATGAAGATGTGCTGGCCCTTGGGCAGAGGCCAAGTGCACAGGCAAGGGGGGCCCTGCCCCGCATGGAGGGGATGGCAGCAAATACTGAGCCCACAGGGACTGGTGGAGGAGCCGCTCTGGGGATAAATCTTCCTTCCACAAACATTGCTGAGATCGACCCGATGAGGAGCAGATAGTAAAATACCTTCTTCACTCCTCATTACCCTTCTCTGCCCTAAAACTGTGCATTAGCTCAGCAAATAGCATGGTGCTACAGTGCACACCCATATCCCAGTGTGCTGAGCACCCACACAACCCCGCTGCTTTTATGGGGCTGGATTTGAACCCAAGGCACTGACGTTAACAACTCACGTGGAGTGTGATGATACACGTTGGGTAGAAATTTCCTGAAGGAAACTTGGAAATATTCTTCCCTGTTGGAAAGCCACTGACAAGAGCTGCCTTAAGCGCAGCTTCACGGCCAAATGAAAGGAAAGCGGCTGGGGGCTGGCACATGGAAAGACAGCATGATCGTTCCAGAGTGATTTACCGTTTTATGCGGCCTTCATCTGAACTCAGCTGGTGGTAATTTCTGCACCCCTCATAACCCCTTTTAGTTGATACCTGTGGATAGTTTCTGCGTTTTTAGCCAAGTCTGTTATGATAACAGAAAATACACCGATTGCATTCCGTTATAACTGCCCCATCTTGCAGAAACGAAGCTTAAACACGAGAGAAAGTCAGGATGAGATAAAAACGAAATAAACTCAGGATTTGCTCGTCTGAGATGTGTGATTTCTCTGATGCTATCAGAGATGCGTCTTACCTCTTTCTTCAGGAACAGTTATCCACGGTCACAGAAAGTGCATATGACAAATGAAAAAAATCCATTTGGAAAACACGTCAAGTTTAAACTGATGTATTAAACACTATTTCATCGCACATCCTATGTGCTCAAGCAAGACAACGCATGGCTTACACCACGGCTGGGCCCATTACCCACACAGACACAACAGCGTGTTGCGGTTATTTATCAGGTAAGAGGCAATCTGAGAATCTGAATCATAAATGTCCTTATCACAAGCACAGTCACATGCCAGACCCCAGCCAGCACAAAGACCATATCTAGATTTAAGCAGCTACCTCCTGCCACACACACACTTATTGCCACACCCCCCAATTACCAATTGCTGGGGAGAGTTGAGAATCAAGAGTCTTTTGAAAGGAGGGGGAAAAAAAAAAAGATTTCAGTATATGTTTTTATTCTGCACTGGATGCATTGGAGTTGGGTTTTTTTCCTGGGGAGGAGGTGAAAGATGACCAAAGGACAATACTATCCCAGAGCAAACACGTTCAATATCTTGCTGTTCAGGATATTCAAAACCAGGGTTGAATAAAACCAACACAAGGGAAAAAAAAACCATCAAAAAGGGAAAGGAGCAGCTGAATCCAGAACATGCCCTGTGCATCCTCACCCCAGCATCAGAGTTACTGCACTTTACTTCCAACCCCTTCTCACGTGTGATGAATCATACAGACTAGAAGAGCTCTAAACAAAGGGCCTGGAAGCCTATCCCGAAACGCTGAATGCTGACCGGGGACTACACAAGCTTTGGTTTCCCATTTTTCAGGTCAACGCTCTGAACGGAACCAGGCTGCACCTTGCTGCCAGTTAAGAGGTTTCATACAGCTCTCAAAAACCCAAACCCAAAGCCCCCGGCAAGTTTGGCTGCAACTGCTACAGCGCCACTGAAATTTCATTTTTGAAAAAAATGGCAAAAAGAAGGATTTCAACCCAATGCTTTCCCACCCACGCTCCAGAGGAGCCCTCTTGGGTGCTGCTGCTCAGGCTGAGGGTGCCCCCCACCAACTCCTTCCCGGGGCACCAAACCCAGGTTAACCCATGTAAACTCCCTTTTTGTTTCATCTCTGCAGTTGGCCTTTAATGAATCATTTTCCTTTAAAATAAACTGCTCCGGTGCAGCGTTCACTCATGCATATGAAATTAAAATGTGTTATAAAACTAATTTATGCACGCTGTTGGCCACGGCGCCTGTGGAATATGCCTCCTTGGACACACACTCGGGAAGCATTAGCACACGTTTGATCTGAGTTTTGCTAAACAGTGTTAGAAACAGCTGAAAAGTTTTTAACTTTTTTTTTTTCCCCTGAATGAAAAACTTCATCAAAATGGGCATTCACACAAGCTGGGGCAGGGCAGGGGAGGTACCATTAAATATTCCGCTCCCCGCTCCCCCCCCC
>NW_009260614.1:2321836-2349849 GCF_000687185.1 Egretta garzetta
ACCCCCCCCCCCCCGAAGAACTCACATCAGTTTTGTTTTTTAATATTGAGGGTGCAAATTGGCCCAATTTCTTTTCATTAGAACTTGTTATATTGTTCTTGCTTTCTCTGAAAAAATTCACAGGAGAAAAAGAATACCCAACAAGCTTTAATTTTAATTGATTCATATTCAATCCAATGAGGTCATGCATGTTTAATTATCATCATCCTTATTACAGATGGAAAATCAACTTCCTCTGATGTTGCTATGCTAATTATCATCTCATTTGTTTAGCAGTGCCATCTAGACAACGGATCGAGATTACGGCAAACAAATAGCAAAAAGACCTGTACAGAAGCCATTCCAAACAGCGGCCAGGATTCAGCAAAGGGCTTTGCCACCTATCACATTTAGCACCATTTAAACATTCCTGGTTTAGTTCTTCAAGTTAAGAACACAGTCCAGTATTTTGTCACATTACACATTCAGTAACAGAAAGAGGAAAAGCGGGAAGAAAATACCATCGCATTCATTTAACTGATGGGCATGGAGGTGCAAAGTAATTAAAGATGAGACTTTGAAAGGGACCAAATGCAAGGCTTATAGAAACGCCAGCTCAGGTCTCTTGGGTTAGACTGACTGCGAGGAATAAAATATACCCTGGGCAGATTTTTATAAATCCCCTCCAGCACCAGTAAATCATCAGGCACCTACATACCTCTGCCAATGTGTCCCTTATGACTGCTAAGTGCCAAGCCGCCTGTTAGTGGTGGTAAGTTCTCCTCCTAATGATGTTGTCAATTCAACGCTCTTTAAAAGTGAGCCAGGGGACAGATGCGAGAGTAAACAGAATCAACCACAAACCCGCTGGTAGACTGCAAATGCTTCCTTTTCTTCTTTGGCTTTCCAGAGAAGATAGGTAAACTTGATGTTAATATCTGCTCCAAGTGAGCGTAATTCTTTTGCATCCAAATAAATTGTGGCATCTAGGAGTACAGCTATAGCACATTAGTGCAATGATGCGCGTGACCCAAAATAAGAACATGAGGACCAGGAGACTGTTCTTCAAAGCAGCTGGGTGTACATAGCTTTGAAATGGTTATTAAGTTTATTTCAGTACCAAATTAAGAAAGAGTGGGAGGAAAGACTGATGAAACTATAATCTGATCTCCTGATCCAAGTTTAACCTTGGCTTAGCAGCACTGTCTGGTTTTATACTGATTTTTAATTTAGTAATGCTCTGATGATTTATTTCTATATTAAAGTCTATTTCACAAAAGCACAAAAAGAAACTACTGTCTAAAAAGAAAACGCTCCCTCTCAGTTAAAAATGAACCCACTTTACTAGGCATGCAGGACTTCCTTGCCTAAGCCAGCCATAAATCAGCAAGAGGAGGACTGCTCCCTGGAAAAAAAGTAGTCATACTACATCGTCTTTCTGCAAGGGTATTCCTTACTAAAATGGAAAATGCGCCTCTATTGTACAGCCCTGATAACTAATAAGGTCTGCAAAGCTCCTTGGTTTATGTCAAGACCTCCCTAGGAATCTCGACCGTAAGTATTTTACCGCATGGAGCGTTAAGAGCCCCTTCCAATAGCTGCTTCCCCGGCCCGGATACAAGGAGGCCATCAGCCTGGTGCCACAGTCCACTAAAACTATTGCTCCTTTATAAGACTTGCCTTCATGAATGCCCAGGTGATTTTCCTTGGCAATAACTGCAAGTCCCCCTCTGAAAATCAGCTGGAACCATCCACCGTGGCTAGCAGCAAGCCAGCCAGCTGCTTCCCCCATATCCTCATTTCTGTTCCAAAAGTAACTCGAATCTCTCCTCTCCTTCCACTTTCCACTTCAGTCAGAGCTCAGCTCCCCATCAGCAACACTGCACATTGTGTGCTTCCCTCTCTGTACAACCACATTTTCTTCCAGCAGAAATATTCTAGCAGAAACATTACATTTGTTGACCAGGGGACAGAGCTTTGCAATACGAAGAAAACAAACTAGCACGTAGATTAGACAGACCCAGACCCTGAAAATTCACCCAGAAGAAGGTGAAATACTGCCATCAAACCTTGCCATCTAATAGAAAAACATATTTATTTTTTTTTTACTTCTCGGAAATGGTGACCAAACTCACGACTGCCCACACCCATGTCTATGGACGAAGAGAAAGGACAAACCCCAGTGCTTCTGTGGTTTATTTCTTCTTGATATTTTCTGCCTCCTTCTGAGACGATACCCACACAGCTGTCAGCTGAAGCAAAGGGATAAGCCTGAACGCTGGGCTGATACAACATTGGTTAGTAAGCGTTCACGTCCCTTTTCTTCACCCAAAAGAGAAGGGAATGCAAGGAGACGTCCCAAGTCACTGTGAAAGTCGCAGCTATACTGAGAAGAGAGGAGAATATCCAGGGGAACTACTCTCAGCCACTGTGTCCTCCATTTTAATCCAAATTAGCATGCGCTGTTCAAGATGACAGATTAGCCCTACAATGGCAGCGCTCGCCCTTCTGACCAACCATCAGATCTTTTTATGAAATGCAAACACATACAGGTAAGAGCAGTTTTAATGCACCCATTGTGCTGCTGTCCAGCCAGCTTCATATCAAAATCTGTCTTATTGGCTCTTCCAGGGCACGCAGGCAACTGAGCACCAGGGAACTTCCCAATTCCCTCTAAACCTGGCGGGGGGGGGGAAATCTGCATCCCCAAACCCTTTCTCAGTTCCAGCCTTTGCTCCTGCCTCTGTTTTGGCCACATATGTCCTTGACACGTTCAGCGGTTCAACTCCAGTCACACTCAGGACTGCCACCAGCTTCAAAACCCTAAGTGGCACCTCCCCAGGAGTCCGCAGTTTTCCAACTTGTCTGCTTTTCTGCCTGCATAACGTTTGCACTGCAAGGATTTCACAATTCTGCTTCTTGGCTCCCTGCCTTCGCAGACTTCCCAAACCTAAAGAAGAATTTCTGTCACTGTAATAGAATAAAAAAACTCACAACAAAAACCAACAAAAAGACCCCACACAAACCCCAAACCTTCTTTCTCCTAAAAAAGAAGCCAGCAACACGAAATCACATGGTCATTAAATCCCATGTGGAAACTGCATTTGCAGAGAACCTCCACTGAGCTCAGGGATACCTGTCAGATGCTCTTTTCTCCCAGGGCTGGACTTGACAAGAACATCGACGCTAAACAGGGAGTGCGAGGAGGCAATTATAAGGTGCACATTTGTGAAAATGATTGATGGCTTTTCTAATTGCGAAGAAAAATAGAGTGGTGGTGGCGGCGGCAGCGATGGTAACAGAATGAACCATTGCCTTTGCAGGCATCAATCTAATGCTTTCGCAGAGGAAAGAGCTCTTTCAAAACACCTCCAAGCAGTGACTTTGGGAAGAATTTACAAAGACAAACCTGAGCCTCCCTCTCTCCGGAGGCTCATCCAGATACGGGATGCCCACCATGGAGGAGCGCACCCCTCTGCCCGACCTGTGCGAAAGCCGGGACACCCACCTTCTCCCAGCACCGAGACCCCCTCTTCAGCCCAGTTTTCCCATTCGGACAGACCAGCTTGCTGCAACTGCAAAACTTTGAGGTCTTGTGGCACCACGCAAAGCCACTGGCAGGTCACTGAAACATTTCCTGTTGTCTTCCCTCCCCCCCCAACCTATTTTTTCCTGAAGGGAAACCACAGAGAGAGACAGAAAGAGTAAGGAAGGAGAAGGACACGCTACCCTGGCATTGGAGCAGCGATGCCATGCTATCAGCTGGTGCTGCAGGCTGGGCTGGGTTAACAGAGATGTCACGCCAGACTATTACTCCTGCCTCCATGCTTGCAAATTTAAAGACAGGACTAAAGAAGGGAGGGGCCCGGCTGCAAGCTGCTCCCCCCAGGGCAGACAAGCCCAGTGCAGAGCCCAGCCTCCAGCCCTCCTTACAGACAGCAGATTTCTTTGCTTCAATGCAGCAGGCTTGAACCAGTTCCCTGCCCCCCTCAAAAAAGCTGAGTTTGCCCAGGCATTAATCAGAGCAAAGCGAGTGCTAGTGAGATCAACCTCAGAACAACCCCAACCTGACCTCTCATTAGTAAGTACCTGCTCATCTTCTAAGGAGCAGAGCAGCTACAAGGCAACTGGGATCTGAGAAAGGTGTTCATTAAAAGCCACGGTGCCCCGCGCAGAAGAACCAGCCTTCCTCAGCCATCATGGCAAGGCAGAGATTCAGCCAGAGAGCTAAGCACAGCAAACTCTGCTCCCAGCCCCCCATTTCCCCGCAACAGTCTTTTTGCTCTCCCCAGATCCTCTTGGGACTGGAAGCACAAGAAGGTTTCTGATTTGGGGACTCCAAAAAACTTAATGAGCTGTGAGGACTCCTCCTCCCCCCCATCCTCCCTCCATGTGGAATTCAAATACATGAGCTGAAGATGCGGGGCTCAGCTGGGGGAAGCAGGAGCATCGATGACCCAGCACCTCACCAAACCCCTTCAGGTCTCACCAAACCCCTTTGGACCAGCGCAGCTGATGCTCTTCCATAAAGCCGCTAGAGAAGCTGCAGTGCAGCAGGGCTTCACAAGCCAGTGGTGCTTCTGCAGGTAGGCAGCCTCTCCATCCGCAGGGCAAAACCAGGCACCAGGCTGTCACGACACACCATCATTTAAAGGCATTCATGACCCTCATTCTGGACTCTCAAAAACCAGCAACTAAAACACGTTTGAATGTGTTTTTGTTTACGTATGAATGCAAAAGAATCACTGGCAACAATATTGCCTGCCAATCCTCATTCTGTTCTTTGAAGGAGCCCAATGCACATAACTCCATCAAGGGCCTTATAAGACCAGCCTGGCTGCAGAAGGCAGCAAATACCAACTTTTCAGTTCTTCTTCCCAGAAGATGGGGAGGCAGTGCACCCATGTGTATGGGGGTGGGGGATCACCACCCTGGAGTACCGTGCCTCCAGGAACCCAACCACCAGCCTCTTGTCAAAGCCTGAAACGCTCTCCTGAATTCCAACCTGTGATGCTTAGTTTGAAGTTCGAGCTTCTCTGATGTGTCACTTCCCGTGACAAATGATGGGGCTGTGGGGACTGTGCTCTGGAGAGAAGCTGTCTCTTTCAAAGCTCAGTGTTCAGCAGCGATTCTTGCATCCACAGGACGTGTGGGCATGGCCCACTGTGCAGAACAGCAGTAGAGACCAAGCCTGCACCTAACTAATAGTGCTCTCAAAGCTACTGCTTGATCCAGGCACGAATTGACTGTAAAACAAATTCTCCCAGGAAAGTCCTGTCTTCAGAGTAAGCAGTGATTGACTGGAGCGAGCTGGCAGCCAGGCCATCGATCACGCACGCCAGGCCATCCACTCCTCGCTGCTGCCACCAAATCACGCTCTACCTACAGCTGCGCTCTGCCACCTTATCCCCTCCTTTTGTTCTCTAGGTGACTTTTACCTTATCAGATGTCCTTCCACATCACTGAGGTCCTCAAGGTCCCACGCCATTCATTTCTGGAGCTGCTGGTCCACACCAGCCAGCTAGCCTGGACCCACACTTACACGTACCACAGCCAAGGCAGGGGTCTGCTGCCCCGCACAAGAAGGTTTGTGGTCTTGATCCTGTCCCATTGCAAAGTCAAAAGCCACCACACAGCCTAATGAGCAACATTACCTCCAACTTCCCCGAGGAGCTCTAAGAAACCAAATTGAAATGCCAGAATTGTAAAATACTCAAAGAGCTAAATTTTCAGAAAACCATGTACCAACAGGCTCAGCAGTGATGGAAACAAGTGACGGCAACAAAACCATTAGGAACTCGCAAAACCACCCTTCTCCAGCTTCTTCTGGTTGCAGACTTCCAAACCCACATGTCTGCACTAAACACCCGGGAAGAAGAGAGGCAGCTACGGCTGGCTGGGCTTGCCAGCACAGCAACGGGGCGCTTGCCACAGACGGCTGAAGGGAGAGTGCCGAGCCACCACCGCAGCCTCCTGCTCCGTGCCTGCCAAGCCCGGGTTTCACGGACAAGCCCCACAATGCGTTTTGCCCATTAAACAGGCGACATGCAAGCCTGCTGCTCGCACCCGTGTGTACAGGCTTGACAAGCACCATAAAAGCATTTAAAGATTGAACCTCGAGAAGATTTGATTTAGACCATCCAACACGGAGCAGCAAGCCGGTGCTCTGGGCAGGGAGAGCGCGGGATAGTTTCTAAAAGCCTCCCGTGCTCCCAAGCAGAGGCAGCTGGGAGCTCCCAAGGCATCAAACACTTACTGCTCCGACTGATGGATATGATAATAAGGATCTATTTTTCCTTTAATTTAAACTATGCCTATTTATGCGCCACTGACTGAAAGGGACAGTGAATTAAAGTGCACATGAAAGAAAATCATAGCCCTCAGCACTTGCTCTCAAACACTCTTTTAAGTCTGTTTGATGAAGGGCTGCTATATTTTGTCATCGAGCGCAGTCGGCCCGATTATCACATCTCTGTTTTGAATACCCACCTCCGAAGTCATTAAATACTTGCTTCTTAATGAGAATAGATTGGTTTGGGCCAATAAATCACTTAAATGCCATCTGCCAAAGAAAAAAAAGAAATTCAAAGTACCAAATTCCCCCAACTCCTTTTTGCATATTTTCCCCTCAGTTTTAGATTTAGAGAGAAAAGATGCTTGTATAATCCATCAACAGCAGCCTTCTCCTCGGGGAAGTGCGAACAGACCACAGAAAAGGCTCCACTTGGCTTTGACTTGCAAAACCACTTCATGGACTACTTTGAAACAATTCAGTCAGCAGGAGATGAGCTCTGTATATTGCTGTTGCCCCAGATTGTTTTGTTTTTATTCATAAGATTATTTCGGTGAAAACAGGCTGACTGAAGCTTAATTTTACTAGCAATTGTTAAATAATTCAATACCCATCTTTTCTGTCTCTTTAATGCCTCTGAAAAATCAAAACCCTTCACAAATTAAAGGCCAAATCCTGTTTACTCTTTCCGTTTCTAAAGCAACTTTGACATCAATAAAATCTGGTTTTGTGACTTGGGTATCAGATTAAAAGTTCTGGCAGTGCAAGTATTCATTTTATTTTTTTTTTTAACATCAGGAGCATGCTTTTTTTTCTTCTTAATCAAAATCCTTCTCTTATGCCAAGCTTCCAGTATGGCCAGCTTCCTTTCTTTATAGAAATGGATTACGTTAACATTTTATACCAATAAACTATGGTTCCCTTCAGGAAAGAGGATTTGCTCCCTTCCCTGCACCCTCTGCCCACCCCCTGAAGGGACAAGCCCGCAGGCTAACTGTCCCTCACCCAGTTTTAAAGGCTCTTCAGGAAGAAGCCCTGTTGCCTTTGGTGCTCAAGGAGGACTTGACGTTTTACCTGCGAGAACACCTTCAGTTTGGCAAAGAGCAGGCTGTAAAGGGCTCCTGACTGCAGGGGGGGTCTGCACCAAGCTGGCTTGAAGGCTCAGGACTCAAGGGATGGGTCTCCTCCATCCCAGGAGAAGCACAGCCTTCTCTGGGGGAGCTATGTAATACTGCACCCAAATCCCACTCCATGCTCCAAAATGGCCTACCTAAAAAGTGCACAAGCGCTGCCTTTTCAAGGTCACTTGGCCAAATTGGCCAAGTATGAGCCCATCTGGGTACTTCCATTGTGTCCATACCATGACACACTGACATCTATGATGACAACATTGGCCATGATGCTCAGAAACTGGAGAAATATTGATCTGTCACTGTGGGGTCAACCTCCCAAACCCTGGTGTTTAGTGGGAACCTTGCCACGGTTCAGTGAGGTTTGGCTCAACCCCAGCTTCTGGATGCAGCCAACATTTGCAATCCCATGGACTGTCTTACGAAAATAAAAAGACTTTCTGAAACAAGATACAGCACTAACATACACGGAGGTAGCTGGTCATCATACGGGGTACTGCTAACCAGCTACATATGCTTAAATCTCAGGTGCACCCTCAGCAGAGTCTTTCCGGTCTTTCCGGCAGTGACACAAATCTGTTAATCTTGTCAAACCTGACACTATTACAAATTATTAGGCACCTTTCTTTTACGCTTTGCACTAAATTATGTATCATTAAAAATGACCAGAGAAAGAATCCATCATAAAAAGGCATGACACCAGCAATCTGAGCTTTGAAACATCCAAAGCTCATGGCAGGTTTCTGACACCACGGGGAATCTCTGTGAAGTTTAAGATCTTAAAAATAGCACACCAGTGAGTGAAAGTCACTTTGTACAGTGAGTTGGGGTTCACTTCTCCCCAATAACTTTAAAATAATAATCAGGGAAGTCAATAAAACGTTTGAGGTTTGGGTTTTTTTCCCTCTGTGGTCTCAAACCATCACCAAAAACCTCATGGCTGAAAGGAAAACCCAAACTGAGAAAACTGAAAAGGTTCTTGTCAAAGCACTTTTGAAGATGGTAAAGCACTTGATGGTTGTAATTTAATCTGGAGAAAGGATGACAAAGTTCACTGAGGTCGTGATTCTGACCTAAATATTCCCTCTCCCAGAATCTAAACCCAATCAAGACTGCCCCAAATTAAACACTGATTTAAAAAGTCCCTCCGTTTCTTCTTCTGTTACCTTATTTTCAAGTCTTCAGACACGCCCGTTCTGACCCATGCCAGCCAGGAGTGATCAGACCTTAAGTTTAAGAGCCACACGCTCGGAAGCACAAGTCTCCAGCAACCACGTAAGGATGGCTGGGGTTTGATTTATTCAACCGTTTACACGAGAAGCAGCTCTCCTTCCAGAAGCACTAACAAAACCTTTGCCTGGGGATCAATGTCCATTGGACTGAGGTCTGGGCCAATGCACTTTGAGACCATGGGGATTTTTACTATAAACCTGACAGTGGGACACTGATCTCCCCGGACATGCAACCGCAGCAAGTATAGGTATAGGGCTTGGAGGAGAATCAGACTTCAAGGAACAAAAAGTGTTTGGGTGGTCAACACAGAGTTTATTTTCTTTGAGCTGCTTATGAAAAAGGGCTTTAGAGACGGAGATGGATCATCAGTACCATTATTTTATCTTTGTGTTTGATTTAAATTTTATACGAAGCCATTAAAGAGCTCTGTGAGTGTTCTGCAGCTGTTGTGACATTAGCACACATCCGATCCCTCTAAGCAAACACCTGCACACAAGTATCTTCTCAGACATACCAGGTGAGGTTTCCAAATGCAAGTTATCATGATCACCCCACGTCTAGCTCCTATGGAAATCAGCTCTCCCCCGCCTTCCAAAGCAGCTACACCAAAGAGCGAGAACATCTTACAACTGTCTTCACACAGAAGTGGGAATTTCCCTGCAATTTGTAGATGCTACTTAAAGGCAGGAAGCACTAATTTTAAAAACATTCAGCATTTTGTATGAAAGGAAGTTTGGGATTTTTCAAAACAAACCAACAGAAACCAAGGAAATAATCCTTGAAATTCTGCCCTGTCCTCACATGTCACCCACGTTTAACAGTCTGCTGCATCTCCAAGTTGCTGGATGCCTTCTGATAACCTGCCACGCTGAGTACTGAAATGTCAGTAAAAATATTTGTAATAGTTTAAGCAAGCCTGTCTAAACCTACTTATTAAGGCTTTGATGTGCTGCCGTAACATGCTCATCCCCGCAAAGGTGTGGATGCACTGCAGGAACAAGTTGTCCCAGACCCGAAGATCCACTTGCATCATTCTGCAGGGCTGGAGAGAACTGGTTTACTCCTATGGCTTTCTCAAGGTTTGTGCATATCCCATGTGGACAAAAATTTCAGTCTGTAACAGTTTCCTGGAAGAAGTCTCAGTGGGCAGACTAAAAGAGGAAAGGACACACTCTTAAAATAAAGAAAATACCAATTTTCTGCGCTTTTGAAAGCCAGCATGGGATAATGGCTGCTGGGAGTACTAAGAAAAACAATAGCTAGTGGTTTCTGGAATTAAAATATATATACACATATAAAATACAAATATATATTATCAATATATATATATTTTATGTATCACCACAAATCCCTATGGTCTTACTGCAAGTGAAAGGCACAGCAACCAAAGTGGGAGACCTCAACACCATTTGCAGCCTATGACTGAGAGAACAGTTCATATTAAACACTGTGAGCATTTGGTTAAGTAGTAGAATTAGACACCTTCTCTCCACTCACATGTCGTATCTAATAACCTAAAACAGGGTAGGGTTTTTTTGTCTTGACCTCTGCATCATTTACACAACCAGGATGAGAGTTTGCTCTTTCTTAAGTACGTTGCAAAAGCAAATCCATTAGCGTTTGTGAGGCTGAGATAACAGGTAATTGGGTGGGTTAATTCAAATTATTTTCGTCCTAAAAAAACCCCAAACCTAACAGCCTTTTTATTCTTTTACAACCCATAACTCTCAAAACCGATTTCCTCCTCACAGTGATCTTAATACTAATTAAATGAGCTTTTGTCTTCCAACACCAGTAAAGATTAAGGACCGCATAAAACAGCTACAGCAAAGCCCCATCCAAAGTGCAATTTAACCTGCTAGCTGGGTCCCAGCTGGCACTCCGCATGCTTGGAAAGAGGCGGCTTTGTCATCTCCCGCATCACCCGACGACTTCTTCGAGCCCAACACGTTATGGGGGTTTGCTAACTAATGGAGCTCTTCAGCAGCACTTTTGCCTCTCGGACACAACTGATCCGCCCAGCCAAGTGTGGTAAACACAAAGAGAACATCAGGAAATGCATTATATTCTAAATAATCTATTGTTTGGGACCTGCAGGGTCACAGCGCTGTCAATGGACTCACCAACCAAGAAGCAAAGATTCAAGTTTCTTTTCTCTCCGGTGGGTTGTGGGAACTACTGCCAGCAGAAAAAGCGTGACGACCCCAATTTCCATGCTCAGGTAAGTGTCCCCTCGTCCTCAAGGCTGCTTAATATGCACTGCCTGCTTGCTTGGCTTCTTGAAGAGACACAGATGCAAGAGTGCATTTAATTGTTTTCCTGCAGCAGACCCCTGGAGCCATCAATATCTCACATATGTAATTATAAATCATGAGTGTTACAACTGAAGCGCAATCAGCACATCTAGCCATAAATCTTCCAGATATCAGCAGTTTCTCCAAAGCTGCTTTTTGACAAAACCTGATGCAGCATGAATTAAATAAGTCAAGCGGAACAAACCACCGGCATTGAGGTTCGCAGCCCACCAATGCTGCAGCAGCGGACAGGCTCTGTACCCCAAGAAGCCCAAAAAACCTCACTCTTTGCCAGGTGGGAAACGAATTACTGGACACCACGAGAAGGCAGATCCCACTCTGGGATACCCCATGTCCACGTCAGGTCACCAACCTGCTATTTCACAGCATTTCCAAAGACCTTTTTTGGGCTTGCCACAGGACATGGAAAGCATTTCTGATTTTTTGTTAACACTGGTTTACCGGACTCTCCATAAACACTGATCAATGTATACAATTAATAACAAATGACTGGATAAATCCTGGCTACATCTCCTAGAGCAAAGTATGTCCAGGTATATATATGCAAGCATGTATTCATTAGCACCATTTGAACTAGGAAATCAAAATATCCCTGAGAGAGCTCATGCTGATGAAGATTGGGATTTATATGATGACCGTTTCAAATGCCACTTACTGTCTGCCTGTTCTGTGAGAACTAATTTAGCTATGATACATTATGCTGTAATCACGATTTTATCTTCTGGGCAGAGGTAGTCAGAGGAATCCTGTAAGCCCAGCAAGGCAAGTCTAACTGCGAAATGCATGCATGAGTGCTAAGACTGAGGGTATCTTTGTGTATCAGGATTTTATATGTTAACGGGGAAAAAAAAATACAAAAGAAGATGTATTACAGAATACAGGTATTACACCAGCATCCCTCTCTCTTTGCCTGGATAATTATATCTTGTGAATTATCCATGAGAGAAAATTGCCTCCAAATGTATTCACACAGCTGTCTGTCTCCAGTCTCTGCTGTTGAGTGTTGGGTAGGGGCTGACACATCGGGGCTCACAAGGACGCGGGAGCACCCCCCGCAGGCAGGGGAACCTCTCTTGGGGCTGCCATAATCCCCATGCATCGAGAGAGAAAAAGCAAAAATAAAAAAGGGAATAAACTGCCTTGCTTTGCTCCCACTCTTATCCTAAATAGTCTCTAAAAACCTAACGTACCTCTGTACACTGTAATTTCAGAATTTCCTCTAATCCCATGCACAATTACATGGAGTTCTGTACTGCTATCCCTCTCACGCAAATATTGCCATAAAGTGCATAGTTTTCATAGCATTTTATGACAAAAAAATAACTGCCGTCATTTAGTTCTGGTCTGTACGTGGTTACACACCACAATGCAACAAGACAGTGTTTTTCATTAGCTTTTTGTTGTGGTCTCTACCGATTTATCTTTCTCATAATCCTTCCCCCAGCACATGTTAATGATGTTATTTTAGTAAGTTGTTTAATTATTAAACACGGCTGGGAGGCTGCGGGGTTTGTTGCAGAAGCCCTCTCCCAGAGCACGCTTCAGAGGCAGTGCCCTTCCACCCGGGCTCCCTTTAGCCCCCAAGCCCCCATTCCCACACACCGTGGCCTCAAGCAGCAGCATCCACATTACAGATGCCTTTAAAAAAGCCAAAGCAGATGATAACGTGCATCCTTGCTGCTGCCAGTCGAGCATCTCCGTAAGCCTTCTGATCTCTAATTCACTGGTGGTTCAACCCGGCAGTGCTCAGGAGCTGAGCAGGCAGACCCTGGGGATTACAGGGCTGCAGATGCCATGGGGCTCACAGGGCATCAGGTTCCCAGGTTGTCTCCGAAAACGGTGTAGAAAGTTGCAGGAACCCCAGAGCAGACTGATAAACCTCTGGCAACTGCCAGCTCCTCCTAAGCAGTAACTGTTGGCAAGCTGCTTAAATGTGGAAATATGATGCTCAATATCCTGTCTGCATTTTTTAAAGACAAAACAAGCACCAGAACAACCTAAATATGACGTTCTGCCCAACAGAAGACAACTCCCACGGCAAACCTTTCATTTCTATAGCAGTAGATCTGAAGTACATAGAACACCAAAGCAGCGCTCACTCAAAGTTCAGCAGTACCTGCTGGCTCTCAGCATTGAACCAAGGGGAAAAATAAAAGTGTTTTGGTGGATCAGGAGATGCGTGTAAGTGTCCACCATCCGTGTGACCCCACTTACACTCCTGGCCTTGGCGGACGCCTTTGTAAACTGGTTTATACCCAGCGAGCCTGGAGCAAAGCCACATCCTACAAAACCGACATCCTCCTTGCATTAGGTACTGGTCTCCCCCCTCCGCCTCTTCACAGCCATCCAACCCTTCGGCTGCCCGTAGCACTCCTCCTCCTCCTCGGTCAGCCACTCTTCTTCCCTGTGTCTTTCCCTTCTTCTCACCTCCCCTGCCAGCAAACACCAACCTCCACAGAGAGGCCCGTCCCCCCACCTCCCTGCCACAGCCTGCCCTCCTTAACCACTGCCCCAAGCACACTGAAACTGGAATTAAAACCGCGTTCATGCAAGACAACAGAACAGAAGGTCATGCCAAATATTTAAATGTCATGTTTGGCTGGGTCCAGTTTCCCCTGTGCACCTTGCCTGACAGCTCCTGGGGTCCTGCCTCAGTCCCAGGGGACATCCCGTGCCCAAAGCCTGTTTCTCCCAACTACAGCATTTAGTCTAATAAAAGACGTTGCTCTTCCTTGCAACACTTCCTTGCTGGCTGAACAAGATGCCAAGATTCCACTGATGGCTGAATAAGATTCCAAGAACTGGAAGGGGCTGCCCAGGGAAGGGGTTGAGTCCCCACACCTGGGGGTATTTAAAAGCCAGGCAGATGCGGTGCTTAGGGGCAGGGTTTAGTGGTGGGATGGCAGGGTTAGGGGAATGGCTGGGATTGATGAGCTTAAAAGGCTTTTCCAACCTAAATGATTCCATGATTCTATGATTCTATGAATATGCTGTCTGGAACAAGGGAGCCCAAACGAATAAAAAAGGTCTCTGTGTAAATGGGACTAGACCTAATTCCAGCCTCCATGGATTATATCATTGACCAAAGCACAGATATTTTGGTTCAGATCAGGCGTGGATTTGCACATATGCATCTGTTATACACCTGAGGACAAGACTTCTCCATATTAACCAAGTTAGGAGCAATACATCCTATTCACCTGGCCAGAAAACCACTCCTGATCATAGCATCGTTTCTGATAGCTAGGAGCTGTCAAGGGAAAATCACTGACCTCTGCATTCAGAGCAGCCCCAGCCCACCCACACCGAGCTATTCCCTCCCCTCCTGCTTTTGTTTTGCCCGAACAGGCTTGTCCCACACCCAGAGGGGCTGGGGCAACATTTCAGAGCAGTCGACCCTGCAAGCTGAAGCGTTAGAACAACCTAAGATATATTATTACAAAGTTTGCCCTGAGAGGAGATGTACTTCTTATTGAAGAAACAACAGTGCTGTAATTCATGAATTCACGCTCAGTTCATTACACAGGAATAATAACCCCATTCCTTATGATTTGCAAAAACTTAACACTGTAATTAAGGTAAAGCGACTCTGTCATACGCAGTTAAACGTAAGGCTGTACAAATCTACACAGTCCCTATACTTGCCCTGTGGTTTTGCATATTGTTACCGAATAATACCCCTTTCCAAATCCCTTCACCCTACCAAAACCCCTCCAGGCTTGTGTCACAGCTGGCTCGTGCTGTGATGCTACACCCAACCCCTGTAGCCTGGCTTCCTCGCTTTACCTTTCTGCATCACTTCATTGCACCTCACTGGTGGAGGGCAAGCAGCCCCGGGCTCTGCGACGTACCTGATGGGCAGCGAGGGGTCTCCGGCATCCCACCAGTCCTTGGGGGGGCTGATGTACATGCACCACAGCTCCCAGCTGTACCCGTGGGCAGAGTTCTCGTAACGCTGCACCTCGAAGTTGTCCTGCTTGATGTTGTCTATGGAGGGAAGAATGACCCTTCTCCGATTTTCCTGAATTCGGGAAAGTACCGGCTCAGCCCTGAGTGGTAAAAAAAGTGCAGGAAGAGACCGTTAATTTCTCCTATAGCTTGCAGATGGGCAGGGTAGCTTTTGTACAGCTTGTACACTTAAACGGGGGTAAGAAAACAGGCGTTCTTGTCACCATTCAGTATCCAGAAAGGAATCACGTGGACTCCTCACTGCTCCCATTCACAAGTGGCATCACGCCCTCAGAGAGATACAGCAAAACCCAGCCCGAGGAGCCCAGAGACTGGCATGAGGCTCCTCGGGGAGTCAGCCAGTAACCCAGACACCAGCAACACACCAGCCTCCGCCTCACCCTTCCACTCACACCTGCTTTCATCAGCACAGAAATCACAGAGAGAGGCAAAGCACTCACGCTGCCAAGTTTAAGAGGTTATTTCTGAAAGGCTTGCCAAGCTTTGTCAGCCACAAGGGAGATGCTACAAGAGGCTTCAGTGCTTCCACTTGATGGGATTTCCCACCTGGACACATCCGTTGCGTGGAGCTGCCATCAGAGCATTGGGGCCAGCTGCCTGGCACAGAGCTCAGGTAGCCGCAGCCCCCGAGGTCTGGGGAGTTTTAGCTCTCTCCTACACAACTGCCCACACAAATCCACGGAGCAGCTGAAGCTATCAGCACGAGGAAAGGACTGCTGCCACAAACTAAGGCGTTAAGCTGTGGAAATGAATTAAAGCCTCTGAAACTGGACCTTATCTTTTCCTGCAGAGCTAGTATGCCACGGTTGCTCTGGTGGGCTGTTTTAAAAAAGCATTATTCAGTAATAATGCCATATTCTGAACTTTTTAATTTTCAGAATGTTCATGTTTTTGAACAGAGCTTCCCTGACATCTTTACTAAGGTAGCAATGAAATCAGACATTAACCAAGGGCCAGCTTTGCAGTATGGGCCAGGGGTACAGCCAGCAGCAGCTCAGAGAAGGTGCTCCATGACCACCTGGAGGCTCTTTCCATATAAGAACTATGGACCATCAAAAGAAACAGGCTCAAGGTGGAGAACAAAGACTTCGCTCTTTCCACAGTGGGCAGGTAAGCTGTGGAGCACCTTTGCCCAGGGATGCTGCGAATGCCTGAAGTTTACATGGGCTCAACAGACAACAGGAAAGAACTCATGAGAAATGCAGTGAGGGCCATTAAATGCATGGAAGCTGTGTCTGCCTCCCATCTGCAAATTGCTGGATTTGGGTAGCATACTCTGAAGGAATATCGTACCTGCTAGCCCTGCCCGTACATGCTTTCCTAGGCTATGGTTAGTGGCACCGGTTTGCCACAACGTGGCTGCTCGCACAGACTTCTGTTCCACCTGCATAGTTATCCCATATAAAGCTCCAATGTGCGCCCGCAGGGTAACTGGGCGCAGATTCCCATGCTGCCACACATGGGTAGACATCCTGCATGAAAACACAATCCACAGGGTGGGAAACCCAGCTCAAAAACTTCCCTTCTGTAAAGACAGGCCATGAAGGATGTGTTTTGTTTAACCATGCTTTACTTAGTCCAAACTTCCCCCAAATCCAAACCAACACGTCACTGGGCAGAACAGAGTAAATTCTTGGAGACTATCTCAAGGGTCTTTTTTTCCCTTGGTACGCAGTTTGAGGAATCTATAGCTACAAAATTCATCTCTGGGACATTCAAATGTGTTCAGAGCGGGGGGTGTGCTCAGCCTCACCTCTGCAGCCCAAGAGCCGCTGATCAGCAGGGCTCAGGCTGCCAACACAAGGAGCAACTGGCAGCTCTTTGCCTCCAGCCACTGCAGAGGGCACATAACCCCAGAGAGGGTCAAGCCCTCACTGCAGAAAAGCTCGCTCTCCTACAAAAGCTGTTTTGAGAGCTCAGTAAATGGGAGCTTCCTCTGTGTGTCAATAAAATCAGGTGTGAGGACCTAATGACCTGAAGAGAGGAACGTTTAGCCGGGAATACAGATATCACCATAAGAAACAGCTCTTAAAGACTCCCTTCAGCTGCGTTGTCACTACAAAGAATTCAATAACTGCACAGAACTCTTTGTTTGCAGCTGCTAAAGCATGTTTCTTGTGGATGTTACTCTCTGTTCAGATTAGACGCAAGTTAGCTTCTTCTACCTCTGCTTTTCTTAACATGGACCATTTCCTTTTTACACTTGGTCAGAGGAAAAAAAAAAAAAAAAAAAAAAAAATCAAAATCACTCTCAGGCTCCTCTCATGATCTAGCCCGAAACTTAAGCCACTTCAACTCAACTGTTTTGAATCTCAGGAAAAAAAAAAAATCCTTCAGAAACACCTTCCATGCTTCTGCACCTCTGCACTTACCCTGGCTGCAGAAGAAACAAATCAATCTAAAACATCTAAGCCTTCCCCAGTGGGATCCAGCTGCAAAGGAAGCAGGAAACACCGCCTCTTTCAATCCCTTGCTGTCTGGGCTTTTTTAAACTTAGAGAAATTACTCAATGCTAAGGGAATGGGAAACCAACCTGAAAAATATAAACGGGGGGCAGGGGAGTATGCATGCATAAAAAGAGGGAATAGAAAACGATGACAGAAAACAAGGGCAAGGAAAGGTTTTCCTTGTATCTTCCCATCATAACTCATTGGTGGCCATTCAGTACAGAAGGAAGACAGGATTAATAACAAAACAGGGGACTTGCTTTCAAACACATCCGTACAAAACTATGGACTGTCCCTTGTTTAATGCATCACACTCACTCTAAGTACAACCTTGAGGTCAAGCACCTACCAGCCGGCAGTGAACTCCACGTGAGCATCAAAAAATCCAGTGATCTGGCCAGTGGCAGCTTTCCAGCCTTCAATACGAGCTCGGATCAGGCCTTCCCTCTTCTGGTTGCGCACCACCTTCACGAGCCCTGGGTATCGTTTATTGACGTATTCTTCTAGCGGCGCCTTCAGTTCCTCTAGAGAAGAAGTGCCAGAGAACTCATTGAAAAGGTGCAACAGTTTTCATCTAAAACAAACCCACTTTATTGATGGATACGAGGAAAACTTACTGGAGCCACACATCTCTGAACACTGCTGGGAGGGATGTGAGCATTTAGGGTCAATCAGTGCTGACTTGCGAAAGACCACCTGACAGTGGACTGACCACAACCCTTACAAAAGAAATTCAAGGTTGCCAAAACCACATTGCTGTTGGACGACTAAGAAACCCAAATGCCATCTTCAGAGGCAAAGGGCGGCAGCAAGAGGCCAGCTAGATTGCCTTGCAATACCTGGGCATCACCCCACTGAAAGACAAGAATGGAAAGAAGTCACCCGCGGATACCAAACCCTAGTGCTCTGCATTTCTGATGGGAGATTTTAAGCGAATGGATTGCTAGAGATGCTGCAGAACCCATCTGAAGTAACTTAGAGGACCTCAAAACTGTGTATGAGCTTCTCTACCCTTTCTACTCCGCCTCACTACCACAGTCTGGGCAGGTGCTGTATGTTTTCCAAGCTTTGCTGCTAGGAAAGTTGAAATCCCCCCTTGCTTTTATGGAAGGATCTGAGAGATTTTTGGTTTCATTCAAACGATGCGCATACCGTGTATCTTCCGTGCACAGGAAATCACAGATCATTTAATTATGCTGTCTCAGCCTGTGTATGTGCTGCAGCCGAGGACATAACGGATCTGTCAGCCCACAGTCCATACGAGCATTAAACCTTTTGATGGCTACAAGTATGAGCATGGAAGACACACAGGACTTTGAACGTGGAAGCATATGAAAGGTTACAACAAGGGGTAAGTACGAGTATGTTTTTTCAACAACTTGGAAAAGCACTAGCGCTCTGCCAGAAACCTTGGCCCTTTTACATCCTGGTGCATCAGTTAAATGCATGAAAATCTACTGATGAGAAGTGCTCTGCAAAAGCTAAGCAATACCGCTGTGTACCAGCATGGACTCTTAACACCATGAAAGCAGTTCCTTAGACTGTCTTTTATCCCTAGGAGGCTCCAGGACAGCAGAAAATTAAGATCTGGTCCGCGACCCCAAATTATAGTCCAGAAAGAAAAAGAAAAAAATAAAGTCACCATTAAGGTAATCCACATGGTAAAATATTTGAGACATGTGAGCACCCGTGGGTTCCTCTATGAAGGGAATACAGCACTGGAGAGCAAAAGAGGAAGCAGCAAGTCCCATCTGCTGGGCTTAGCCCAAGAAATCATCAAAGGAAAAGGGATTATGTGTTCCCTTCCCTTCCATGCCTTCTTCCAAGCACATAAAACGTGCTTTCTTCAGCTTGCCTTCCTGGGATGGTTCCCCCCACGTATCAATTTCCCAAGTCTCATTTCTCTTTTATGCTGAAGTGGGAATAAAAAGAATAAAGCAAATGAACCCCTTCCTCAACTCAAAGCATCTGCATCACATACATACACAACTCAGCAACTTCCATTTCGTGCTGAGCCACTCAGAGAAAAACCAATATTTTATGGAGACAACAACTCTTCCAACTGGTTTTAAGGAGACAGAGACACAGATTATTTGACAGATGAAGCTCCACAAGCATAGCAGCGGCATCTCAGGTTTTTTTGTCAAGGTAAGTGAGCAATGCTGCAGGCCACGGCATTACAGGCTAGACTGAGCAATTAAAACCATTTTCAAATTGGAGTTTTAATCTCAGTTGAAGGAAAACAGGAAAAATCTTCACGGGAATTGTTTGAGCAGCTTGAAGGAGCGTATAGCTCCAGCAAGACAGGGAAGAATTCTAACGTCATGTCTCAAAGGCAGTGAAGGGTGAAGCCTGAGAGATTCCTATGCCCACCATGCTGTGTAACAGGCAGCTTGTCAGAATCCCCCGGGGAGCCACAGCGGCATCCTCCCCTTTTTGGAAAGGATGCTGGATGCCAACAGGCAAAGAACTGATCCGCTGAGAGCACGAAGGCCAGCACAGCACACCCATGCACCTGTGAAACGGCACAAGGTGACCACAGAGAGCTGGTGGAGAAGATGCTCATGAGTAGCATCATTCTAACCCACCCCTCCATTCATCAGCAGAGGCCAGAGGGCCCCTCTCCTGCCTGCAACGCGTGCTACAAGCATCCCTAGGAGGCTGCAACCCAAGTGTAGAAACACTCAAGAGAGAGGACAGCGTTAACCAGACATGAGAACTGTGGTTGCAGGCCCCCTCTCCGCTAAGGGCTTCCTGTACAACCTTGCACAGATTTTTGGGGGTTTGCTCCCTGCCTGCCCTCCCAGTTTGGCTCAGCCCACAGCACACACCTTGTGGGTGAGAATTCACTTCCCTTACGTGCCTGTGCAAGCCCTAACGGAGAGGATGGATAGCTGCACATCTGTGCCAGCCTTTGCCAGTCTCTCGCCTTTCTGAGCTGGTCTGCAGCTCTGCAGGAGGAGGAGGGGATGGTGCACAGCGGCTGCTGAGCGCTGGTTTGGTGTTATGAAATACATACTTGGCACTCAGCCGGGCATCCAGCCAGCAGGCACAGGGATGGGGTGCGCTTTGTATTTCATTTCTCAGCGCATCCAGAAATGCAGGTGTGGAAAATCTGGTATTAGGTAACAGAAGTGAAATGCCAGTCTCCGGGAACACTCTGCAAAACTCCCATTCAAGTATCAAGCAAGCCTCGGCCCAGGTCTCCCCTCACCCATGCGCAGGACCGACACGGCTGTGTCGAAAGGCCTAAGTGGGAACCCCAGCGCCGGCTCAGCCGCACTGCCAGAGCTCCCCAGGTCCCGTGGATGCCGATCCTGTGGCACCAGACGTCCTCAGCTCCCTCCACGGGAACTACGGTGGGTTGGAAATCACAACTCACTCAGCAATCTCATCTTAATCCAAGTCATCTGAAGCCATTCCTAATTTTACCCTGTGTTTTCCTTCACTCGGCAGTCGCTCCATCGAGCGCCATTAGCATAACAGGAAAACAACTCGTGGCGGCTCTGACACGCGTTGCCAGAACATGGGGCTCCAGGCTGAAGATGCAGAGAGCTGTTGCGTTAAGGTCAGTAGTAGCAAAGCTTTTCGTCTGTCATATTAACTTAAGAAATGTTTCATCCCCAACTGTTGTATCTTTGCAGCACGTCCCAGAGCTGCAATAAGAAGGCTGGGAGGTCTGAAGTGACATGCCAGGAATTAAATGACTTGCACTAATGGACAATAGCAGATCCCCTCACTTAAGGGAGTCAGCTTTCACACAAACTGGCAACCTGGCCTTTGGATCTGCTGTTTTCAGGACTTCATGCAAACGACAGCAGGGGTGAAAGCATCTCGCAGTTCAGACACCTTGCTGCCTTTCTCCTCACCTCTGCCTTGCACAGCGCCCTAGTGGTGCTTTCGCCCCTTCAGCTCATTGCTGAAAATGAGAATATCCACTCGATACTGAGCCAACAACGATTTTAGCGTGATAATCAGCCCAGTGCTCATAAACTGAAACTCTGGATGCAACCTACTGACAAAAAGTCAGGAGCCAAGATGGGAGCAGAGCAGTGGCTCCCCAGCTCATCTTCATCCTTCCTAACCAAAGGAGCACTTCTTTAGGCCACACACTCATGAGGTATCCGAGTGAGTGGATCTACATGGGCTACTCACCCAGTAATTTGATCCAAACTAAGCACTGCAACGGAATCTAGAGACTCCTTTTTCTTCTGCACCCTATGGCACATCCCCCACACACACTCGCATCCTTTGCGGAATCCTACTGGACCATCCTTCAGAGCACCCCCATGTATTCCTAAGTCATGTTTATCAGGGATGCAATCAGTGCACACGGAGGTATTTGTGAAATTTTGTTCTTTGCCATCACATGAGCTACTCGCAGGGAAAATTTGCAGAGAGAAACCCTACTGAAAACGCCAGCAGGTTCACTTTCAGTCCTGCTGTTTGTTCTCCATCTGTCCATGCCGATCTTCACTTAAGGGCAAGTCCAAGGAACAAGAATCCAACACACCTGTTGCTCTATTAAAAAAACCCATCTGCCAGCTGCAATGACTTATGTCACCTACTTCAAAGTATTCAGTCACCCACATGAGCCTTCTGGGCAACAGGCCTGCCAGGGAAACTGAACCACCTGATGCCACTAAAAGTAACCACATCACAGCCTTTACCCCAAAAGTAACCACAGGAGCATCCACTGCTCAGTGGTCCACACCATGGATCCTGCCCAACTCTCCCCAAATCCTGTTGAAGTCCCCAGAACTAAAGGTGGAAACTGCCTGGTGCCACAGAAAGAAAGGAGCCAAGACCAATGGCACCAGAGGAGCTCAAGGATCGACCAACAGTAGACAATTTCTTATACAACAATGAACAGGTGGTCCTAGGGAGTGAACTGCACATCCTCTACACCCCTAAAGAAAACACAGTTGTGTTTGTCAGGCTGAGCTGGCTGGGAAAAGTCTACAGAGCCCAAGGCTGTTATCAGGAACACTGAAAGCTGAAGGACACTGGAGCAAGCATTGAGAGTGTTCCAGGGCCACGGGGGACACCAGCACTCCCTTGTCCCACGCTCTCGCCCCTCTGAAACACCAAAGCTATCACGGGTTGGATTTCTGCAGCACGAACTCACAAAAGAAACTCCTTCAACGGGCAATAAACGAATATGAGAATTTTTGCAGCGAGACTCAGAGCCAGGTGACTCGCCAAAGCTTTTGATGTTTGCTTGCAAATACTGAAGAGGAAACTGTGAAAAGGGGAGCAGGTGCATGAATCATTTCTCATACAGGGTTACAGGCAGAGCTGGTCCCACTAGGTGCATTTGGCTGCAAATCTTTGCTTCGCTTGGTTCAGCAAAAGCCAAATAGAGACAAACCAAGGAGGTCTGCTGCTCTCCTCCACACCTTGGCAGGGCCTGAAAGCCTCAGACCTGAACATCCCTGGGACAGCACCAGGTCAGCTGCAATTAAGCAACCCGTCTTCAGTTTGAGCAACTGGAATAATTAGGCACTTGGGCTGGACCAGCGCCTAGGAAGATCTGAGATGTGACTCAGCTTCTTGCAATACTGTTAAAACCTTCCTCTAAACACACACACGGAACACAAGCGAGCCAGCTCCCAGGAGAGCATGCACGAACCGCTGTTGTTGCTGTTGAAATGAGCTGCAAAACAAGAAAGCGATACATCAAGTCACAGCTAATACGTTACACCAAGGTAAATTACAACCCGTAGCATGTCTCCCCCAGTGTAGCCAGGTCCTTTAAGCAGGCTTCTATCCAAAGGTTTTCTTTTATACTGAGAGGTTTGCTTTTCAAAGAGATATTATCCCAGATTAAAAACACTAAAAGACAGACAGCAAAAAAGAAAAGCAGGTGATGATTAAGCAACAGACTCAGACAAAGTGTGCAGCTGCAAGATAACGTAACATCTCAGGGGCACAGCGCTGCATCCCTCCAACAACCCAGGAAACATGTTATCACTCAGAAACACAACCTGCACCCTGGCTTTGTAATTACACCCCTGCAACAAACACAAACAAAAGCAGACTCCAAAAAAGTCTTTATGAAGTGTAATGCGCAGCTCAAGGGAGCAAGGGGTTCAAACTACAACTCCCCAAGCTTTTGCCTTCAAGAAGGGATTTCTCCCCACACACACACTATAATACGTTGGTATCTTTTATCTATTTACAGCTCAGATACAAAGAATCAGAATGACCATATTTATTAACTTTTAATCTCTGATTGCATCCTTTTATGCTGTGCAGTGGTGTCGTACATACCGCATTACAACAGATAAAAGGAAGAAGTGCCTAATCAGTCTTCAGAAGCAGTTTGTTCCACTCTGAAAACTACAAAACACCAAAAGGTTTTGATCGTGCCCACATAATGCGTTTGTGGTCTACCTGAAAGGCAAACAACAGCCAGGGCTGCCCGGGGTATGCAGTTCTTGCCTCCATCCCTGGGACTAATTTTAAAACTTGAAGTTGACATGGAAATCCCAGAGGTCTTTTAGTATTTGGTTTGAGAACATGCTTTGTTCTTCAATTACCCATATAAGCTGTATTTCCTCTTCACGCCTGTGTAGAAAGCGCTCCCTGACAAAATCTACACAGAAACCCCTCCGGCTGCAGCCCTGAGCCAGGGACTTTCCATGAGCCTTTAGCAACTTTCCCAGAAGCTGCTTCTGGCAACCCACCAGGGTGCAGCACAGCTACTGGTTTTGAGCCAAGGGCCAACCCAAAGGTCAGCCGTCTTTCAGGTGTATAAAACTGAGCCCAAAGGCTTTGCTCAGGCTCCAGCTCCTTCTCCTGTTCAATCAGAGCCACCAAAGTCGCACCCACACAACCCCATCCTCTGCTCGACACCAGCACTTAATCCTCCAGGCTTCATCTCTAAATCTTAGAGCTCATGAGAAACTATTTTCCTGTAATTATTTTCCTGTAGAAACCAAATCCATATGTTACAACGACTTTGTTTGTAATATCCAACGCATCAACTACGTGATGTTGCTATTGCTGCTCATAATTATTTCTTAGCATTAGTGGGAAGTATACAACAACGTTATTGCCATTAATAATTCTTTGCTGTCATTGAAGCTCCTTGACAATGCAGAGTGTGAATGCATGGGTCCCAGAGATACGTTCTGGTTTGTATCAATTCTTTTACATGAGAAAACTAGATCATTACACGCTTGGGAGGAGCTCTCCATAAACATCTGCCAAGTTACCTCATTATCTTCCTTCAAATCCCTCCTTAAAAATCTCATTTGTCGTGATGCCTACAAAGATTCCACAGCATAGTACTGACATTACTAACTAACCCTACCGGCTAACAGCAGCGCCTTGTCCCCTACACTCACTCTCCTTGTGTGCTTCCATTGCAAGGTTTTTGAGGACAGAGCCACCTTGGTGATCAGGTGTTGAACAACCCTCAGTACAACCCTGGCCCGTCACTAGGGCCCCTGGACGCTCACGTTCCTGATGCAATCAAAGCATCCTCTTGGTGGGATGCAGAGTGCACATTGCGTAGGTGTGCGAGGAGGCTGGGACTGTCTCACCTCCCACACATGATGTACGAATTTATCCCTCAATTTAGGTCATCTACCTGCACCTGCCTCCCTGGAGCGGCGGATGCCGCAAGGCACTGCAACACAACCCAGGCAGTTCAGTCAGCCTGCAAAAACAGGCACAAAGAGGAAACCCCAGAGCTGGAAGTGCTTGAGCATGCTACAAGCCTGGCCACCCGCCTCACTGCCCTGCCAACACCCTGCCACCATCCAGCCCCACCACCAGACCCCACCAGTACTGGCCCAGCCCTTGCAGCAAACAGCCAGGGAAGACGGTGCCTTGCAATCTCAGCAGCAGATGAAGAGATTTCATTCTGCATCCTCGCTGCCAGCTGCAGTCTCAGCTTATTGGGGGTGCGATGCTTTTTGAAAGGATTTATTTCATTGTCCTGTGCCTCTCAATAGAGTCTCCAGAGCACTTGACTCAATATTAGCCTTGGTGCTGCATACTGAATGATGGGTGGAGGCTGTTTAGAAACATACTTTTTTGTGCATGGCGATGGGTAGAGCAGCTCAATAATTATTAACAATGGGCTCTCTTTTAAAGAGCATTCTTCTCTTCAACCCCATTGATATGGTAAAATTTGGAGAAGCAGCATTTCATTTTGGTATTTCGAACCCTCTAAGTACTGGGCAATGCTAAACACTGCAGATCACCTGCACTTTCACTTCACCAGCCAAACAGTTCCAGCTCTGAAATCCCATGGCTTCACTGGTGCACATCATCCTAGCTTTTGCATTCGAGCTGCTGTGATTTCCATCAGCTGAGGAGCTGCCCTCCTGTTTCTTTTACTGGTAATTATAATTCATCAGCTTTCTATGGTGCTCATTACTGTGGTATTTGAGTGCCTATTTTTACAGCCTTGAGTAGCTTGCTGTATACCATCTCATCTCATTGCAGACAGACGAGCAACCTCTCAGGCTCCCTCTGGAAATGAGCTCTCCACGTCCTGCACCCTCTCTGTTCTTCCCTTTTGATCGCGGCATCCACAGCACGTCTATTATTTTTTAAAATAACATTAAAAGCATGCAGTACAAATAAAGAAGGCAGTAATCAAAGTAACTTAACCATTTGCTGTTCTTCATGAAGATTTTAACTACCCTAATGACCTTATCCAACTGTGTGCAGGGAAAAACAAATCCTGGAAGAATCAAGAGTCTGAAAATACTTCCACATGAAACCACCTCCTGCAGCTTTGTGTTATTAAAAGGCAGAAGGGAAGGTATTGGAACAGGGACTGAGAGCAGGTTGAACCAAACGACACACGTATGTAATGTGGAAAACCTAACATCGCCCTCCCCGATTTGTCACAGCCTGACTTGAGCAGGTTGGGTGCGCTTGTTTCCTCTCCTTCCTCTTTACTTATTGTTCTCATATCAAAAACATAATTTAAGAAGGCGGCTGGCCTCTACAGGGTCCCAGTCATTTATAAAGCCTGGGACATTATTTTACAGATAGGGAAACTGAGGCACACACAGAGAAAACCTCTCCTTTAACACCACTGCAAGGGGCCAAAGCAGAATAGCTCACTAGGCTCCAGGTTCTCATCCCTCAATCCGTGGTAAACATTAGAGGTGCATCTCTGCAACAACCAGGGTGTTATTGTTAGGAACAGGGATACACCTAAAACCAGACCTTCTAGATGCTACTGTGAAGAGAAAGGTGAGATGGCTTTCTGGTTTCCTTTAGCCTTCTACCTTTCAGCTATGCGTTAATCAATAATTATATCTCAGAATTTAACTTTGTTTGGATCCTGTTCCTTTTTTTGCTACACAAGCTGGAGAAAACCTGTGTGCCAGCCAGCATGCCTGCCACCCCACACTGTGCGCATCCCAGCAGCGTCACCGCTCCCAAAGCAGCATGGCTCCTTCACAAGATTTTAAGAAATTAAACACCCTCCTGGTGTTTTGGAGATCTGAGCGCTGCTAACCTTCATCGCTGTTGTCATCCACGAGGATAATCTCCTTCAGGAGGTGAGCTGGCGTATGATTAACAGCGCTGTGCACCGATCGCAGGATAACCGACAGTGCTTCGTTCACGAAGATGAAGATGATGGAGATCTGGGGTAGGTCCTTACCATATTTCAGCTCTTTGCACCTGTAGCAGAGAGACAGACGGGGTTAGCAGAGCACACAGTGCAGCGCTTCGAGTCGGGAACACATTTAATACTCAGCACAGGACGATGGCTGACATCCCACAGCTTTGCACAGCCACGTTTTCTCGCTGCCTGTGCCCAATTTCAGCAGCGCTGTCTAGGAAGAGATAGCAGCAACAGGGAGCATCCTCCGGGCTCCGAGCGCGCCACGGGCAGGGGGCAAACCCAGAGCTCACTTAGCCGAGGTTGTGTTTGCGTGGCTGTGTACCTATGTCTGTGGGCATGAGACACTAAGAAAATGGCTTTAGCGTTTAAAGTGAAACTCCACATTCCTGTTCTAAGATTAATAGGTGCTCAGAAATGAGCTTTGTTCTTAAATGGCACTTGCGAATTTTCTTCCCATTTGCTTTGGAACACAATGAATATGAAATGACCCTTGGTTAAATAGTCTTAATAAACGTTTTAGCTCTCTTTGCAGATACTTCTGAACACATTCCTGTCTCCAAACTACCCCAGCAGAGCATTGCCATGAACCGGTGTCTTTGTACGTCACAGCCAGGATAGATTAAAAACAAAAACTTGTGAACATCTCTCTGGGTTTCAGGAGTAATTGCTTAACTGGAGCTGGTTTTGGGGCTGGGTATCTGCTTAGACAAATTTCTGCGTATCAGCGCGGGACAGAAGTGGAAGGACCTCCCAAGGTCGCCTACAGCCAGCATCATCCCTGGCAAGCAACAGGTTCACGTTGCATCGATACACCAGACCTTGAGACCAAGGATACCCATGCAGCAGAACTAGGGTAGCTCGAAGTGGAAGAGGTCTTCCAGGTAACCCACGGCTCTCCGAGGAGTACGAATCGATCCCAAAAAGATACAGCTATTGTTTCAATGCCGCTCTATCCTAACCAGAAGCCTAACCTTAATAAAGTACTTGCAGAAAGCAAACAGGTGATCTCTAACTACTTCAAACAATTTAAACAAACTCTCCAGCTTT
>NW_009260614.1:2349868-2350707 GCF_000687185.1 Egretta garzetta
AGTAACTATGTTCGAGGGAAGAGGAAAACAAGCCTCCCAGCTCCCTCTCCTCGTTCATGACAGATTAGACATGCAACATTAGCAGTGTTCTAAGAATTACAATGAGCGTTTCCCAAGTAAATCCTGCCCAGATAAGCGAAGAAAGCGGGAAGGCAGGAATGACATCCCAGCATCCCTTCAAGCTCACTGACTCCCCGACAATGACTCTGTATTTAATTGTACCAGGTGTTTCTTAGGCAACAGCAGGCATTCTTCAGACTCCAAAATGAGACTTGGGAGACAAAGATTTTCACAGAAACAGTTCTTTATGAATCTTCTTTAGTTAAACAAGTATGCCAGATAAAAATCAAGGCTGTATTTCTTGATTTAACTATTGCCTACCCTAAAGCAAGCCAAGCTCTCTTACAAAAGGGTATGCACCGAATGCTGAAAAGGATCTTCCAAAGAGAGGATCTCTCTTTAAAATGAATGAACAGTCGTGATGGGGTAAAGTGACAATTGACCCTGAAACCCTGCCACTAAAGTCAAACTAAACTGACTCCAAGATTAAAAACCTGCTTTTGATATATGTCAATACCTGCTAAGCTGAAGAGAAGGTGGTCATAGGAGCAAGAGTATTTCCCTTTAATCATTGCACACCTCTGGGCAGCCTTCCCTCGGGGCACGGTGCAGGGGGATAAAGAGCTCAGTTTGTGATCAAAGAGGTTTGGAGGAAAATCCAAACTGAGCCCTTTGAGGTTCATCTCCTGCTCATTTGTATTCGCCCTGCACCACTCTTATCACCGTTCTCCTTCCCCGATTGCTGAGGACAGGCGAACAAAGATACAGGGAGAAGAGAT